>NC_090925.1:332147589-332450620 GCF_040938575.1 Ambystoma mexicanum | reverse complement strand
ATAATATATGAATAATCAAACAATAAAGATGTAACTGAAGTAATAAGAGAAACATGTAATCAAATATGAAGAAATCATGTGCACCAAAAAGATAAATGAGAAAAGATGAATTGAATGCACATATGGAGAAATGCAAGGTAGGTGAGACATATGGAAATATGTGCAGAAGAAAATATAATGAAATTAAAGCAGTCATGATTAAAAGATGGATGCTGGACTCATGTTGAAACTGACCAAACAACCTCAAATACAGACCAGGACTGCAGGGTTGAAAAGTGCTCGAAAACCAGCTTCATGTGAAGAACAAAGAATATCTATTGGCTTGGGGTCAATGATGCCACATCAAAGAATAATTGCAAGGCACAAAGGGAGTCAAGAGGACAAGCCATGTACGTAAGACATATTTCTCTTAGATGAAGTAAAGAAAAAAACATCTGCAAGTGCCAAGATTTGGACAATCAAAGATGCAGAAAGCATATGTGAGGTAGAGCAACTAAGTCTCCAGAGACCAAGAGGAGTAATAGCACCCAGCATAATTGAATTAAATCGCACTAAATAAAAGATCGAAATGGACAAAATCGTGGTCTCCTCAGATGAGATTCACAACTTGAAAACAAGGCCTATTCATTAAGCTCCAGACGAAGATAGTGGTGTACCTGCATTCCCTTAAAGATCCTGGAGAAGAAAACAGTCTGCAAGGTCAACTATAAAGATGAAGCCTTGACACAGGGCCTGAATGATGAGAGATGATGGTCTAATTGGGCGAGTGGGTGCAGTCTGATGTTGTTTTCTGCACCTCAGTTTCATTTTGCTTATGTGCTGCTAGCGAGCCGAAAGTCCAAGGTTGGTAGAGAATGCGAACCAATCAAGATGGTCCATGCAGCAGTGCGATATCCAATGTTGCAGAAGCCAATCCGCTGCTGTTATTCTGCTATTAATCTGTATTATACGTATTTAGAGGTAGTTCAAGGCATGCCTATCAGATAAGGGTCATCCAATAACGACACTATCATTTATACTAACTATAGGTACATATGTTCCCTTAACCAATCGCCCCTTCAATAGGTTTTTGAAGTTTGACACATTTGAGTACGTCATAGCTGACATATATTGAGGTATAAAAACTTTGTACAGTCAAATTATTATTGTGAGTGTGTGGATTACAATTCACTGTTTCCCTACTTTATTGAGCTGATAATAAAGTAGTATTTTTCCATATTCGTTGAGTCTGTCAGGTTATTTGGGTCTGAGATTGTTATTGGTCATTCCATCTGGCACTTGGAACACTCCAGGTGCGACTGCACAAGGCCCTTTCAACATAGGTCCTTCCACAGCAGTACCACCCTCCACCTCTCGTGGGTGCTGGTGTAAGAACTGCCTCTCAGGGTTTAAGTTTTCCCCTATCTGGATTAGGTATGAATTGGAGGGTGGCCATTGCGGTAGGTAGTAACTCAAGGGGGAGGCTCTCTATGCAAAAAAGTTCAGGAAGATGGGAGGAACACAAAGGTCTGTGCGGGTGTCCGGCTCTAAGAGACCAGAGGTCCAAAGTCATTCTTATGCTGATTCTAAGTCCACCCCTAAATTTGAAATTTCAGACGAGGCTCCCAAGTGTCCGCTCAGGATAATGATCAGTGGATTCACAGTCACAGGCAGTGCAGTGCCCATGCACGCTTCTCTTCCACATGGGTCTGATGGTGAAGCATAGCTGGGCTACAATGGTGGTGATGTTGGCAAGATGCAGCCTTTGCCTGCATGGTGAAGTGGCAGCCTCCAGCAGCTGGTCTTTGCCCCGTAAGATGAGACACTAGTCTCCAATAGTTGGTGTGTGCCTTACCAGGGCATTTTCATGGGAATCAGCCAAGCTGTGGTCCATCATCCATGGGAGCACCTACAGTGTGATATAGTTTACTAAATACTTGGACCCTGGCCAAACATAGGCTGCAACTCGCTGACTTTATTTCAGACTCCTCCTGCCATATCCTTTTTCTCACAGAAACTTGGTTATCCGGCTGTAATTGACCTAATATTGCCATGGTCATTAGCTCTGGCTAAATGCACTGTGCAATGCACTAACTGTCCAAATCACCCTGGTGTATGTTTGGCCATTATCCGGGAAGAATCCTTCTTCTAACACAAATTCCTGTGTCCTTTGGCAACTCTGTTGCCACTTACTTTATAAGTGCTCTCCAAGTCTATTGTCCGCCCGAATCGGTACCACCTCTGTCACCGCCCTCGCCTTCCCCAGGTTTTTCCTGTATGTTAACGTCTCCTACCTCTCTCGGTCCAGCTGAGCTGGTTTACCTGGTGACTTGTACAAACAGTGTCTCTACTTTTAGATCTGCTTCTGCGTACGGTTCTTCAGGACCACTTAAATTCTTGTGTCACCCATCTTGAATATGCCTAACTCCTCCTTCTTCACAAGATAGGAGCTCCTAGCTCGCTAGGTGGCTAGGGTGGTCCCCAACCTTAAAAAGCCTCTTTTTGATCCTGTTGATTGGCGTAACTTGATTCTTATTTCACTACTGCCACACGTGACGTTAGGCAATTCATTATGGCTTCTGGATTCCCTGGCACACAGGCGGCTGGATTTCCCCCCAGGAAGAGGAGCGGAATCTGACTTGGTGTCTCCCCTGGAAGATTTATGGGTGGTGGAAGACGAAGGTGGTGTGGTGGCTTCGGTCCTTTTGGATTGGTCCCCCACATTCGTCAACCTTGTGCACCATCTGTTACTAGAGGGCATTGGCCAAGCTGGGATTCATGGAACTGCACATAGGTGGCTTGAGTCCTTTCTGTCCCAACTGAGCCAATCCATTATGTAATCAACTTTTTCTGTCTCTTCCCATGAATTTGGGTGGTTCCCGTCATGCCTGCTGATTCTTCCTCCACTTGTTTGCCTTCCAGCACCGCTGCCACAATGCCTGCCATTTTGCATTATATGCGTCTGCCGTTTGTCCATAGAATGGCTGTGAGACATTTCTTTTCTCGCTGGAAACTCACAGGGAGGTTGCCATGGCTTGGTATCACCTTCTGGTTCAACCTGGACTCCACCAGCCTTCCTTATGGTAAGAGGACATATAGGGTGAATTACGCACTCAAGGGCAAAGGAAAGGGGTGGAGGGCGCTGCATTTACAGCTCCCAGTATTTACTCTGTAACTTACCTTCTGAGGAGAAGTCTAGGAGGAGTTTACAGCCAACCAGGGAGTCAGGATTTCTTGCACTCAGGTTAGTGTAGCATCTTCCTGGGTCTACTTACTACGATCTATTCAAGGATAGATACTGATTTGTGCCTTTTATTGCAGCCTGGTGTCTTTGCTGTTGTGATGGATTCCTCGCCCTTTTTCCAGTGATTAACTACTCTAGCTTTTCTTATTATTATCAGCTAGTGAGGTACATTGTTAGGAAGGTCTTTTGACTACAAAATATTCCTGAGTCTGAGCATCCCTCTTCGGGGATAAGAAGGTAACCAGTGCCGGCCAGAATTCCTTCCTCATTCCTGGTGAGTTATTGCCTTATCTTACCTTTAGGTTGGTGAGAGATTATGACAGAATCAGAAGCCTGAAATGGAAGTTACGGAAACATTGGCTATGTTAATGCAATTGGTCACTGATCTAAGGAACGCCATGACTTTGGCACATGATTCGATGCGTCATCGCATCAATGTGTTGCAGGATGTGATACGTCTGCCATCTCAGAGTGATACCCTTTCTGGCGCTACTGCTTCTGGTTCCGGGTATCCGACTCCTGGAAAGGATTCCGTACCCGTACTCATGTCCACTCAGTTTCCCCTGCACCACCGGAAAGGTTCAATGGGAATCCCAAGGCATATAGAACCTTTGTGAACCAGTGTAGACTCCATTTCCTCTGTTGGCCTGCTTGCTTTCCAGATTCAACCACTAAAGCGGCCTTCTTACTCTTTTATTTAGGGGGGAATGTGGCTGCCTGGGCCAAACCTCTGCTTGAAACAAACAGTTACCTTCTTTATGGCTGTGATGCCCTCCTTACAATCATGAGCAAGGTGTTTGAAATTATGTACAAAACTCAAGCAAAAGACTTGGAACTGCTCAATCTGCAACAGGGCAACCTATCCCTTTTGTCCTACTTGGCCAGGTTCAATCAACTTGCATCTGAAACCGACTGGCCTGAGGACAGATAAGGGGGTTGTCTGAGGACTTAAAAGACACCCTTGCCACCGTTCGTGATATTCCCATGGGATTTGCTGAATTATTGGACCTGATCCGCCAGATAGACGCACGTAAAACTGAAAGGAAGGGAGAAAAGAAACCTCAGTCTCATCCTCTTTCCCATTCTGACACCGCTGTTACCATACCAGAGTCTGAACCCGTGAAGATCGGGTGGTCAGGGGCCATCTATCGACAGCAGAGAGAGAGAGAAAAGCAGGAAAAATAACCTATGTATGTATTGTGGTTCATCAGAGCATCTCCTGAGCACCTGCCCAAAGAAACCTCCAAGACAGTCGGGAAACGCCAGACCCTGGCAATAGAAGGGGTCCCTTTGCCGGGTTTGAGTTCTGACTCCTATGTTTTCTCCTCTCTCTCACCTATTGTGTTGCCTGTTACATGGCTCTTCACTACCAATACGGTCCGATCCAAGGCAGTCGTTGATTCAGGAGCAACCAACAACTATATGAATATCCAGTACGCCAAGGCTTCTGGAATCCCTGTGATAGTGAACGAGATACCAGAGATCGTTAATGCAGTGGATGGAACGGCCCTGACTTCGGGCATGGTTACCGAACAATCCATACCTCTGCAGATGATTACCAATGGTAGGCATACTGAAGAAGTGGTCTTTGATATTATCGCTGCTCCTCAGTACAGTGGTGATACTTAGCATAGCATGGCTGACTTTGCATAATCCCGACATAGATTGGGTGAACCGTCACATGCAATTTCCCTCAACCTATTGTAATGACCTATGTTTTCAGACCCAAGAGGTAGCACAAAAATCTAATTATCTGGCTTTCATAGACCTGGCTATTGGTTCCATCTCGATAAAGCACACTCCAGCACCCGCGGAGTATGCAGCATTCTCTGATGTGTTTGACAAGGGCATGGCGTAGCAACTACCTCCGCAAAGACCGTACGATTGCCCAATTGATCTTATACCTGGGTCTAAAATCCCTACTGGTCGAGTCTATTCTTTAATGCGTCAGGAGGACTTGGTTCTCAAAAGCTATATCGACAAGGCTTTACAACTAGGATTCATCCGCCCATCTCAATCACCCGCAGCTTCGCCGTTGTTCTTCGTTCCCAAAAAAGAAGGGGACTTGAGACCCTGTAATGATTACAGGGCACTCAATACAATAACTATAAAGAACCAATATCCGTTGCCTTTGATTTCTGTACTCTTGGACCAGTTGGGCTCATCTGCAGTTTTTACCAAACTAGACCTCAGGGGAGCCTACAACCTTGTTTGAATCAGTGCCTAGAGTACCTAGTGATGCCCTTTGGCCTATGTAATGTACCAGCAACTTTTCAGTTTTTCATATATGACATTTTTAGTGACATTCTGGATTGGATCAGTATGTAATCATCTACTTAGATGACATCTTGATTTACTCCCCTTCATAACAGGAACACGTCCATCACGTCTCCTCTGTGTTTCAACAATTGCGTGAACATCATTTGTACATCAAGGGGTGAGAAGTGTGTTTTTAAAACACACAAGGTCACATTTTTGGGCTATGACAACCCAACCAACCGTGAGGTTCGAAGAATCACTCCAAGGTTAAAGCCATCCTGAATTGGCCAGCGCCTGTTACCACTAAGGCGCTACAATCATTCCTCGGCTTTGCCAACTTCTACCACCACTTCATTTGTTCTTTTTCCTCTGTGGTTTCATCCCTCACCACTCTGACCAGTTCAAAGGTGCCCTTTGTCTGGAATTCCGCCGCCCAGTCGGCTTTTAACACTCTAAAAAGAGCCTTTACCACCACACCAATCCTTCAACATCCCGATTCTGAGCTTCCATTCCTGGTGGAGGCGGATGCCTCTACCATCGCTGTTGGGGCTATCCTTTCCCAGGAATGTCTCGACACAGGTGAGGTCTATCCGGTGGCTTTTTTTTTCATGCAAATTGTCGCCTTATGAACAGAACTATACTGTTATGGACTGGGAGTTGTTAGCCACAAAGGATGCTTTTACAGAATGGCGACACTACCTCTTGGGGGCCAAACACTCAGTTACAGTCTTCTCTGATTATGGTAATCTACAAGCCTTTAAGACGATGAAATGCTTGACCGCACAACAAGCCCAACGGCATGCCTTTTTCACGCAGTTCGACTTCCACATCAAATACCACCCTGCTCGTCAGATTGCTAAGACTGATGCTCTCTCTCGTCTTCACACCGGTACAGCTCCAGTTCGTTCGGATCAGCTCAGTGTACTCGCAGACCATGTGGTTTGTGGTAGTACTGCACAAACCTTGCTCAAGAAAGCACTACACGAATGGGTGGCTGAGAAACCACGTGAACTGCAAGAACTCAACCTCGACCTGCACAATGGTTTACCCTTTATCCAAGGGGTGTTGTATCTCTCGACTGAAGAAACACACCACAGGGCAATACAGTGGGGACATGACTCACTGGTCGCTCCACACCCTGGCCAGAAAAATACTTTAGACCTACTCCGCAGATGGTGTTGTTGGGCATCCATGAACTGCAATGTGGTGGATTACGTTATGTCCTGCTCTATCCGCGCTCAGTGCAAGTCTACTCCAGAGAAGCCTGAGGGCCTTTTACATCCACTTACGGTGCTGCATAAACCATGGCACATGGTATCCATGGACTTTGTAGTTGAACTGCCTATGGTCCACAGCTTTAACACCATTTGGGTAATCGTGGATTATTTTACGAAAGTAGCCGTGTTTGTGCAATGAACCGGAATACCTACTGCACCGGTACTTGCTGATTTGTTCATGGGTCAGGTGTTTTGTTTCTTTGGTCTGCCATCCATCATCATAACTCACAGGGGCTCCCAGTTCACATCCCATTTTTGGAGAGCGATTAGTACCGCCTTCCTCATCGATGACAGATTCTCTAGTTCGTACATTCCACAGACTGATGGCCAGACTGAGCAAACTAACAGTATGCTAGAACAATACCTCTGCTGCCTGTGCATGCAGTATCAGTCTACATGGTTGTCTGTTTTGCCTTTGGCTGAGTCCCCCTACAACAACCCCTTCCAATCATCCATCGGTACTACTCCATTCTTTGCTTTGTATGGGCAGCATCCCAGATCTGTCCCTCTGGATCCGATGTTGTCTCTTAACAATCCGGCACCTATGGCCTGTGCTCGGGACCTTGTGATGCGGCACGCCAAGGTGCATGCTCAACTAAAGCTTGCACGGGACTGAGCCAAATTGTACGTGGATGTTGGCAGTTCTCCTGCCCCGTGTATCAGATGGGCATGCGTGTATGGCTGGCCACAAATAACCTAAGGATCCCTGGCAGGAAATCTCTGCTTCTGCAGTTTGTCGGACCGTATGTTGTATCGGGTCTTTCAAGCCGGTAGCTGTGCATCTGGAGCGCCCAGCTCGCTGGCAGGTCCACCCGGTGTTTCATGTTTCACTCATAAAACCATGTCCTCCTTCCACACGCTTACCTGTTCGTCCTCTTTCGTTCTCTGTCCGTGGATCAGATGAATATGATGTTAACGTGATCCTGGACATGCGTTTGCGTGCTGGAAAGCCCTACTACCTGGTTGACTGGAAGGGCTATGGTCCCGGAGATAGGACCTGGCAGCCGTTGTCCAACATCTGTGCTCCATGCCTTCTTCACCGATTCCATGGTTCTAGGACGGTGCCAGGGCCATTGGGGGATGGTACTGTCATGCCTGCTGATTCTTCCTCCACTTGTTTGCCTTCCAGCACCACTGCCAGACTGCCTGCTGTTTGCATTATATATGTCTGCCGTTTGGCCATAGAACGGCTGCGAGACCATTCTTTTCTCACTGGAAACTCATGGGGAGTTTGCCATGGCGACGATGTGCTCTCCCGAGATGCCGCTGTACAGAAGGTAGACCCCACCGCCGTCTCAAACTGAATGTATAGGAAGTGGGCAGATAACGTGTCGGGTTGATCAATAACTCTAGTATTGGGAAAATCAGAATTATAGTGCTTAAAATGCCAAACAAGCACATTGTAGGGTGACATACATTTTTAGGGTCAGAATGCCTTGCACCGCAGAGGGCATGATGGGTAGCATACATTTATCATAATTACCAAAAATGTAGACTTAACACTGAACAGGGAATAAGTTCTGATTAAAAATAAATTAGTCAGCCATTTTGATTGGGACGAGGTGAGGCAAACTCTAAGATGGATACTGAAAGCACAAAATGGTGGAATTCTGCAAGTGATACTGAAATAATGAAATAATTCCCTCATAGCAGTTCATGGAAAGTTCACTGGAGGCAGTTGTATCTATAATTTTTTGGTTTTGTTATGACATTGGACCTGATGAGTGGCAGTTAAGCCAACGAATCACAGGCATATGTGGGTTTGTCTTTAACTATAAAGACCAATAGAGAGGGTTTAAGTAGTATATAAGGCAGAATTCAGAGCTATATTGATTATTGTTGGTGCTCTTGATGTTTGCTGTCTTATGTCTACTGGTTTGCTGAGAAGAATACAAAGATTACTTTGAAAATCAGTCCCTGCCTGCGTTCCTGCTTGCTCTTCAGCCTGCCTTCCCTGATGCAGAAGCGCCAGGGGCCCAGAGAGGGCAATGGGCCCATCTCTACACATGGCACCTTCAGATGGGATTCTGAGATGAGGACTGACTAGACCTTCTCTCCAGGGTTACAGATCCAGGCACAGGTAATGTGCTGACAAGGCTGGGAGAGAAGACCCCTGGTAAGGATGGGGGCTCCCAGAACTCACAGCATAACAGGGCACAGGGCATAGGGCACTTTGGTGCCTATGGATTGCAGAGACTGAGGTAGGGAGCAAGAGAATAAAAAGATGCATAGTTTTTAATTATTTTGGGGGGTCTTTTATAAAAATTATTTCATTATTTTAGGGGGTCTTTTAGAAAAAAATATTATTTGGGTGGGTCATTAGAACATTGTTTTTAATTATTTTGGGTAATCAATGGTTTAAGGAGTAATATAGTAGTTTAGAAGAGTAACGGAGAGTTGGGGTAATTAACTTGAGATGATGAGCGTCAAGTTCAGGTTATTGAGTAATTGACTTGAGATGAGGAACATCAAGCAATAAAGGACTGTGAGACGAGGAGAATCACAGTTAGTTTAAGCCCAGAGTCCTACATCAATGGATGTCTAGAAGGAGCTGTTCCAGAGTCCCAAGTGGGATGACGCAGGCTACAAACAGATTGTTCTGTTATAAGGGAACAGCTAAAACTCAGTAGTAATCATATTTAGGGAAAAAGCCACAATGAAAGTTGGCAGAGAGCCTTGAGGAGCGTAGGCTGATTTATGTGGGCGGCCAGTCTGCCAAGTTTGTCAAGTTCTGTTGTGTGTTATGTGTTATGTATTGTATGTATTTTTATGTTAAGGTGAAAAAATGAGGGGTCAAGAACATATGTTTATTAATTTAAGAAGAAATTGGCACCAATCCAGAAAAATAAAGTGATCAATAGATGGAGATAAAATATGTAAAAATGAGCTAGGGATGAGAATGCACCTATGTGCGTGCTTTAAATTATGATAAAACAAATATTAGGCCAGATAATGAAGAAAAAGTTAAAGCATGTGGTCATCTTTGAACCCTTATAATAGCCAGATCATAATGGATACGGGGTTCATTTTTATATTAATGGATAGTACACAGTCCTAGCTACTCAAATAACTCTATGCGACAAAAAAACACACTCTTTCTCATGCAAATGAAGAGAGATAAAAATGTGACAAAAGTGAAAAATGTTGACTTGGGTTTTTTACAGCCAACGGCGTAACTATAGAGGACAGGGTTGCAAATCTGCCAGTACATACTTTCTTGCTTAGAGGAGTGGAGCTAATGAGTCACTGTATATGTCTTGAAAATAACTTTGCAGAAATAGACATGTTTAAACTAGAGTGCGTAGCGTGGCAGCCAGCCAGGAGAATGCACGCAGTAAATACATGTTTGAAGCTTGCTCTTAACAGAGCCACGGTGTTCCGCTCAAGGTATAAGAGATAAGATAATAAATTCCAGAGGCTAATTCACAGGGATAGTTTTCAGTTTTGTGCGGAAGTATGACAGTAAATAATGATGAAACAAACAGATGTTGAGGAAAGCGTTTGTCTCTGAACTGAGATGTGTGATGCAATTTTAACCCTTTGGTGGTGGGTATTGTGAAAAGTTGTTGTTTTAGACTGAAGAGTTTTATGGGTGACACCAGGCTTTGGAAATATAGTGTCTTTATTGAAGGCTGTCCATGGCTGTGAAAGCATGTGCAAACTGAAGAAAGTCTTACTGAGACACTCTTTAAAGATTGCATAAGCTGTTTCTCATTGTAAAAAAGACTGGATGGAAGTTTTATGTATGAGCTGGGGGAGTCTTGTTGGAACACTTTCAGGATTGCTTGGGTTGTTTCCCATTATGGGGGAATTGTTTGGTCATATTAGCTGGGTGGCGATGAATGCTTTTTTGATGGGTGCAGGTTGAGAGTGCCCCTAAATTGTTGATTTTATATATGTCAAAATAGCCGTATCTTATGCAGAAGAGAAAGAGGCCTTTATTCGTTTGATAAAATAGCTTTCAGTGTGCTATGAACGGAGGGAGAACGATAGATTGCCAAATAGCAGGGCATGAGGAGTGCTTTAGGTAATCAAAATGATGACAATGCTGAGAGAGATAACATTCGAAAGGGAGCATGAGGTGCAATGAATGCGAGTTTAAAAATGTGCACACATAAATTCAGAGCACATTGGAGAGATGCCAAGCAAGGGAACAATGTTTTCTTCACTGTACATCATGTCTGTGAAATGTGGAAACATTCAGAGACATTTTTTTAAATAAATGTGTCCAAGGTCACAAGAGTAGCTGAAATTCGAAAATATAATTTTGGGTGAGAATTGCAGTAAAAAGCAGCCAAATGTGTTAGTAAATGTTATTGGACTAGGCACAGTGAATATATATGGGGAATGACAGCATTAAATAAAGAAAAACACTGTTTTGGAAAACATTTGGAATATGAAAAATGGAAAGAATGTTTGTATTTAGCTTAAGGGAGCCCTAAGCATTGAAGGAAGTGCTCACAAGCTGTACTAGCATGGTAAGGCATTCACGTAGAAGCACTGACATGAGAGAGAATACACACACACACACTCACATACACGCACACACACTTGCATGCACACACACATGTGCACACGTGATTTGTATGGAAGTGTAGGCAATTAGTAGACCACAGGCGCGCGCAGTTCATGTTAGAGGCTGTTTGAAGTAGACATGAAGGCGTTTTTGGGAAACGAGTGGGAGTGGAAGGCAAAAGTCATGAGACAAGAATGCAGCAAATATTGCGTATTTTTGTATAGACTGCTGCCAAAGAAAAGATAGCAAGGGAAGCTTGCGAGAGTCAAGCTGGATCAAAGAGAAAATATTAAATTCCGTAGGAAGGGCAATGCTGACGAGTAAAGAATAGAGTTGGGAATGTAGCAAGCAGTGGGTACTTCACAAGGCAAATAATTAAGCACCAAGCGGATTATGGAGGGAATGGGTGCATGCCAAGAGGCAAGGGAACATATTTTAGAGGAAGAGGTGGCTTGTAGAAAAACCAAGATAGATTTTAGAAATATGCAGAATGGTGGATGTGCAAAGAGGGCTAATCAGAAGGATTCCTCCTGTGCTTTAAATATATGTACACACATATAAAAGCCAGGGATATGCAGATTGGACAAGTCTCAAGAGAGAGGTCTGTCCTGCCTCAAGCATTAGAGCTTTGTCTTTGGACAGGCTGACGTTAGTGACTAGAAAGGTGATAGCTGTACCAGTTAGTGACAAAATATGTCAGGCCAAAAGGGGAAAACCTTTCAAGGGGAGCAGGGCGCTGGTCCATGTGATCCCAAGGGGAGAGGTATTCTCAGACAGACAAAGAAGTGGGACGGTTGTACATGGACCTACCTATATTGCAGATGCCAGAGTCCCTAGCGTGGCCAGAATTACCTAAAAGGCAACCTTTTAGTAAGAGGGGGGGCAGCACACGCCCTAATATATAATTCACAAGTTAAGGAATGGTTTGGCCAGGATCAGACGGTGTATTAAGCATGAGTGCTGGGAGTGCAACAGGCACAGCAGCCAGGAAAGGTGCAAAATAGATTTACTGCAGAGGGCAATTGTAGTGAGCCCCACACAGATTCAGCAATATGCAAATCCAAGATAAATATTGACACCCAGGATTGAAGGTGCCAGTATGGAAGAAAGAAATCCTGTTACAGAAATAGGGGTATGTATGCACCCACAATAGGGCAGCTCACCAGGTGACTTGATGTGCTCAGAATTATTAGTAGCACTAGGCCCTAAAAGGTGTCAAGAATCAATATGGCAGGGGAGAAGAAAAATATTTGTTTTATTAATGGACACTGGGACTGCATGTTTATGCAGCAAAGGCAGAAAGGTGTTGGACAATGGGAACTGATCAGACGATTGAGGGTTCTTTTGAAGACTATAAATAGAGCTTTCTTTCTTAGTGATGAATTGTTAGTCTCTGAAGGAGAGTGTGCTATGACGGATCTTTGTAACATTGGTAATAAGCACCTGCCACTGCTTTCAGAAGTGATTGCATGACAAAGCTTAACATAATGATTTTATTTATTGGAATCAAGGGATAGTGTGTTCGACTTTTGGAATGCACCATTTGAACGCGGATGAATTTATATTGGTGTAAAGTGCAAGTGGCTCTACGAGGTGTTTCTGGTAAAGCTAGAGGTTTTATTGTTGTGAGATAAGCATAGTGTTACACATGGCTATTTGGCCTAGTGGAGAAAAATTGTCAGAATATTTGATGAATTTATTTTCAGACCATGGATATCTACGGACAAAGAATGGGGGGCAGATAACCCCCATGAAATTAAAAGCAGCAACAGTGCATGAGAAAATGGCGATGTTCAAAAGAATGAACAATGAGAGTGGACCATGGAGAACAGTGGTAGTTCTCAAGAAAGGGTCCAGGTTGATTGACGTCACCGATGACCACACATTTAAAAGGGCTTAACAAAGGATGAAGTGGTGTTTCTTTAGGAACATCACAACTGGGAAAGAGAAAAATTGAACAATCTTATTACATGTAGCCATGATATAATGGAGGTCAGTATAATTTCAGGAAGGCTTGGATAGAGCGCCAAATGTTTGGTAGACTGCTGGCCCTTATGGCATGGGTACAGAAAAGGGAATAGGGGAAGGTGAAAAATAAATGATTGACTTTAAACAGTATAGAAATAAGGAGCTCAGTTCAAAAGATTGATGTCAATTAGGTGAAATAAATAAATAAACAAATAATAAATGAAGGAATGGAAAAATGAATGAAGAAATGATTGAATGAATGAATGAATGGATATTAAAGTAATAAAAAGCATAACATAAGTAAAACATCACAATTTGAAAAAGTAAACAGCACCAATTAAGGTTGCTGGCCATAATAGAAACATGTTGTGTTTTATAAATAAAAAAGATCATGGGAATGATGAAGTGCCACAGCAGTATGATGGGCGAAGGTCGTTTTGATCATAGAGGAAAAAGACCTCTAGTAAAACTGCACGAAAGAATATATGAGAGTAAGAAAAATAATATTATTTGAACGTATATAATGTTTTTGGGTTATATTTTATAGATGAAGATTTTTTACCTTTCTTGAAGACGGGAGAAACGTTTGCATGGCCTTGATAGGAGAAGAGACATTATACCACGACAAAGGTGAGTATTAGTAAAAAGGGAGAGAAGAAAGAGGTGAGTACTGGTTCACACCACAGTGTGTGGACACAATGTTAATCATTATTAGGAGTAAGAAGACCCAGGTGAGTACAGAAAGACAAAAGGCAGTTAGGAATACAGTGTTTCAAGTAATACAAATAATAATAATAATAATAATAATATGTAGCTTTTTTGCCCCAAGATAGGTGCAAATAGATGCGAGCATAGAATAGCACATAGAAACAAGCATGGCCACCTCAGACAAAGCAGGACATAGAAGACGTCAAATAAAAGGTGGGTACCCTTTTTAAATTTTGCCAATTGGCAAGATGCCAAAAAAGGTAGATTTGGCAGAAGTATAGGAAATGTTTAGAATAGGCAACACAATGTGTTTTCTTATGTTAAGAATTGTAGGCACTTAGTAGAAGCAGTGCCAGATTCCTGAAAAACAGGGGTAGGCTAGGTTAGTGTAGGGCAAACAGGAACAGCAAGCAATTAAGCCAGTGTGCAACGTGAGGTGAAATATATTTATTATATTTTAATAGGATCAAGTCACAGAGAATGGAAATTACTGTGGTCCTATGTGATCGAAAGGAAGATGGCGAAGGAAAAAAGAAGAACTTTCAGCTGAGCAGAAGAAGAACATTCAGCCAAGCAGAAGAAGACCTTTCAGCCAAGCAGAAGAAGAACTTTGAGTTAAGCAGGAAAAAGCAGAGTACAGGCCTGAGTGTGTCTCAATTGTGTAAAGTTGTTCTTTAATGTGCACCAATGACACACAAGAAAGGCTAGCCTATAGATAAAGAGCTAAGAATACTAGAAGAAATTATTTCAGAAAACATCTTTTTATAGCCAGAAGGGAGCAAGAGTTTACCTTAGAAAAAAACCTGACCCCCTTGCCAGTCCTCAAAAGCTTTTTTCCTCTATTTTGGTTTTCTGAAGAAAGCAAGATCCTTACCGGCGTTGTCCTCTTCTGCTATGGATGCGCCTAGAAGACAGGAGAAGAAGAAGACGTCCAGCCTTGTTATATTTTTTATGTTGTTTGTCTGTTGTTTGTTATTTTTTGAATACCTAGTCTGAGAATGTCGACATAAAAGAAAAAATATGTCCTCTGAAAGGACATATTTTGTGATAAAAAAGAAAGCCCATAGAAAAGAAGGGCAAATACTAGACACAGGTGAATGTGTTTATTGTAAACAAACCAGGTCCCAGCAACCAGACAGCGTGCATATGAGAAAAAGTAAATATGTACACAGAGAAAGAAAAAAGTAGTTTGTTTAGGAGGCAGGGATGTTTGAAAGTAATATATGATGGAGATTGTTAAGAAGGCAGGAACGTTTAAAGAAAACACACTAGAGTAGTTTTTTTTATAAGGGTTGGGTTGAGAAGAAAAAGGTTGATGATAGGGATATATTTATTTTTCTAATGAAACTCATTCAGTTTTTTACTACAGGTAGACAGAAGAGATGAAGCATACATCAAGAGATTGGCGGCATCTGATCCTATGAGCAGAGAGATGGTTGAGGGACCCAGCCAAAAATGCCGATTCATCATAATTTTCTGGAAACAACTCCCCTATCTTTGGGTCCCCAAGAAGTGCTTGTATGCCCCCATGCTTAAAATGTTTCTTTCCAACTGTTCAAGTATTTTGTTATAAAAAAGACATTAAAACACGGGAAAAAACAATGGACTGATTGGCCTATGCATTGAAAGGCCCAGGAACTTGCTGCAGGGCAGCCCAAAGAAGGACAACATCGAGTGGACAAAGACGGTCCATGGATACCAAACCATGATTAGTCGGATGGGAGATGTGGCAATAAAAGATGAATAAAGAAGAAAATAAAAATGAACTTGAGAAAATGTGCATGGGGAACCAGGAAAATGTTATGGATTAGGAATAAGGACAAAATGTGGAGTAAAAGCCACATGCAGGTAATTGTGAAACGACACGCTGGTGGGTTCCCTCAAAGTGTGATTGTCTTCCGATTCTCACAGTAGCCGTAATGACCTGATGTATAGTTAGTATAAAATAAAATTGGGTAATAGAGGTGGGACTCAGATAAAAGCGAACAAAGGTATTCTTTAGGGATACATACATGTTTAGACTAAGAAAATAAAATGTGTTAGTACTGACTCTGTAGAAATGTTTTAGGATACCTCCCACAGTGAAATAAATTGTCTCACAGAAAAGGGTGATTAGGACAGAGATGTGTAGGTACACTGAAAATGGAGGAGGGTGGACATTGGGTGTAGTGGTATGTCTTGAGTAAGTGACCAAATACAATCCAGAGGGGGGAGCATACAGAAGGTAGACCCCAACCCCTCTCAAACTGAATGTATAGGAGGTAGACCCCACCCCTCTCAAACTGAATGCAGATAACTTGTCGGGTTGATCAATAACTCCAGCATTGCAAAAACCAAAATTATAGTGCTTAAAAAGCCAAACAAGCACATTGTAGGGTAACATACAATTTTAGGGTCAGAATGCCTTGCACAGCAGAGGGCATGATGGGTAGCACACTTTATCATAATTATCAAAAATATAGACTTAACACTGAACAGCGAATAAGTTCTGATTAAAAATAGATTAGTCAGCCATTTTGGTTGGGACGAGGTCAGGCAAACTCTAAAATGGATACTGAAAACACAAAATGATGGAATTTTGCAAGTCATACTGAAATAATGAAATAATTCCCTCATAGCAGTTCATAGAAAGTTCACTGGAGGCAGTTGTATCTAGAATTATTTGGTTTTGTTATGACACTGGTACCTGATGAGTGCCAGCTAAGCCAACAAATCACAGGCATATGTGGGTTTGTCTTTAATCATAATGACCAATAGAAAGGGTTTATGTATTAATTATTTTAAAACTTTTCATTTATTAATCGAGGGCTTAAACACTTACAGCAGAAACAGTTGTGACAATATATCAACTTTGTATCGCTAGAAAAGCAGTGAGCCGATTTTATCACATCCAACAGTTGCCCAGGTGCCCCTGAGTATTTTCAATATTGCCCCAACAAATGACCCCTAACCCCACCCCGTATCCCCCCTCCCTTTACCCCAACTTGTTAGGATCCAGAGTCTTCTTCTCTTTACTGAGTTCTTTCCAGATTGCGTATGCAGAATTTGTCCGTGGTTGGCCTGTCAGGTAACATGTATATTTTTAAGTATTCTCGATTTGTCGAAGTGGGCTTCTCTGTCTTTCACAAAATCATGGAAGGGGTTCCAGACCACCATATATTTCAGGTATTCTCCTGTTTTTAGGGCACAAATCTTTTCCATGGTCATGACCCACCACCGGGCTGTCGTTGGTCCCGATTCATTCTTCCATCTTTGTGCTTTTGTCATTTTCGCTTTGGGTGACATTGGGAGTTCCACGCCTGTTATTTCTTTTATATGGCCCAGCACTTCTTTCCAATATGGTATTGCTTTTGGGCATAACCACCACATGTGGTACAGGTCTACCCTTTCACCACAGCATCTCCAGCACACAGGGGAATATTTTGCATTAATTTTGTGTAGACGATAGGGTGACATATACCATCTGTAACACAGCTTGTAGGCCGATTCCTTGATTGTGATGCATTTGGATGATCTGTCTGCCCTCAACCATATCTGACTCCATTCCTCTTCCGAGAATGTTTCTCCCATAGCCATTTCCCAATTTTCTTTATACAGGAGATTATCCTCTAATTGCACATTACTCAGCAGTCTCTAAAGCCTAGCAATCACTCTCGCTGTCAAGCCCTCCTGCAAAGTTAACTCCAACCCAGACAGTGTCCTTGTGCCCGCCCTCTTCACCTCCAGCTGTGAGATCCAGCATCTGATTTGCATGTATTTGTATCTTTCTTTTTCTCCAATACTACATTTCTGTTGACAGTCTATAAAGAGCAAGTACATGTCTTCACGGGTCAATGCATCCGTGCCCGAACAACCCTCCCAGAATTTTCACTGCAGCCCAGGTGTAAAGTCTGAAATATGTGTTAGGGGGTGAGGGGACCCATCCCCCGCTGAATATGTTTCCCTCTCAGGGCATTGTCCCAGCTGCGTAAGGACATCTTAGTTGCCTCCAGAAGAGTCCCCCCTTCTCACGGGCCCCCGCACCTAGTGTTTGCAACGCCCTCAAGGGGATCATTGTGGCAGCCTGCTCTATTCCGCACCACTCTTTTAGGTAGTCCTGACTCACCCACTTCAGCATTGGTACCAGGTGAGCTGCTAGTATGTATCTCCCTATATCCGGGACTCCCAAACCTCAGAGGAGAGGAGGACGCATCAAGACACATTTTTGTATTCTAGATTTCTTGCCTTGCCAAATGAAGGTTAATATTGCTGTTTGTAGTTCCTTGATCGGGTGGGGCGGTATAGCTATGGGCAGTGAGCTTACTACGCAGAGCAACCGGGGGAGGTGGGTCATCTTTACTGCAACGATACGTGCAAACCATGACAATTCTTGGGTTTCCCATCTATGTATATCTTCTTGTAGCTGTTTCCATAGGGGTATAATGTTTGTCCTATAAAATGTACCCACATCTCTTGTTAAGTGTATTCCCAAATATTCCAGGGCCTCTTTCTCCGAGGTTAAAGGGAATGTCTTCTCCAGGATCTTGATCTCCTCCCTCCTCTCTGATATATTTATTGCTTTAGATTTGGAGAAGTTAATGGGAACCCCGATATTTTCTCGAACTCTTTGCAACTTTGACAAGGCCCTGGGTAGAGTGTTTTTGGTGTCTTTCATGAAAAGCATTATGTCGTCTGCGTATAATGCGATTTTATGTATTGCCTTCCCACGTCACCCCCCCTAAACTCAGCATCTAACCTGATTTGGACTGCAAAGGGCTCCATTGCCATAGCGAAGAACAAAGGGGAGAGCGGGCAGCCTTGCCGCGTACCTCTCCTTATTTTGATTTGTTCCGAGCTCAGGCAATTTACTGTAAAGCTCATTGATGGAGTTTGAAAATTTGCTAGTACCATCGTGATAAATTCCTGACCACACCCAAAGCCCTCCAGAACTAACTTTAGGTATTCCCAATCCAGACTGTCAAAGGCCAGTCTAGAGTCTAATGGGGCAACTGAGAAACCTTGTTGCGTACGCGTTCCCATATCAATGATATTTATTGCCTGTCTCACATTGTCCTGTGTGTGCCTTCCCGTAATTAATCCTGCCTGGTCTTCATGTATGATATCAGGGGGGACCTTCATCAGTCTAGTTTCCAGTATTTTAACATAGATCTTTGTGTCTGTGTTTAGGAGTGCAATGGGGAGCTAGCTTGTGCATTCTGAGGGATATTTTTCCGGTTTCAGGATTAATATGGTTGTGAATTCCCCCATGTCGGGTGTGACCGATCCCCGCTCGCTAATTACATTGGAGAGGCGCGTGAGTGGGACCAGCAGCTGTGTGTGGAAAGTTTTATAATAGCCATTACCCAAACCGTCCGTTTCCAGGGTGTTGTTTGCCGGCACAGGAGAGATCGCCTCGTTGACCTCCTGGGTCGAAATCGGACCACTGAGTGCGAGCCTATCCTGTTCCATGATCTGGGGAATGGGGGTAGCCCGCATGTAAGATCTCTGATTTTCTGGTTCAAGGTATTCATTGTGTAGTAGCTCCTCATGGAATTGCACCATTATTTCTAACTTCGCTTTTTCTGCTCTGCATTGATCCCCCTGCATATTTTTCAGTTGTGCTATGTAGTTGTGTTTTTTGTTTCTTCAATTTAGCAGCTAAGCATGTGTTAGCTTTCCCTCCATGTATGTAATATGATTGTTTCATGTTCAGTAATGTTTGTGCGACCTGGTCTGTGGTGTGGTTTTCATGCTGGGCTCTCATCTTTCTAAGTTCTCTTAGTGATTTCTGTGTTTGTTGGGTTTTATGTTATTTCTCAGCCTCCTTTACCTCCTTTTCAAGCTGCTATCATTCTCTGTGAAATAGTTTTGTATAGTGTTTTCCATGTTTGCCCTGGGTGTGATGTTCCTTAGAATCAGCTTGTTTAGTCTCCAACATGGCGATTTTCTTCACCCTACTCTTCCCACCTCGATACATACCACCACTGGTGTGTGGTCAGAAAGATATTTCACCCCTATTTCTACTTTTGTCACGTGGGGAACCAGTGATGCCGAAACCAGGACCATGTCTATACTGGACTAGCCCTTGTGGACCGCCGAGTAGTGCGTGTATTCCCTATTTTCCCCCTGAAAGAACCTCCATGTTTCTATCACCCCCAGGTCTCTAAAAGGTTTCCCTAATGATTGCCTGTTCTTCAGATCCAGTGTTGTAGGTGGGAGTGTTTTATCAAGTGTGGGGTCCATGACACAGTTAAAGCCCCCATCTATGATTAGTTGGCCCTCACACCAGCTGCCACATTTTTGCATTATCCCCATGATGTATATATCCTGTTTCTCATTAGGGGCGTACAAAGCGATTATCGTGTAGATTTGTTCCCCAATTGTGCCTTTAAGCCCCAAGTACCTTCCCTCTGTGTCTCTATGAAGCTGTAGTTTCTTAAACCCTGTGTCTTGATTGATGAGCATCCCTTTGGTTTTTTTTGCCACTAGAGGAATAGAACTGCTGGGGGAAAGCCTTATGGGCCATCCTCTTTTCGTCCTTTGGGAGGAGATGAGTTTCCTGCAGGATCCCTATTGTCGTCTGCATCGCCACCAGCCTACCCGGGATTGCGCGGCATTTAGTAGGCAAATTCAAGGGCACAAACGTCGCTTCTGCCATTTTGGCGAGTATATGGATTGCTGCCCTCCATCTCTGTTATGTCGCCTGACAAGGCCTCCACCCCGCTCCATAGCCCATCTCCCATTCCCTTCTCAGACTCTGGGATGTTTACAATTACTCATTGCGCTTCTTCCACCCGTACCCTCTCCTCTATCTCTCTCCCCTCTCCCTTTTGACTCCTTGGGACCTATGTGACCAGGGTTCGCAGGAATCCCCCCCGAGACAATTACAGGGTGTTGGGCCACATATCGTCCCACAATTTCTGTGTGCCAGGATTTTTCCATACCCTGATATGGATTCCAAGTCATGGTTTTCTCCTACCGCCATACAGGTGCTCAATCGCTGCAGGTTGCAGACTATTTCTTGACGACTTGCCTTCTGGTAATGAGTTTCTCCTTAGGCCGTTATTGGGTTCCGCCGCTGCTACTCTGGTTGGATTTAACTTTAGTAGGAGCCGGACAGTTTTGATTCTCTTCCGGATCTATTCTTTCTCTCGGTAGACCATTTCCATGGGTTGACTGTGCTTTTGGGAGCCTTCTGTGATGGTCCGGTTTCCACTTGGTTTTGTTCCTCATCCACATGTAACATTGATAGGCCCTCTTCGCAATTGCTGATTCTTCTCAGTTTCCCTTCCCAAGTGAATGTTAGGCCGAAGGGGTACGCCCATCTTTAGGGTATGGGCTTCCCTTCTAGGACCTTCATGACTGGTTGCATGAGTCTCCTTTTCTGAAGAGTCGAGAGCACCAAATCCTGATAAAGGTGAATCGGACTACTGTTAACCATCAGGTCTGTGCGGTTTCTGGCTGCCCTCAGGATGTCTTCCTTCAGGATGTAAGAAGACAGGGCGACCAGAACTTCTCTTGCTCCTGCTCCCGGCTCGTTTCTCTTAGTGCCTACGTGATGTATCCTGTCAAAACCTATTTTTTCCAGTTAGATATCGGTCAGTAAGCTGCTAAAAGTGTGTTGCATCGTGTCTCGTAGATCTCTGTCCAATACGGATTCTGGCAGGCCTTTGATCCTGATGTTGGACCTGCTTGACATGTTTTCGAGATCTGCGGCCTGCAATTCTAGGTTGTTGGTTGCCCTAGCCACCTGGTCCAGTAGGATGCTGCTCTGTTTCGCTTCCTCCGCGATGCTGGATAGGCCGTTGTCAGCGATGTACACTCTTTCCCCTAGTTCGTTCAACTCTTTTCAGACTTCTTGCAGGGAAGCTTTTAGTTCCTCCTTTAGTTGCCCCATTTGGTTCTGAAATGTATCTGTCAGCCTAGCCTCCATGCCCTTCAGGCAGCTCAACAGTTCTTTCTTATCAGTGGTCATTGTGGACCGAGAGTCTTCGGGGTCTGACTCTGTTAGTTCCTGTGGAGACAAAGGTAGTATGGGTTCTAACTGCTGCCTCTGTCTCCAACAACTAGTTAATTGACTCTCCTGGTGTTTTGTTCATCCCCTTTATTCTCGATGGACCACTTTTGGGTTTAGCCCCTGACATCAGGGTTCCTAGAGTACCACCAATGGAGCACTCTCTCCATTGATTGCACCTGCAGGTTGGAGAGCTGTGTGTTCGTATGTGTGTAGGCTTTAGTGGATGTTACTCCTTTTTAACACTGAGCTGCTCGCTGCTCCTTATTGTCTATCACCTTCCCTGTCACAGAATCTTCACCAAGAGTTTGCCCCTCCTGCTATTCCGATGTCCATGCTTGCAGATCCTGTCGAGCTAAGGGTCCCTTGATAAGGAAGGATCCTATTTACTTCCCCTCTCCCCCAAGTGGCAGTCTAATCTAGTTGGGGCATCACCGGGTTTACCGCTCCTGGGCTGGCGAGTGGTGCATCGCCTCGGGAGCTTTCCGCGTTAGGGTGTTTCTTCACTCCCTCTTAGTCCTGGTGCTCAGCTATAAGAAGGGGGGGGGGAGTTCTGAGATTAGCGCCTGCAACTGCTGTGTTCTAGAGAGGTCTGCTCGCTCACTTACACTCGATCTGAGCAGTGCCGGACTCATTTCAGTTGTTTTACACTGTATGTCATCTGTATCTCGCTTCCTTTGTTATTTCCCCCTTTTGGGGCAATTTTACAGTTGTTTGATGGGGCCTCGAGGCGGGACGTCGGATTCGCGCTACCGCTCCAACGTGGAAGTTATTTTACCGCCCGTACCACATAGCAGCCCCATATCCGTATTCCGTTAGATTCTTTTCACCCGGCACCGACGTAGGACCATGGAGCTATTTGACCCCTGTTGCAGATTCAGCAGATACTTCTGGGCCCAGTGTCCTGTTATGTGGCCTCGATTGTGCTTTGTTGTCGGGAGGCGGGCTACGATCTATCCTTGTAGGTGTGCTGGGGCTCAGGGCTTGTGCTGTCCATCCTCAAGTTCGGCGACTTCCCCACATGTGTGCCGATAGTTACCCGGCTCCATTGAGTTTCTTGGGGAACCAGGAACCCTGCGGCCCGAGATGTTTGAGCTACTTAGTGCCACACAAGCTCAGCCAGCTCTCTCACGTCTCCCGTGCCGACTATCACCTGGCTCTGTTGTGCCTCCTGGAGGGCCGCAAACCCCGCGTTCTGATCAATTCAGGCCAGTAGGTGTCACAGGGCCCTGCCGGTCTCCTCTAACCTCTTTTGCCAGACGTCTCACGGCGCTGTGTTATGACCGGGGGGCCAGGGACCTGCAGTCCAAGTTGTTTGGGGCTGGTGCGGGTGGTCTGATCTGATAGGACCGCACCCTCTTCTAGGCATCAGTGCGTTGCTGCAGAATGCCACTGGTCAGGTAAACGGTGAGGCACCGCGTAGCTCCAAGGTGTGGGCGATTTCACTCCACTTCTGGGGGGGCACTCGTGTGTACTGCTTGCCACTGTCAGCGGGCCTCACTCCACCACACTGCCACCCAGGCAGGGCACCACCACTTCACGACACTCCCACAGGGAGATCCGCTAGTCCACGCAGGGGTCGGGGCAACATGGGGCTCTGATCTGCACCACTACTTCACATCCAGTCCGCCCTGGGGTCCATAGCTACCAGGGGATGCCTGTTCCTGCGGTCCGCCTCGGAGAACAGTTGCGCACCAACTTCTCCCGGGCACGGCTGCTTCTCTGTGCTCCCGCCGCTCTTTGCACCATATGGGGGAAGTGAGTGTGACGAAGCTGATGTTCTACGTATTCCCCACTCCAATCCGCTTTGGAACTCTACTTTCAGGCGTGCTTTCTGTGTTTTTTTAACCTGCATTTAACTCCTTTCAATTCAAGCGTGTACAGAGCTCTAGAGACTTACGTCCTCACGGGATGACGGCCATCTTGGAATCCCGTTTATGTATTAATTATTAAATTACACCAGCTTTGAAACAGCATATAAGGGGGCTGAATTCAGAGCTCAACTGATTATTGTTGGTACTCCTGATGTATGCTGTCTACTGTCTTCTGGTTTGCTGAGACGAATAAAAAGATAACTTTGAAAATCAGTCCCTGCCTGCTTTCCTGCTTGGTCTTCAGCCTGCCTTAGCTGATCCAGAAGTGCCAGAGGCCCAGAGGGGAAATGGGCCCATCTCTTCATTGCGCAATACATCCGGGCACAACGGCTCTTGGAGATCATGTGACATGGAGAACCGCGTCTCTCGTCAGGGATAAGTCTTCATAGACGTTATTCAAACCATCAGCGGGCAGGAATCAGGTGCTTCTGATTGTGATTCTTTGAAGCTCTGTCCGGTTTACCTACACCTGTTCAGCTGTCCGTGTGTTTCTCTGTTGACAAGCCCAGCCTGCTTTAATGGACTTCCTTGTCTCCGGCCACGGCAATTGTCATTTATGGATTTCTATGACCCAGGCCTGTCTAATGGACTTTCTTGTCTTAGCCCACGGCATTTGTCATTTATGGAATTACATGACCCCGACCTGTCTAACAGCCTTTCTTGTTTTCATTTAGATTGCTGCTCCATCCAGGTGACGTTACATATTCCAATCTGTTCTACCCCACATCCAGGATCCACTGCCTGAGAACCATTCACTCCTCCTCATTGTCATCCTACCATTTCATCATTGAAACGTGCACAGGACTTTATCGACGCTCTCCTGTATATTCATCAAGTGCACCAACCCGACACTAGTGCGTCCCTCGTGCCGTCCAGGTTTTAGTCCCTAACTAACCTTCCCTTCCTCATTTTCCCTGCCTTGGTATCACCTTCTGGTTCAATGTGGACTCTATCAGCCTTCCATACGTTAAGAGGACATATAGGGTGAATTACGCACTCAAGGGCAAAGTAAAGGGGTGGAGGGCGCTGCATTTACAGTTCTCAGTATTTACTATATAACTTTCCTTCCTAGGAGAAGGCAAGGAGGAGTTTATAGACAACCAGGGAGTCAGGATTCCTTGCACTCAGGTTAGTGTAGGATATTCCTGGGTCTACTTACTATGATCTATTCAAGGATAGATACTGATTTGTGCCTTTTATTGCAGCCTAGTGTCTTTCCTGTTTTGGTCGGATGCCTCCCCCTTTCCAGTGATTAACTCCCCTAGCTTTCCTTATTATTATCAGCTTGTGAGATACATCATTAGGAAGGGCTTTTGACTACAAAAGATTCCCGAGTCTGAGCATCCCTCTTCAGGGATAAGAAGGTAACAAGTGCTGGCAAGGATTCCTTCCTTATTCCTGGTTAGTTATTGCCTTTATTACCTTGAGGTTGGTGATGGATTGTGAAAGTTCCTCAAGGGTCCACCTTGTGCCCTGCCCTGTTTGATATTTATATTTAGCCCTTAGCCATGGTCATCAATTTGTTTGGTTTGAGATTGTTTTCTTATATGAAGATACCCAGATCCTCCTTAGGTTGGGTGGCCACGATGGATCTGGGAGAACGTTTGGCAATTGTCTTACTGTTTTAGCCTGCTTTTTAAAAAGATTTTTTTATTATTGTGCATTAGTCAAAACACTGACTTTTAACACAATTAAAAACAATTTAATACATGCATTTTACATAATCAGTTATAGACATTCAATTTTCGCATTTCTCATCACTCATCCAGATGTAAGCCTTTTAGAATCCTGATATCATGCCAGTCAGAAAACCAAGAAAAGTTCTTCCGTGTTACTTGACATGTAGTGAAGAATATTAGTCTTCCCACCAATATGACCCTCTGGATGTCTTAAATACATATCCAGATGGAGTAATTGGTTGGAATATGGATCCCACGGAACACCAGGCTGTAAGGAGGAAAAGAGGCACTGTTAATGACCAAGTCGAACTACAGTGATAAACATAGACTATCTAAGCACTTTCTAACCTGTACTGGATGATGACTTTGACACAGAATATTGGAGAATGAAAGCCAGGCGAAGTAGTTGGATCTAAACAAGTAAAGCAAAGTATCAGCAAAGTACACTAACCTGAAGTACACTGATATGCAATAAGTATGAGTAGATCTTACCCAGGAATCTGATGAAACGTGATAAGAATAATATGAACAGATGAAGAACCAGGAAAGCCAAATATGGAAAGATTGAACTGCGGTGTACCAAAAGCAGTTCCTTAATCTGGAAAAAACAAAGTAAACAAGAGTCTCCCTCGGTGCGCACGTTCGCGTCCTCTGAGATGGTTCGGAGAAAAGAAGGAACAGCCAGGGCTTTAAGTGGGGTAAGAAATCGAGGGGGGGCCCTCATTTGGGGGCTTGGCTTGTGGGAGGGGCGTGGCCTAAAAAGTACGCAAATCGTAGGGTATACACACAAATATATATAAATGTTATATATGTGTGTGTGTACCTTACTATGGTTTGTGTACTATGCAAGCCATCTTTTATAAACGTAGAAATATGTAACATAGATGAAAGATGGCTTGCAAAGTACACAAACCATAGTAAGGTACGCACACAAATATATAACATTTATATATATTTGTGTGTATACACTACGGTTTGACTAGTTTTCAGGCCATCTTTGTTAAACATTTCGGGTTTATAAAAGATGGCTTTGAAAGTACACAATTCAAGCCATCTTTTATAAAGCTTTGACTACGGACAAAATTGTCCGTCGGCAAAGCTTTATAAAAGATGGCTTGAAATGTGTACTTTCAAAGCCATCTTTTATAAACCTCGAAATATGTCGAGGAATCCCCAGGTTCGCCGAGGGTTAAAGACGCCTCGGCGACCGGGGGAAACAAAGGGACAGTAAGTCAGTAACTGCCTCTGGTGACCTCTCGCGCGAGGGGTCACCTGACGCAGTTACTATGACTGACGGAAGTGGCAGCCAGTCACTGGCTTCTGTCAGCTTGCCTGACTTCATTGCAGGCGCATCTGCATCCCGCGATTCCCGCCAATGTTGCTGTAGGACGGGGCCCCGGCAGGGCCCCGGCTCAGTCCCACTTTATGCACTGGGAACAGCTGATCCCTCGGTGCGTGCGTTCGCGTCCTCAGAGATGGTCCTGAGAAAGGAAGAAACAACATATCCCTCGGTGCGCGCGTTCGCCTCCTCAACTATGAGAAAGTGTCACAGGTACTCCTTCGGTTGGTGAGATTGCGTATTCAATGAAGACGAAGAAATAGATGAACAGCTGATGTGACAGAGTTCCAAGTTGCCGGAAACTAGCGGTTAAAACCCATTTGAGGCTGCAGAGATGGAAGTGCAGGTATGGCAACAAGTTAAGGGGTAAGGCTTCAGACAAGTCATGGACGTTCCAAGTTCAGGTAATTCTTGAATCAAGAAATAACCAAGCGCCAAATCCGACAAGGGCAGAGCGAAAACAGTATCCAAAAACCAGGCAAGAAAATCGGCAACGTGAAGTTTCCAGGACACAAATACGGCGTACTGGGAAAAGTTCAGAAGAGCCATCTCCGTCTGAAACAGAACTGATAAGGACCTGATCACATGACTCGTCTGGTCTGTCCCATGCGTAACGGACGCCACTGTCTCCATGGCAACCACCATCTGTCCATCAAACGGCCAACACAGAGGGTTTTCCTTAAAGAGAAAGTATGTTTAGAAATGGTATCATGAAAACAGCCTTGGTTCTTTCTGCAACCTGGCTTGCCTGCATGAGAGGAAGCCATATTTCCACGACCATAACCACAAACCATGAAAGTACCCTCGCGCAAAGAGAGCTCCCACCGGGATGCCCAGAATCTGGCAACAAGATGAGGGGTGTGAATGTTCCCAACCGGCTCCCAGGCCGTGTCCTCTGGTCCATAACCTTTCCAATCGACCAGATACAGCCGAACACCCCTAGTTACCTTAGTATCTAGTATTCGGTTAACCTCATACTCATCCTCCCCCTGAACCAAAATTGGGGCAGGATGTGCCACCAGTGCAGTGTCAGGATGGACAGGCTTGAGAAGTGAGACGTGGAAAACTGGATGAACCTTCCATTCATCAGGAAGCTTCAGACGGACAACCACCGGATTCAGGACGGCATAAACAACAAAAGGACCCACATAGCGTGGAAGCAGAATCTTACATCCAGGAATGCGAAGGTTCTTAGCTCATAACCAGACCTTGGAGCCAACCGTGTACGAAGGTGCAGAGGAATGAAGCTTATCGGCATACTTTTTGTAACACCCTTGAGCTTCAAGGAGATGTTGCTTGACTGCCTTTTCCACATCTAGGATGTTGGTAACACAGGATGTTGCTGCCGGACTGCAACCAGATAAAACAGGAGAAAGGGGCAAGGACCTTGGGTGTTTACCATAAAGAGCAAAAAACAGGGACGATCGGGTCGCTGAGTGAAGAGAGTTGTTATACGCAAATTCTGCCATAGACAAGACGGAAAGCCAAGACTTTTGATACTGCAGTGTAAGACATCTTAGATATTGTTCCATGGTAGCATTAAGACGTTCTGTTTGACCATCAGTTTGTGGATGGTAAGCACTAGAAAAATGAATGTCAATACCGAAAGACTTAGTAAGAGAGCGCCAAAAACAAGATGTAAATTGAGAACCCCTGTCAGTGATTATAATAGACGGGAGACCAAAGAGCCGGAATACATTCTTGATGAAAATACCGGCTAGAACCGGAGCAGATGGAAGACCATGACAGGGAACAAACAAGGCCACTTTCGTGAGATAGTCAATAACGACCGATATGGTGCCATAGCCATCAATAACTGGTATCTCTACTACAAAATCCATGGATATCATGGACCTGGAATGGTCAGGAATAGGTAAAGGTTGTAGCAACCCAATGGGTTTCCCTGGCAGAGTCTTGCACTGTGCACAAACAGCACAAGCAGTTATGTAGCTGGTGACATCCTTTAACATTGATGGCCACCAACACTAATGTTGCAAGAGATCTAATGTTTTCTTGATACCTCGATGAGCTGCAATCATGGAATCATGACACCACTTGATAGCTTTGTTCCGAATTGGTGTGTTAGGAAGGTAGACTAGCCCTTTAACATAAGGGATAAATCGTATAATTTCTAACTTGCAGTTTCAGATTTCTGTTGGGGAGGATTTCACCCAGTCCTGAATATCAGTACGCAAGGTGGGTTGCAAGGTACAACTGCAGGTGACTTGGTGCGGGAGCAACAAAGACTCAGGGGGTCTAGTTGCAGTGGCTTCAGGATACATACGCGATAGAGCATCGGCTTTAGTATGTATGTAAAGACCCTGGACGATAAGTAATCAAAAAGTTAAACATAGACAAAAACTCATGCCATCGGACATGACGTGCCGTGGTGCACTTGACCGACTGAAGAGCCAAGAGATTGCGATGGTCAGTGTAAACCTTGATCGGTAGTGCAGCTTCTAGCAAATGGTGTCTCCATACCAAAAAGGCATCCCTGACAGCCAGTAATTCCTTTTCTGTAATAGTATAATTGCATTCAGAGGATACTAACTTTCTTGAATGATAAGCGACTTGATGTCACTCGCAGTCGCGGCCATCACCGTGACTGGCTATTTCTTCCGCGTTGGAGTTTGAGGAGACGCAGAGGAAGGGTACTTTAGTCCCTTTACTGTGTTCGCAGCCGCCGCTCCAAACGCGGGACGCAACGCTGCCGGGAGTATTTAAATCCCCGCCTCCCGGCAGGTCGTTGCGTTGCAACCCCCTCTGTTGTTTACCTTTCGACTCTGGGTCCTTCGCTCTTCCTCTGCACCCCGCTTTGGAATTACTGAGGAGTTTTCTCCGTGGTTACTTTCTCCGGTGTTCCTGTCCCCGGAACACTGCACTTTCGTTTTCTGTTTCTCTCCGCCGCCTTCCCTGGGCGGCGCTAGCTGTGCCTTTTTCTCTGGCGGTCGGTCTCTCTCTCTCTCTCTCTCTCTCTCTCTCTCTCTCTCTCTCTCTTTCACCCTTTTTCTTTCCCTTGCTCTTTTGGGTCCAGACAGCGTGGGGTTTTCTCCCGTGCTTCCCCGCAGTGCTTTCTTGGAAGATTTGCTACCTCCACCTCAGCCATCAGTTGCTGCCTTCTCCGCCTGCTCTTCTGGCCTAGTGCTACCATTGGACTTGGACGTTTTGAGGGCCACTACCTCAGTGTTGGAGATCCTCCGCTTCCTTCTTCATCTGTGAACAACAGGCCTTCTGAGACAAGTCTTGACACCTCTTATCAGGGTTTTTTTTCCCTTGCGGGTTTTTCCCTGTATTTTCTGGCTTGATTCCGGAAAGGAGGTCACTGTGCCGCTGTTCTCACCAGCGGCCACAGTGGCTTCTCTCCGTGACAAGCCCACGCACCAGAAGAAGGAGAGAGACTACCTGGCACGTCGAGGCCTGCAAGATACCATCGACTCGGAAAGCTCAGGTGAGGAGAGCATGTGCACAGGGGGGACTCAGCCAAGGGTAGCGTTCAAGTCACACTTGATGCAAGCCGCTAGCGTCAGGACAGGACTAGGAAAGGATGGCACCGAAAGCGATATCTGACGCGTCCGCCTCTACAATAAACGGAAGCATGGGATTTGGATGTTGCAAAACAGGAACAGTGGTGAAGGCTGTCTTAAGCGCAGAAAAAGCTTTATTGGCCTCACTACTCCAGTTAAATCCGCTTTTACTACTGGTGAGAGCAGTTAGTGGTGCAGCTATTGCAGAAAAGTTTTGTATAAACCGCCTGTAAAATTTAGCGAATCCCAGAAAGGATTGAAGAACATTCAAAGTGGTAGGGATAGGTAATTCCAGTACAGCCTTAACATTGGTATCGCTCATCTGCACTCCCTTATTGGTGATTTCATAACCAAGAAACTCCACCTGTGAAACATGGAAAATGCATTTTTCTTTTTTAGCGTAGAGATGGTTGTCCCATAAGCGACGAAGAACCCTGGTTACATGAGACACATGAAGCTCGTAAGAAGGTGAATAGATCAAGGTGTCTTCTAAGTAAATGACCAAGAATTGATCCAACATGTCTCTGAAGGTGTCGTTGATAAAATATTGAAAAGTGGCCGGGGCATTACAAAGTCCAAATGGCATAACTCGATACTCAAATAGACCATATCGGGTTTTGAAGGCCATCTTCCACTCGCCCCCCTTCCGCATTCAGACCAGATTATACGCACCCCGGAGGTCTAACTTAGTGAAAATGACTGCGGAGCCTCACTGGTCTAGTACACAGATATTAATGGAATCAGATATTGGTTCCGTATTGTGATGGCGTTGAGAGCCCTGTAATCTATACATGGGCGTAAATCCCCTTCCTTCTTAGGAACAAAGAACAATGGTCAATCTGCGGAAGAATGAGAAGGTCTAATAAACACATACTTGAGACATTTGTCAATGTATTCCTTGAGAACATGGGCTTCCTTCTCTGTCAAAGAATATATTCTACCAGAAGGTATCTGTGTCCCTGGAATGAGATCAATAGGACAGTCATACGGCCTGTGAGGTGGTAAGACGTTTTCCCCACCTATATCAAATACATCTACGAATTCCTGGTATTCAGAAGGCAAGGAATTAGTAACCATGGCTCCTATAGTAGAAGCGGTGTCCAAAAGTATTTACATGAAGTCAAAATAGCATCTTGAGACAAAAAACAATGATTGTCGCAGTATTCAGAAATGAATTCCACATGTCCGGTCTCTCAATCAATTGAAGGATTATTTTTCCGAAACCAGCGCAATCCAAGGATAGGTTTATACTGAGGTGCTGCAGTAAGATAAAAGTAAACAGACTCGGAATTACCTGAAGATATTTCCATGCGCAAGTCGGAGGTTCTTTCCAGCACCAGAGCGGACAGTAAAGTTGTACCATCCACAGCATTAACCTGTTCAGGTTCTTTCTTGGAAACAATATGTAAACCCAGCTCTGTAGCATACTTGTGAGCTATATAATTACTGGTAGCCCCAGAATCCAGAACAGCGGTAAGTGGAATTGCCACCCCCGGAGGGTGGACCAAAGACACAGCCAGGGTAAACGGTCTGAGATCATGGGAATGCTCTAAAGAAACATTACCCGACAATGGGATTACCTGCTTCCTGACCGGTTTCTTGGGACATGCTTTCAATAGATGTTCCGAAGACCCGCAGTAGAAGCAAAGGTTATTCTCTTTCCGGTTCTCCCGTTCCTCGGCGGACAATGGTCCCCGAGCTGCAGCCCCTATTTGCATAGGTTCGGGAGCTGGTGTAGAGGTGACAGGAACAGCCAGAGAAAACGGTGGTAAGGCCCTCTTTTCTCCTCGACGCTCTGCCTTACGGGCATCAATCTGTAAAATCAAATCTAGAAGTTTAGGGAAAGTAGTAGGAATGACCGGTACCAGAGCGAGGGTGTCTTTCAATGTATCCGACAAGCCTTTATAAAACACTGTAGCCTTCTTGTCGTCAGGCCATCCAGTTTCTGCTGCCAATTGGTTGAACCTAGTAAGATAGGCTAAGAGTGTTGTCGCTCTGTTTTAAACTCAACAACTCCAGTTCCAAGGTCTGAGACTTGTATCGAGTATCAAAAACCTTGCTCATTGCCTTTATCAATGCATCACAGTCATATAATAGATCACTGCCCTCCTCCAGCAATGGATTAGCTCAAGCGGCTGCTGTTCAACCTAAATGTGACAAAAGAAAATCTGCCTTAGCAGTGGAGTCTGGAAAGGAGCACGGTTTACATAGAAAATGCAGACGGCATTGATTGAGAAAGGGGAGCTAACGGGAATTGTGAAGTCATATAAACAGGAGCAGGGTCCTGCCTGGGTGACTGAGATTGAGACCCGGAAGCTGCCTCTTGACCTACGGGCATGCTTGGTTGTTGCATCCTAGTTTGAAGTTCAGTGATGCGATTCTGCGTGGCATCATGTGCCGTAACCATATCAGTACGGAGCTCAGCCACCAATTGGAGTATATTAGCCAAAGCTTCAGTGGGATCCATTGTAAGGCTTCTGAATCTATCATGCCAGTCAGAAAACCAAGAAAACTTCTTCTGTGTTACTTGACACGTAGTGAAGAATATTAGTCTTCCCACCAATGTGAACCTCTGGATGTCTTAAATACACATATAGATGGACTAACTGGTTGGAATATGGATCCCATGGAACACTAGGCTGTGAGGAGGAAAAAAGGCACTGTTAATGACCATGTCAAACTACAGTTAAAAACATAGACTATCTAAGCACTTTCTAACCTGTACTGGATGATGACTTTGACTCAGAAGATTGGAGAATGACAGCCAGGCGAAGTAGTTGGATCTAAACAAGTAAAGCAAAGTATCAGCAAAGTACACTAACCTGAAGTACACTAGTATGTAATAAGTAGGAGTAGATCTCCCCCAAAGCTCCCATCGTGGCATCGTGGTGGGAGGACCTCCGTAAGTGGAAAACAGCAGAAACGGGCGCATGGGAAAACACGCAGAGAGAACAAAGACTGGAAATCAGCAACGACTTACAGCAATGGGTGGCGCTCACGGTGTAACTATTTCATCCAACCGAAAAATCTTCCGCCTCCGTCGGCACCGCCAGCCCAGGAGGACCTTCTGGAAACTGAGAGACTGAAAATGAACAATTGTGGTCTTGGAAAGTTGGGCGGGGAGGGAAGGGGAAGGGGGTATGCAAGATCTTCAAATGGTGCAATAATGATGATAATTGTTGTATTGTTAAAAACCAATAAAAAACATTTAAAAAAAAAAAGTAGGAGTAGATCTTACCCAGGAATCTGAAGAAACATGATAAGAATAATATGAACAGATGAAGAACCAGGAAAGCCAAATATGGAAAGATTGAACTGCGGTGTACCAAAAGCAGTTCCTTAATCTGGAAAAAACAAAGTAAACAAGAGTCTCCCTCGGTGCGCGCGTTTGCGTCCTCGGAGATGGTTCAGAGAAAAGAAGGAACAGCTGATCCCTCGGTGCGTGCGTTCACGTCCTCAGAGATGGTCCTGAGAAAGGAAGAAACAGCTTATCCCTTGGTGCGCGCGTTCGCGTCCTCAACTATGAGAAAGTGTCACAGGTGCTCCCTTGGTGCGCCAGATCGCGTATTCAATGAAGATGAAGAAATAGATGAACAGCTGATGTGACAGAGTTCCAAGTCGCCGGAAACCAGCGGTTAAAACCCATTTGAGGCTGCAGAGATGGAAGTGCAGGTAAGGCAACAAGTTAAGGGGTAAGGCTTAAGACAGGTCGTGGATGTTCCAAGTTCAGGTAATTCTTAAATAAAGAAATAACCAAGCGCCAAATCAGACAAGGGCAGAGCGAAAGCAGTATCCAAAAACCAGGCAAGAAATTCAGCAATATGAAGTTTCCAGGACAAAAATAAGGCGTACTGGGAAAAGTTCAGAAGCGCTGTCTCCGTCTGAAACAAAACTGATAAGGACCTGATCACATGACTCATCTGGTCCGTCCCATGCATAACGGACACCACTGTCTCCATGGCAACTGCCATCTGTCCATCAAACGGCCAACACAGAGGGTTTTCCTTAAAGAGAAAGTATATTTAGAAATGGTATCATGAAAACGGCCTTGGTTCTTTCTGCAACCTGGCTTCCCTTCATGAGAGGAAGCCATATTTCCACGACCATAACCACGAACCATGACACCTGACCACCTTGGTAGTCAGAAATATTTTTGTTCTGGATGATAACCTTTCCCAAAATTCTTCATTGTCCAGCCAACAAACATTATGTACAAATCTTTTCAATCTCATAGTCTTCATATCACGAGTTCCAGAGCATCTAGATAACAGATGCTTGATAGTCTGTCATTCTTTATCATTGCACTTATCACAAAGGACCTTAGTAACTCCTTTATCTCTCGTATATAAGATTTCCAGGGTGGGGAGTAAATTTAATCTGAATCTTAGAAACAGTGCCCTTGCGTAGGAATCTGGAAATGTATGCAGATAGGAAGGCAGTACGGACCTTTGTTTAGCCATCGCAGAAAGTGATGCTGACAGCTTAGCATTCCTCATTTTCTCACCAGTTACTATTCAAATCCCAATGTTTTAACCATTCTTTTACTTTAGTTGGGTTTTGGATAAGAAGCCAGCTGAATCATCCTTAGGTTGGGTGCCCACGATGGATCTGGGGGAACTTTTGACGATTGTCTTTCTACATTAGCCAGCTGAATGATCCTCAGGCTGGGTGGCCATGATGGATCTGGGGCAATTCTTGGCGAGTGTCTTTCTGCATTAGCTGGCTGAATGATCCTCAGGTTGGGTGGCCACGATGGATCTGGGGGAACATTTGGCAATTGTCTTTCTGCATTAGCCTGCTGAATGATCCCTAGGTAGCCACAATGGATCTGGGGGAACTTTTGGCGATTGTCTTTCTGCATTAGATGGCTGAATGATCCTCAGGTTGGGTGGCCACGATGGATCTGGGGGACCCTTTGGCGACTGTCTTTCTGCATTAGCCGGCTGAATGATCCTTAGGTTGGTTGGCCACGATGGGTGGCCACGATGGATCTGGGAGAACTTTTGGTGATTGTCTTCCTGCATTTGTCAGCTGAATGATCCTCAGGTTGGGTGGCCACGATGGATCTGAGGGAACTTTTGGCGATTGTCTTTCTGCATTAGACAGCTGAATGATCCTCAGGTTGAGTGTCCACAATGGATCTGGGGTAAATTTTGGCGATTGGCTTTCTGCATTATGTACCAGGGTCTGGAGAAAAGATTGTCACTGGCTTTTTTTTGTGTCTTTATTCTTTTCTGTCTCCCTCCTTCACACCCCATCTCCCGGTCTGTCTTGCATCTTTGTACTCTTCTCTTCCTCTCATGCATTTCATGTTTCGCTCCCTGTCTCCCCCTCCATGCCACTGGCAGTGTACACACTCACTGCCTGTCTAAACCCTTTTTGCTGCCTCTTCCTTTTCCACTGTAACTCCCGGCCTGTCTCGTGTGTTTGCATTCTTCTCTCGTGCATAGTAAATCTCACAGCGTATCTCACATGTCTCTCTCTTAAGAGCATTCTTTCTCGCATGCATAGGATGTCTCACAGCATATCTCACATCTCTTAAGAGCATTCTTTCTCACGTGCATAGTAAATCTCACAGCATATCTCACATGTCTTTTAAGAGCATTCTTTCTCGCAAGCATAGTAAATCTCCCAGCATATCTCACATGTCTCTTAAGAGCATTCTTTCTCACGTGCATAGTAAGTCTTAAGAACATTCTTTCTCGCATGCATAGTATGTCTCACAGCATATCTCACATGTCTCTTAAGAGCATTCTTTCTCACATGCATAGTAAGTCTCACAGCATATCTCACACGTCTCTTAAGAGCATTCTTTCTCGCATGCATAGTAAATCTCACAGCATATCTCACATGTCTCTTAAGAGCGTTCTTTCTCGTGTGCATAGTAAATCTCACAGCATATCTCACATGTCTCTTAAGAGCGTTCTTTCTCGTTTGCATAGTAAGTCTCACAGCATACTTTACGTGTCTTAAAAGCATTCTTTCTTGCATTTGTAGTATGTCTCACAGCATATCTTACCGTCTCTTAAGAGCATTCTTTCTCGCGTACATAGTAAGTCTCCGGGCATATCTTACGTGTTTCTTAAGGGCATTCTTTCTCACGTGCATAGTAAGCCTCAAAACAAATCTCACATGTCTCTTAAGAGCATTCTTTCTTGCATGCTTTCATCCCGCTCTGCCTCTTGTGCACATACGTACTGCCTGTCTCATGTATGTTGCCTTTTCACTGCCTTTCAGTCTTATCCCATCTCGCTGCCTGACATGTATGTTTGTATGTTTGACCTCTCTTGTACGCCATGCTTCACTACCTGTCTCACATGTCTCTTATGCACACCATGTGAACTATCTGTGCCTGTCTAATGGGTTTTTTGTGTTGTTTTCTCTCTCGGTTACACTCATCTCCCCACCTGACTCGTGCGTGTGTGCTCTTCTCTACCTCTGATGCATGCCACATCTCGCAGCCTGTATCGCGTGTCTCTTATGCACACCCGGTCTTGCATTTGTTCATTCCTCTCTATGCATATGCTCACTGCCTGAGTCTCGCTTGTCTCTTATGCACACCCGGTCTTGCATTTGTTCATTCCTCTCTATGCATATGCTCACTGCCTGTCTCGCGTGTCTCTTATGCACACCCGGTCTTGCATTTGTTCATTCCTCTCTATGCATATGCTCACTGCCTGTCTCGCGTGTCTCTTATGCACACCCGGTCTTGCATTTGTTCATTCCTCTCTATGCATATGCTCACTGCCTGAGTCTTGCTTGTCTCTTATGCACACCCGGTCTTGCATTTGTTCATTCCTCTCTATGCATATGCTCACTGCCTGTCTCGCGTGTCTCTTATGCACACCTGGTCTTGCATTCGTTCATTCCTCCCTATGCATATGCTCACTGCCTGTCTCGCGTGTCTCTTATGCACACCCGGTCTTGCATTCGTTCATTCCTCTCTATGCATATGCTCACTGCCTGTCTCGCGTGTCTCTTATGCACACCCGGTCTTGCATTCGTTCATTCCTCCCTATGCATATGCTCACTGCCTGTCTCGCGTGTCTCTTATGCACGCCCGGTCTTGCATTTGTTCAGCGCTTCTTCGTCTTCTTGCTGATAGATTGTATCCATCATCGTTGATTATTATATACCGAGGCTTGAGCCTCATTACTCCATCTTCTGGGGTTGAGTATGTAGCCATGGGTTTAGATTCTTCATGGTCTGTGTGGTCTTGTCACAGTAGGGCTGGTTTCACAGGGTCTTCGCTGTGATGGGTTGCATTTGTTCATTTCTCTTTGCCCCACCACTACGCATATGCTCACTGCCTGTCTCGCGTGTTTTCCTTTTTAGTAGTCCCTCTCAGCCACACCCCATCTCCATGCCTGTCTCGCGTGTTTTTATTGTTCTCTTCCTCTCATGCATGCCACGTCTCGCCGCCTGGCTCACATGTCTCTTATTCACACCCGGCCTCGCATCCGTTCATGCCTCTGTGCCTCATACATGCTCACCGCCCGTCTCACGCGTCTCTTTAACACGCACTCTGTCTCCCGTGCACGCGCTCCCTGCCCGTCTCGCGCGTTTTCCTCGCTTGCTGTCTCCGTCACTAGAAGACTGCAGCCTTGACCTTCTAACTCATTTCACGGAAGGCGCTTTGTGTCTCCGGAAGCGCCCCCTCCCTGCGCACCGAGCTCCCCGCTCTCATTCACAGGGAAGGGGGGGCTGAATGTTCCCCGCGTGTCGCTTGCTGCCGCCCCCTCCCGCGCGCGCACTACGCGCTATTCAGCGTTACCTTGGGAAGCACAAAGAGCAGCAGGAACAATGGAGGCCGACCTTTGGATTGCATCTGCTGGAAGTGAGAGTACGTACGTGCCTTCCTGTCTTCCCAGCGCCGCCTTCTCCTTCCATCGCCTGGGCCTGGTCTCCGAGCGCAGGCCGGAGGAGACTGGGCCAGGGCCAGAGAGATAGTAGCACTCAACCCAACACCGCCTGGGTTTATCACGGGCTGGACTTGCCAGAACGACCTCAGCCAATGCCCTCATATGCATTATCATGACACCCAAATCATGCCCCCCAGAGGGACCACAGGCGAGACCCAGGTCACTGTGCTCATAGGGACCACCACCAGGCCCAGGTCAATGCCCTCCCAGTGACCATCAGAGAAGGCCTGTTTAGTGGCAACATAAGGACCATCACAGAGACCCGGGTCAGCGCCCTCAAAGGTATTATCAGGGAGAGCCACATCATGGCCCTCACAAGAACCTTGGTAGAGACACAGGCTCTTGTTCTCATACCGACCATCACAGTCAGCCATGTGATTGCCCTCATAGAGATCATGAGGGAAACCCGGGACCATCAGAGACCCGAGGCCCAGGATCAGCCCTCATAGAGACCATCAAAGTACCCAGATCATTGCCCTCACAGGGACTATGGCAAAAACCTAAATCCACGACTAGACAGGGACCTAGGTCATTGGCCTCACTGGAGCCATCACAGTGACCCAGATCATTGCCCTCACAAGGACAATGACAAAGACCTAAGTCCATGACTCGACAGGTACTTAGGTCATTGCCCTCGCTGGAGCCATCACAGTGACCCAGATCATCGCCCTTACAGGGACTATGGCAAAGACCTAAGTCCGTGACTAGACGGGGACCTAGGTCATTGCCCTCGCTGGAGCCATCACAGTGACCCAGATCATTGTCCTTACAGGGACTATGACGAAGACCTAAGTCCATGACTCGACAGGGACTTAGGTCATTGCCCTCGCTGGAGCCATCACAGTGACCCAGGTCAGTGCCCTCGTAAGAGCCATCACCGAGAGCCATGGAAGCTAAATGAAAGTGCTTATCGGAGAAACACAGGTGAATGCTTTCTTCAGAAAGATTGTCCAAAACGTTAGATCCCTCCTCACCTGATTCGTCACTTGACAATTCCTCTGATAGATCGCCCGGCGGAGTTGAAGCACCTTTCTTTTGAGATGACTTCCGCACCTGGAAGAGGTAGGGTCTACCTCGAGATGAAGCCACCATGCCGACTATTTTAGACAATCCGGACAAGAGACCTCTTCCCGGGGATAGACCAAATGAGAAGGGAAAAAGCCTTGAAAGGCGTAAAAAAAACCTTCAGCAGCAGTCCGTAGAGATGAGGACTTCCGATGGAATAGTCGAACAGGTATTCAATGAGTAAATCCGAGAGGAATGCAGCAAAGAAATTCTTGAGATGAGAAGTATTCTCAATGGCAACAAAAATGCTATCTGGGAGCAGTAAAGGGGAAAAATGGTGAGTTCCAACTGAAAGGATGAATGGAGATATGCAGGAAGCAAGCCACAGAAATCAGAGAAATGATGAGTCCTCGAAATAAAAGGGCAGAGAGAGAGCTCAGTAAAGCAGGGTTTACCGTGGCAGAAGGCGGCAATGAAGCCGAATCAGGAGGAAACAAGAGCGAAGGAGTAACTCGAAAGAAATGAGCAACGTGTGACCCGAAAGGAGAAAAGCTTCAGGGGTTGCAATGCGAAGAGCCGCTGCCGGATGCTACATAAATGAATGCTGGCAGCCATCTTGGAAAAAGACTAGACCAGGAAGCGTGTTCCTGTCAAAATGTGACAGAACATTAATGGCACCCTATATACCAGTGCTTCCAAAGTCTCCAGGAAGGCGGCACGTGAGAAAGATCAAGGACAATGCCCTTATCCTGACCATCACAGTGGCCTAGGTCATTGCAATCCTAGGGACCATCACAGTGGCCCAGGTCATTGCAATCCTAGGGACCATCTAAGAGACCCAGGTCATTGCACTCCTACGGACCATCTCAGAGACCCAGGTCGTTGCAATCCTAGGGACCATCTCAGAAACTCCGGTCATTGCAATCCTAGGGACCATGACAGAGACCCAGGTCATTGCAATCCTAGGGACCATCACAGCGACCCTGGTCATTGCAGACATAGGGACCATCACAGAGACCCAGGTCATTGCAATCCTAGGGACCATCACAGCAACTCGGGTCATTGCAGCCATAGGCACCATCACAGAGACCCAGGTCATTGCAATCCTAGGGACCATCTCAAAGACCGCGGTGATTGCAATCCTAGGGACCATCACAGCAACCCTGGTCATTTCAACCATAGGCACCATCACAGAGACCCAGGTCATTGCAAACCTAGGGACCATCTCAGAGATCCCGGTCGTTGCAATCCTAGGGACCATCACACAGACTCAGGTCAGTTCCTGTCCCCGCTCGGGTCATTCCAGTGACGGGGTGGTCGGGGCCCTCCTTGCCCTTTTATCCTGCAGTCCACATGAATAAACTACACGCCTGCAGAGGACCTGATGCGCCTCGCTCCGACCTGAGATAGGACTTTGGAAGGCAGATGCATGAGCTGACTCTGATTAAGACGTGCCCGGACTAATGGCGACCACAATGGTGGAAGTCACCACCTTGCGCCAGCACAGGTGTCCATTCAAATACAGTGCCCCCTTGTGAAAAACGCTTCTGGCGCAGTAGGGGCCCCCATTGCCATTGTGAACCGACCTGTTCATGTGATGCACAGAGTGAGCCCATCACTGGGCACGGTCATGTAGTCCAATTGACCAATGACAAGAGGAGGAGGGGAAGGACGTGTTTGCGCCCAACTGTGCTGTTTCATGGGTACCCAAGACCCTCTGCCCTGCAGTGAAGCCAAAGGGTACAAGATCTAAGAAAAGGCCAGAGTGCTCTTGATTTCATGGTTTTCGCCGCTCCTGCCTCCACCGGGTTGAGTGCTCCCAATTTCACCGTGGTGTGGCCTGCTGGCTCCCTTGTTTTCAGCGCTCCTTTCTTACACCGACTGCATGCACGCCCCTCCTGCACCAGAGAATCGAAGGGCAAAGGTACGTGAGTGCCCCACGTCTTGCTCACCGGAGAGGCTTGGAGGGACGCATGAGCATTTTTTTGCATTTCATTTAAACCTATTTAGTGAGCTTTTCGCCACTCTACAATCATGTTTTACTGCTAAGAAGTAGATAAAGGCCTACTGTTATTGTAGCAGCCTTTAAGCTCAGATCTTAGAATATATATCTCTTTCACTTTTGCTTGATTTCAGCCCATTCCCCCTTCCCCCCGCCCCCCGCTTGCACATTCTGAAGATTTAAGCTTTGAGTTTGGGAGGTGCTACTTAATGGCGTGTTAGGGGAACTTCAGGGTGACTCTTGGTGTGCACTTTCTGGAGTAGTAGTTAGAGTACTGTGGGAGTGTAACTTTCCTTTCCACCCAGGAATTCCCCCTGGTTGGGCACCATGTAGTCAGCACTTTAAGTGGGGTATGGCTAGCCGGGACAGAGCCCAGGCAGTCTCCATAAACTGGTCCTGAGCCGGGGCGACGCCGGGGCTCCCTGTCACCCAAAACCACCCCATTCATTTTGTTCCGGATGTGCACGTTGGGAGTGGCGCTGCCTGAGCGCCTGTCACGCCCCCTGCGAGTTGAACGCGCACAGGGTTCAGGGTGCTGCTTGAACATGTTGGGAGTTGAGCACAGTGAGATGGGGCGGGATAATGCGGAAACTCTTCCATTAGTTGCATCACAGTAATTCTTCGCAGAATAACGCCACGCGAGTCCGAATGTAGAAATCAGACGACTGTACGAACAACACCACATCAATAAAGGGAACCTTTTTGACGGACGTGCTTAGTGTTTTCGTGCCACTTTTTAAACGTTTACATGACAATTGGAAGCTCAAAGACTGAACAGGGCCTTCACGAGGAATGGCCATGATCGTCCTCTGCATTGGGCGATGCAAGCGGCAGGGCCGTTGACCGACACAAGAAACAGCCAGCCACAAATATTCTTTAGAAGTCAAAACGGCCGCATTTATAAGATTTCTTACATCATTAACAAATGCGACCAAGCCATAAATGAATCACATGACCAAAAATGGTTACGTCGCCATTGCGTCATAGTGATATAATCAATTTTGTCATTACGTACTGGAGCGTGGGGGAGTGGCAGTGGCCACCCCCCCACACTCTGGGACAGGCCTGAGGGAAATATGTGACCCTCTAACCCGACCAGACCCGCTCCCCCATACTGGTGAGGACCACTCTATGAGCCCCTTGGCTCAACCTAGGACCATAATCTAAATCAGAAATAAATCTCCCTTACAGTGACCCAAGCGGTTGAGCCCCTAGCTCAATTCAATTATTTTTTTTTGTTTTTTTTATTTAAAAAATGTTTACACATTTTCTTTTACAAATTATTTGAATCCGTTCCTTAGTCCTGCTCCTCCATTCATCCTTATTTAGTTCGTTTTAAGTTCGTTTTAAGTTAATCTTCTTTCTGGTTTAGGGCTTTCCAAAGTCAATATGTTGTAAAAATTGCGACACTGCGATTATTTCCTTTGTGCGTTCCCACTCCATTAAGCGTTTCCACCATTCTTTTTCTTTGTAGATGGAAAATCCTTCAAATAAATGCAACATGTGTGTGGTTCTTAGTTCGGTCAGGCCCGTGCAGTTCAAGAGTGGATGTCTTAGTGTTTCTTTAAACACTTTATCCTGGCAGAAATGGCAGATGTTGGACGATGATATTCCTCTGATAAATCTTATCTCATTATTTGACAAAATGTTGAGACGAGCCCTCATGAATGTTTGCCGGTGTTGTCTGTTTGGAAAGATTTTCAGATAGGGTCTGATCTCACTCAGCTTTCTATTAATCGGTATTACTTGCGCCGCTGATTTATATGATCCCGCCGTGTCCTGGGTCTTTATCCAATCTAAAGTTTCTAGTCTTGTTATTGCTTTCAAGGGATTGGTTATTAGCTCTTCTTCTGAGGATCCAATTTCTTCTAGTTGAGATGTTATTTTCTGGCGCCAGCTCTTTAAGGTATTAGAGTTTGTTGTAAAAAACTTATTTATGGATGATATCAAAGATGTTAGACCGCTGCGGAATAATCACTTTTCTGTATATCATCAGTTCGTTTCTTGATACAATGCTTTGTAGGGACAGAATACATAATTCCCTTCTTATTAAAGGCATCGGTGTAGAAGGAGGAAGGTTCAATATCTGTCTCCAGAAATTACTTTCCAGCTTTATCCATAAAGTTCCTGGGATGTTGATGAAGGCCTCTGCCCCGTATGTTACTGATGGGATCACTTTAGATCGATAAAATTGTATGATCGGTTTGAGTGAATACCAGCAGAATTTCCTTTCAAGGATCTTAGCTTGGGATGTTAAGTTCTTCATTCTTTCCCAAAGATAGAGATGCATACTTGTTTCAGTTTGGTTATTGCTCAAGATCACTCCCAGGTATTTGAACTCTAATACCGTCTCAATCTTTTCGTCTTCCAGCTTCCAAGTAAACGAGATGTTAGGAGTAGTAGTTTTTTGCAGCGTCATGATTTTCGTCTTGCTTTTATTAATTTCTAAGTCGTTTTCTCCAATGTATCTGCTCAGATTGTCCAGTTGTCTTTGTAATCCTATCGGCGTTTGATCCAATAAAATTAGATCGTCCGCGTACAGTAGACGAGACACTGTAGCCCCGCCCATTTTTGGAGGATAAGATCTAAGGTCAAGTTCAGAATCTTTGAAATCCCACAAATATGCGTTGAATAACGTGGGGGCCAATGGGCAGCCCTGCTTCACCTCTCTTGCTGTTTCAATAGGGGTTGACAGGGTGCCTTGTTGATTCAAATGGATAGTTAAAGACGTCTCTGTGTAGAGTGCTTGAATTTGCTCCAGTATGTTGCCAGGGCAGTTTTTGGTTTCCAGTTTTTTCCAGAGGCGCTCCCTATTGACCTGGTCAAACGCTTGAACCAGGTCAATGAAGGCTATATATATGCCCGGTTTCCCTTCTTTAGTTCTGCTTTTCAGGATGTTTATCAACAATATATTGGCCAATGTTCCCGCATTCCTTACAAAGCCCGATTGAAAGGGGTCCATTAGTGTGTTTTCCATTGCCCAATTCTGAGACATCTCCAATAAAGTTGAACCATATACTTTCCCAATAACATCTAACAATGCTATGGGTCTGTAGTTCTTTGGATTTTGCCTCGGTCCATTCTTATAAAGTGGGACTATTATAGCCTTTTTCCAGGATTTTGGGATCGACTTTATTTGCATAATTGTATCAAATACTTTGCTAATAAATAGTGCCCAGTTTTGTGGAGATTCCTTTAAATGGGCGTTAGTGAGACCATCTGGTCCCGGTGCTCTAGAAGTATTCAGCCGCTTAATTCTTGTTATGATTGAAGATGTGTCGTTGGGAAGAACCCATTTCGTTTCCATTCTGCCAGTTGAGATCTCCGTCTGTTTATTTGGATTTTTATAAAGGTTTATGAAGTGATCAATCCACTTGCCTTCTCCTACACTATTATGAATTACATTTCGAGGAGCGTTCGTTGTCGATTTAATAAGCGACCAAAAATCCTTGGAGTTACGGCCGTTCATTAAACTCAGCATCAGTTCTCCGTCTGCTTGCAGCATTGCAGCTCTGCGCGAGCTCAGCCAGTTTTTATACTGTTTTTTTGCTTTCCGTGCTACCTCTTCGTCTTTTTTGTCCTTAGTCTTTTTTGCCACTCTTTGCGCTTTTCTTAGCTTTTTTCGTTCAGTGACCAAAAGCTTATCATAGTTATGAATATGTTCACTTCCCTTGGTTGTTGAGGCGTTAGCTTTTTGTTTATAGATGTTTAAGCATTGTTCGTAATCAACTTCTTTCCTTTCTATGTATTTTTTGGTAAGCGCTGTTATATCTTCTGGTTTTACTTTTAGTCTTATTCTTCTGCTTGCTTCTTCGATCTCCGTTTTCATGAATTCCTTTATTTCATGTTTGGATTTCCATTTGAATTCAAGCAGATTATGGTCGCTGTTCTCAGTACGTTTAACTCGAAAGTTAGTGATGTGAGTTAAGAGCTCAGGGCTGACATAAATATGATCTAAGGTAGCTGCGGAGAGGTCCTTTTCCCAGGTAGGTATCAAGGCAACGTCTTCCTCTATCAAGAAATGTAGATTTTGTAGGGATCTTACCTTCATTAATTTGTCCCAATTAACTCTTCTTTTTTTTGCCAGAGTTTTTGATGATTGGTTTTGGTTAAATCATTGCAGTTTTGGATATTCCAAGTTCAGGTCTCCACATATAATCAAGTGACTGAGTTGATGTTCTTTGTCGATTTTTTCAAAGATATTGTTTATTTGTTTTAGAAACTGATCATCATTTATTGCGAGGGGATTCCAATAAGTATTAATTATTATTATGTCCTCAGGCTTCAAGGCCAAAAGTTTCCACTTTTTTCTTTCCCATTTCAGTAGTAGCACTTGAAAGTATAAAGATGATTCTAATATTTTTATCACTTGTAGGTCTTTATTTGAGTGTAGCATTGTCAAGAGGCCTGATGAGGGTCCACCTGAAGGCCCTTTAGCTGCTGGGGAAAGATATGCTTCATAACCATCCATTGTTGGGGGATCTCTTAGCCATGTGTCTTGTAGACAGAGAACATCAAAGTCTCCTAGGTGTACATTACTTTGCTTTAGCAAGTGAGAAAAACCTCGGGTATTCCAGGAAGCGAACTTCAAAGAGACGATCTTCTCCTTTGTTTCCTTGTTTAGCGCGTCTTCTGGTCCTTTGGTCTTGATTTGCTAACTTGAGTCACTCTGATTTAGAACTTTGAAAATCCACCTCCATTTTTGACCCTCTTTAAGTTTATTCCATTCTTTTTCTAGAGATACCGGTGATAGTTCTTCTTTATCATCTATTTCAGAGTTGAATGTGACCTTCATTTTCGGTAAGGGACCTTTGGGAAAGCGCCCCGCCCCCGTAGGGTCTTTGTATGCTACTGTAAGCCAATTTTGTGGAGATACAGATGTCTTCCTGTCTCTCTGTGATTTCCCGTCCTGATCTTTTTCTTTCTTGCTCGTATTATTGGTATTAGTTGAATCTGCAGATTTTTCAATTACAAGGAGTTCTCGACTTGTGTTCCCGTTTGACACTCTTCCTTCTGTTCGCCTATCGGGGTTTCAATGTTCTTGCCTCTTCTGTTTCTCCCTAGTTCTAATAGGGGATCTTGTTCATGATTCCTTCTCGCACTTTTCTTTTGGATTATTATATATTGATAGCTTGTATCCCAATATCAGAAAGTTTTCGGTTGCTTGTGCGATCATTGCTCTTACCACTGGCGAAGGGATATGTAAGTAAACACTATCCTGTTTACCTTTTTTTGGCAAACTCCACAATCCTGATATCCGCTGAAATGATTTACCTTAATGACGGTATACATTGCAACAGAGTCATTATGCTTTTCCTGTTCAAGATTGTACTGTCTGATTTTCCTATGCTTTCAAGGAGAAAACTTCTAATGCTTTTTATTTCTTCTTTGTAAGTTACTCTATCCGTCTTGGTGGATATATAACTTGCAGTCCGATTTCTCAGACGAGATGGGCTGTCCCGCTGGCTTCTTATACTCTCCCTTGACACTCTCTTCCTTTTTGTGTCAACTTGTGCATATTGTGTACTGTCTGTTGCATAATTGTTTCTTGTATTTTTTGAAATATGTTTTCCCTGCAATCTCATCTTTTCTAATTTTTTTCTTTCTTCATTATCAATTTTTTTCCTTTTATTCTCTAACGAGATGAATGGAGATGAGTCTCCGTTTAGATTACCATCTCTAGAATTATTCGATGGCATTCGTGTTTGTTGAGAATGTTCTTTTGCGTGTTTTCTCTCCTGATCTATCTCCTCTACCGTGTATTGAGATAGATCTGAGACGTTGATGGTTTCCTCCAAATCGAACGTCACGGTTCTCTTAATCGCTCTGTTGGTAGGTGGTTCCCTTTGATCCACGTCCGAGTTATTATTTTGTGAAGAGTTATTTGGTGATATCCCTTGTGCTAAGATGGAAAGTGCTGCCTCTACCTCTATTTCTTCCTCCGTTGCTACAGTTGTCTTGACCTTAGGCTCCGGGGATTCAAATATTACTCTCCTTCTCTCAGTAGGATTTTTCCCCTGGACCTGCGAGAACACGGGGTAGATCTCACCCTTCGTCTTTGTGGGTAACTGTCCTGGTAAGTCCTGGGCTTTAAGAAATGGTTCTATTTCTGATGCTGTTTTCACTTTCAAGACAACACAACCATTAGTAGTTTTCTTAGCGGTTGTGCTTTCAGATTCTTTTCACTTACAGTTTTCTCTACTACCTAGCTTTTTAAGTTGACTCCCTGCTTGGCGTAGCGTTTGTAGCGTTGTTTCTGTTGGTTGCCTTGTTACCGATCTTGTTCTCGTATTCTGCTCTTCATCATTTGTTGTGGCGATTTTCTCCTGTGGTAGACCTTCCAATGTATATGGGTTATCCTTTTGTCCTTCATTCTCTTGCATTGTTTGAGTCAGTTGATTCCTCGTTTCTATTACCGTTGTTTCTGTTTTTTGATCTTTAAATGTATTCTTCCATCCGGATTATCCATGGATTTTTTGGAAGTACTTTATTTGTACATTTTTTTAGATTTGGTGTTGATGTGATAAAGCCCTCTAAGAAGATCATTTTAGTGTGCATCATTGCCAATAATGATGTCTGATCCTTAAGCGTGTCGTTGAGTCACTCGTACAATTTAGTAAAAGGGGCTGAAGCTATTGTGAATGTAGACATTATTGCCATTAAGTCCGTTTTTTTAGAAGGGGTTTCTTTGTGTGGAAAATCCGTGACACTTGAAGCAGTACGTCTTCTTGTCGGTGACTTGAAGAGTGGTAGTGTTGATTTATTTCCGTTTATACCCCCTACAATACAGTCATTTACCTCTTGTTCTGCAGATATATCATTATTCAGGGGCGTTGGTGTTAGCGCTTTACCGCTCTTTAGCCTCGTGGGATTTCCCTCTTTCGGGTTTCTTGGATATGTGTGTTCATTAGGGAGGGTTTCCCCTGGGATTGGGGGAGGAGATGATGGAGTCAACCCTTCTCCCTGATTTCCTTCTGATGGGGAACTTCCTCCCAATAGAAGTCTTAGTTCTTCTGATGATTGAATCCCTTTTGATTGAATTTTCGTCTTTGAGGTGCTTTCTTTTATGTTGGTTTGCCGTTCAGGTAAGCTTAATTGTATCGTTAAGTCACCACCCAGTGCTTTTGATGTGTTAAAGACAATTTTCTCTACTCTGTTCGCACAGGAGTCTCCTTCCATTACTTCCACCCCCAGTTGAAAAGACAGTCCCCTTTCATCCGGGGATGTATGAGTTTTCTGAGTGGAGGGGACTTCTCTCAAGTTTTGTTTGGTTATTGCATTTGACAGGCCCGCCCATGTGAAAGCCTGCAGGCCTGGCAGTTGTAACTTAGGATCTATGTCTGCTCCTTGTAAGATTTCCGCATCTGATAGCTCTCCCAAATTTTGGGTCTTTATGTTTTGTTTTTTCAAAAAGAATTGCGAAACTGTAGTTTGGCTTGACATAGTTGTCTTATTTGACGGATTGATTTTTATATATGTCCGTTTTGCTTTCATCTCATCTTCCAGTTTATTTTGCCCCTTCCCTATTTTTCTTGTAGGGATAGGCGGATTTGCTGAAGTGAGTTTAGTCTTGGGTTTTGTGGGTTTCAACTCCTTCGGTTTCAGCTTCCTCTGAGATTTCTTTAAGATTGTTTTACTTTTTGGTTTCCTTGTAAGCTCTGTCCTCTCCTCATTATTTGTGGAGCTTAGCGGGTTATCCATTACTAGTGGATGCTAAAGACTGGTAACTGAGCGCCTGCCTTCACACCTTTAAACATTGTTCCAGGAGTCCCGGGCTCACAAGGCAGTAGCAGCAGGGCCACCATGCCTTACATTGGAGAGCCACAACCATGGCTTTCCCCCTCCCCCCATCAAGAGGTAGATTTGTGCTATGGAGGGAGTTGTTTCCAGTCACCTGCCAGCAAAATCAAGTGAGAAAAATACAAGTACCAGAATCCTCAGAGCTAATTAATTTGTCACACCTGAAACAGAAATGCAGACCCGCCTGAAAAAACAGCCACCACCATGGCTTTCCCCCTAACCCCATCAAGGGGTGGATTTGTGCTATGGAGGGAGTTGTTTCCAGTCACCTGCCAGCAAAATCAAGTGAGAAAAATACAAGTACCAGAATCCTCAGAGCTAATTAATTTGTCACACCTGAAACAGAAATGCAGACCCGCATGAAAAAACAAAGAAACTCAGCCTCCCTGAAGATTGATGAAGTCATGATAACGTGCGTTAGGAGGAGAAGCTAAAGACTGGTAACTGAGCGCCTGCCTTCACACCTTTAAACATTGTTCCAGGAGTCCCGGGCTCACAAGGCAGTAGCAGCAGGGCCACCATGCCTTACATTGGAGAGCCACAACCATGGCTTTCCCACTCCCCCCATCAAGGGGTAGATTTGTGCTATGGAGGGAGTTGTTTCCAGTCACCTGCCAGCAAAATCAAGTGAGAAAAATACAAGTACCAGAATCCTCAGAGCTAATTAATTTGTCACACCTGAAACAGAAATGCAGACCCGCCTGAAAAAACAAAGAAACTCAGCCTCCCTGAAGATTGATGAAGTCATGAAAACATGCGTTAGGAGGAGAAGCTAAAGACTGGTAACTGAGCGCCTGCCTTCACAACTTTAAACATTGTTCCAGGAATCCCGGGCTCACAAGGCAGTAGCAGCAGGGCCACCATGCCTTACATTGGAGAGCCACAACCATGGCTTTCCCCCTCCCCCCATCAAGGGGTAGATTTGTGCTATGGAGGGAGTTGTTTCCAGTCACCTGCCAGCAAAGTCAAGTGAGAAAAATACAAGTACCAGAATCCTCAGAGCTAATTAATTTGTCACACCTGAAACAGAAATGCAGACCCACCTGAAAAAACAAAGAAACTCAGCCTCCCTGAAGATTGATGAAGTCATGAAAAGGTGCGTTAGGAGGAGAAGCTAAAGACTGGTAACTGAGCACCTGCCTTCACACCTTTAAACATTGTTCCAGGAGTCCCGGGCTCACAAGGCAGTAGCAGCAGGGCCACCATGCCTTACATTGGAGAGCCACAACCATGGCTTTCCCCCTCCCCCATAAAAGGGGTAGATTTGTGCTATTGAGGGAGTTGTTTCCAGTCACCTGCCAGAAAAATCAAGTGAGAAAAATACAAGTACCAGAATCCTCAGAGCTAATTAATTTGTCACACCTGAAACAGAAATGCAGACCCGCCTGAAAAAACAAAGAAACTCAGCCTCCCTGAAGATTGATGAAGTCATGAAAACATGCGTTAGGAGGAGAAGCTAAAGACTGGTAACTGAGCGCCTGCCTTCACAACTTTAAACATTGTTCCAGGAATCCCGGGCTCACAAGGCAGTAGCAGCAGGGCCACCAGGCCTTACATTGGAGAGCCACAACCATGGCTTTCCCCCTCCCCCCATCAAGGGGTAGATTTGTGCTATGGAGGGAGTTGTTTCCAGTCACCTGCCAGCAAAGTCAAGTGAGAAAAATACAAGTACCAGAATCCTCAGAGCTAATTAATTTGTCACACCTGAAACAGAAATGCAGACCCACCTGAAAAAACAAAGAAACTCAGCCTCCCTGAAGATTGATGAAGTCATGAAAAGGTGCGTTAGGAGGAGAAGCTAAAGACTGGTAACTGAGCACCTGCCTTCACACCTTTAAACATTGTTCCAGGAGTCCCGGGCTCACATGGCAGTAGCAGCAGGGCCACCATGCCTTACATTGGAGAGCCACAACCATGGCTTTCCCCCTCGCCCCATAAAAGGGGTAGATTTGTGCTATGGAGGGAGTTGTTTCCAGTCACCTGCCAGCAAAATCAAGTGAGGAAAAATACAAGTACCAGAATCCTCAGAGCTAATTAATTTGTCACACCTGAAACAGAAATGCAGACCCGCCTGAAAAAACAAAGAAACTCAGCCTCCCTGAAGATTGATGAAGTCATGAAAAGGTGCGTTAGGAGGAGAAGCTAAAGACTGGTAACTGAGCACCTGCCTTCACACCTTTAAACATTGTTCCAGGAGTCCCGGGTTCACAAGGCAGTAGCAGCAGGGCCACCATGCCTTACATTGGAGAGCCACAACCATGACTTTCCCCCTCCCCCCATCAAGGGGTAGATTTGTGCTATGGAGGGAGTTGTTTCCAGTCACCTGTCAGCAAAATCAAGTGAGAAAAATACAAGTACCAGAATCCTCAGAGCTAATTAATTTGTCACACCTGAAACAGAAATGCAGACCCCCCTGAAAAAACAAAGAAACTCAGCCTCCCTGAAGATTGATGAAGTCATGAAAACGTGCGTTAGGAGGAGAAGCTAAAGACTGGTAACTGAGCGCCTGCCTTCACACCTTTAAACATTGTTCCAGGAGTCCCGGGCTCACAAGGCAGTAGCAGCAGGGCCACCATGCCTTACATTGGAGAGCCACAACCATGGCTTTCCCACTCCCCCATCAAGGGGTAGATTTGTGCTATGGAGGGAGTTGTTTCCAGTCCCCTCCCAGCAAAATCAAGTGAGAAAAATACAAGTACCAGAATCCTCAGAGCTAATTAATTTGTCACACCTGAAACAGAAATGCAGACCCGCCTGAAAAAACAAAGAAACTCAGCCTCCCTGAAGATTGATGAAGTCATGAAAACGTGCATTAGGAGGAGAAGCTAAAGACTGGTAACTGAGCGCCTGCCTTCACACCTTTAAACATTGTTTCAGGAGTCCCGGGCTCACAAGGCAGTAGCAGCAGGGCCACCATGCCTTACATTGGAGAGCCGCAACCATGGCTTTCCCCCTCGCCCCATCAAGGGGTAGATTTGTGCTATGGAGGGAGTTGATTCCAGTCACCTGCCAGAAAAATCAAGTGAGAAAAATACAAGTACCAGAATCCTCAGAGCTAATTAATTTGTCACACCTGAAACAGAAATGCAGACCCGCCTGAAAAAACAAAGAAACTCAGCCTCCCTGAAGATTGATGAAGTCATGAAAACGTGCGTTAGGAGGAGAAGCTAAAGACTGGTAACTGAGCGCCTGCCTTCACACCTTTAAACATTGTTCCAGGAGTCCCGGGCTCACAAGGCAGTAGCAGCAGGGCCACCATGCCTTACATTGGAGAGCCACAACCATGGCTTTCCCACTCCCCCCATCAAGGGGTAGATTTGTGCAATGGAGGGAGTTGTTTCCAGTCACCTGCCAGCAAAATCAAGTGAGAAAAATAGAAGTACCAGAATCCTCAGAGCTAATTAATTTGTCCCACCTGAAACAGAAATGCAGACCCGCCTGAAAAAACAAAGAAACTCAGCCTCCCTGAAGATTGATGAAGTCATGAAAACGTGCGTTAGGAGGAGAAGCTAAAGACTGGTAACTGAGCGCCTGCCTTCACACCTTTAAACATTGTTCCAGGAGTCCCGGGCTCATAAGGCAGTAGCAGCAGGGCCACCATGCCTTACATTGGAGAGCCACAACCATGGCTTTCCCCCTCGCCCCATCAAGGGGTAGATTTGTGCTATGGAGGGAGTTGATTCCAGTCACCTGCCAGAAAAATCAAGTGAGAAAAATACAAGTACCAGAATCCTCAGAGCTAATTAATTTGTCACACCTGAAACAGAAATGCAGACCCGCCTGAAAAAACAAAGAAACTCAGCCTCCCTGAAGATTGATGAAGTCATGAAAACGTGCGTTAGGAGGAGAAGCTAAAGACTGGTAACTGAGCGTCTGCCTTCACACCTTTAAACATTGTTCCAGGAGTCCCGGGCTCACAAGGCAGTAGCAGCAGGGCCACCATGCCTTACATTGGAGAGCCACAACCATGGCTTTCCCACTCCCCCCATCAAGGGGTAGATTTGTGCAATGGAGGGAGTTGTTTCCAGTCACCTGCCAGCAAAATCAAGTGAGAAAAATAGAAGTACCAGAATCCTCAGAGCTAATTAATTTGTCACACCTGAAACAGAAATGCAGACCCGCCTGAAAAAACAAAGAAACTCAGCCTCCCTGAAGATTGATGAAGTCATGAAAACGTGCGTTAGGAGGAGAAGCTAAAGACTGGTAACTGAGCGCCTGCCTTCACACCTTTAAACATTGTTCCAGGAGTCCCGGGCTCACAAGGCAGTAGCAGCAGGGCCACCATGCCTTACATTGGAGAGCCACAACCATGGCTTTCCCACTCCCCCCATCAAGGGGTAGATTTGTGCTATGGAGGGAGTTGTTTCCAGTCACCTGCCAGCAAAATCAAGTGAGAAAAATACAAGTACCAGAATATTTAGAGCTAATTAATTTGTCACACCTGAAACAGAAATGCAGACCCGCCTGAAAAAACAAAGAAACTCAGCCTCCCTGAAGATTGATGAAGTCATGAAAATGTGCGTTAGGAGGAGAAGCTAAAGACTGGTAACTGAGCGCCTGCCTTCACACCTTTAAATATCCATTACTAGTGATGGTCCAGATCCTCATCCAGATTCACGATGCTGTCAGTTGAGATACTGAGTCAGATACTTCCGTTAGTTTTTCCACTAGGACTAGGTCTTGCTGGTGAGGTGTGTTATCATCTACTGATGGGCTTTTGAGGTTTCCAACCTCAGGTACCGGGTGGATGGTGAGTTCCGTTATGTGTTTTCTCCCCACCCCCTCTTGAAAAAATTCAACCATGCCGTCATTCTCTTTCATATTGTCTAGAGGGTTGTCATCTCCCCTCTTTATAGAGGGATCGGGCACATGAGTGCCTACTCCCTCCTCTTCTCGGTTCCATGACATCATGCTCACTTTGCCTAGAGCGAGTCTGTCGATTTGACTCCCTTCTTCGTTTAGGGAGGCGGAAGTCCGTAATACCCACTCTTAGCTCGTTTCCCGAGTCATGGGCTCCTGGGTGGCGGAACATCTGCTCTTTTTCACCTCCCATGCACCCTCCCCCACTCTTCTCCTCTTCTAAGATGTTGACTGGGGCGGATGCAAGGTCCTGCGACCTTATCACTTCCCCCTCCAGGGACAACTTGGTCAGGGGGGCCCGGGAGGGGGAGAGCAGGGATACGTCCTCGTTGAAAGGCGAGGGCGAAGTCCGCCACTGCCTTTGCGACCCTTGCATCCCTTGCTGTGTTAGTTTATCCTCCTGCAGGCTCATACCTCTTTTTGAGGCTGCCGGTCTCAAGGGACTCCGATGATCCAGTTAAAATTATTCTGACCGATGATTATAACTGCTTAGTCGTCTTCCAGGCTCCTGCTCAGCATTTCCGTCTGCCGCCATCAATTGTTGCGGACTGCCGCAGACTGCCCAACTCTGCTGCCCAAACTCTGCGGCTGCTCCCCGGCTGCCGGCCTTTTTTGTAGTTAAGCTCCTCCTCAGCACAAACGACAGAGAAAACAGACCTCAGCAGGATACGAGGTGTACTCTCTTGTGTGGACTGCCGCAGACTGCCCAACTCGGCTGCCCAAACTCTGCGGCAGCTCTGCAGCTGCCGGACTTTTTTGTAGGTAAGCTCCTCCTCAGCACAAACGACAGAGAAAACAGATCTCAGCAGGATACGAGGTGTACTCTCTTGTGTGGACTGCCCCAGACTGCCCAACTCTGCTGTCCAAACTCCACGGCCGCTCTGCGGCTGCCGGCCTTTTTTGTAGGTAAGCTCCTCCTCAGCACAAATGACAGAGAAAACAGACCTCAGCAGGATACGAGGTGTACTCTCTTGTGTGGACTGCCGCAGACTGCCCAACTCTGCTACCCAAACTCCGTGGCCGCTCCGCGGCTGCTGGCCTTTTTTGTAGGTAAGCTCCTCCTCAGCACAAACGACAGAGAAAACAGACCTCAGCAGGATATGAGGTGTACTCTCTTGTGTGGACTGCCACAGACTGCCCAACTCTGTTGCCCAAACTCCGCTAGCTCACTTCAATGCTATGTGACCCAAGCTAATGCAACACACCAAGAAACCTCTAATCTAATAGGGTGTGTGTGTGGAAAAACAAATGCCTTTGCGTTATTACCCAAATTGTTCGTTTACAATTGTTCGAATGTACAATTGACCGAATTTAAAGGGTCACAATTGACCTTTTCACAATTGACCGTGTATATATATATATATATATATATTTTGAACAAAGAGGAGGAAAGATGAACCGCACTTCCGCAAATAAAAGGGGTTTTGGGCAGGTTTGGGTTGGGTGGAGGGTTGCGGGGGGGTTCCCCCCGCATATATGCTACAATTGACCTTCACAATTGTCATTCGAACAGTTGTAATACGAACAATTCGTATACAACCGCCTTTGCAGATCACCGGTCCCGGGTTCGGGCAAAAGAGAGACAAAACACCTTGTACCTCCCCTCTTCAAACTCGCCTGGGACCCTTTGGCTCCCACTTCCGGGGTGAAGTGGTGGCACCTGCCAGTACCATCCCATGCCACCCAGCTCCAATGTGGTGCACCCCCCTTTTCTGGTACCTCTCCCTTCCTGGCCCGCTACCACGCCTCCAGTACATCGCCCTGCTAAATGCTGGGGCTTCGCCTGTGGGCAACACAAGCGGCACGGGATGTGAGGGACCCCAGAAACAACCAGACACAAATATTCTTTGGAAGGCAAAAAGGACTACATTTATTACATTTCTTACATCATCAATAATTGTTACTTCATCGTTATGTCGTAGTGATATCAATCACGTCATTACATACTGGAGCATGGGGATTGGTGCTGGCCTCCTCCCCCACCACTCCGGGAAGTGCCTGAGGAAAATACTTGACCCCATAAACTGACCAGATCCACCCCCTGAGACCAGTGAGGCCCTCTCTATGAGCCCCTGGCAAGACACCTCACCGTTCCGTGCCGAACCTAGGACCATAACCTAAATCAGCAATAAATCCCCCTTCCAGTGACCCAAATGGTTGAGCCCTAGCTCAATTCAATTCAAGGTGCCCCCAACCTACCGGAAGATGGCCACTCGCCTACTGGCTAGGGGCACCTTCCCCTTTCCTAAAACAATACTTATGCTCGACTCTCGAGACCGACTATGGCCGGACTCCATGACTTCCTGTCCATTGAACCCTCAAAAACTACCATACGACGCACAGCCTTGATCACACTCGTTAGGCGGCCCGTCAATCGTAATTATATATAAAAAACGAATTCCACCACTTTTTCAGGAGCCTGTGGCAGAAGCAGTGCAGCAGGAGACTGTGACCAGGGCTTTCCGCCCTGCTACATGCAAGCGGAAACAGACGAATGCCGTCTTCGCAGCTCACTGGTCCCGGGTGGGGCAAAAGAGAGGTAGAGCACCTTGTGCCCCCCCCCCAGCTTTATACCTGCCCGGGAACCTATGGCTCCCACTTCCTTCGCCTAACAGCAATGGTACTCGGTTCCAATGTGGTCCACCCCCCTTTTCTGGTGCCCCTCTTTCCTGGCCCGCGCCGCCCTGCTTAACCCCAGGGATTCTCTTGTGATATGGAAAAACCCTGTAGTTTATCTCTGTGTTCATGCTTTTCAGCACAAACATTACAGGGTTAAGTGCCTGAGAGTTTGTGTTTTCAGGCCGGTGTTCTCAGGCTATTAGCACATTTCCCTTGAGAAGGACCGTGGTGAGGTGGTAGATGTCCATAAAAGGAGCGTGATTCTGGGCAGGTCCCACCGCGAGCACAGCTTGCCCTACACATAGAGATCACTGCTCTGCCACCATTTTGGTTCTGGCCATTTTTTTTGGCACAAACCACACATTTGCCAAAACCATTGTTAGAAAAGTGAGAGAGAGTGAAATGGGGCCGTGAACTCAGAATATATGGTGGTCATAGCAACCAGCAATGCCAGGGAATGAAATGCCCAAGTCATCAAAATGTATTTTACCAAACTCCTCCACTGTACTACTCAATGAGGAGCTCCCTAACAAGCTTTGCCCCAATCAGCAGCTTTGTAAGAAGCAAGTTAGCCGGACTTTTCATTTTCCAGCTGCGTAGTGATTTGCAAAACTGGGCTATCTTACGGAGGCTGCCTCGCTTTCACTCTGTAATAGCTAGTTTTATTTTCCACAAGTGAACTCTCAACCTGCTGAGCTATTTCACCTGCTAGCCAGCAAGGACATGTGTTTTCTCACTGTGATATGGATTTTTTTTTACTCCCATTAAGGCAAATCCAAGGAGTATGTTCTTACGTGGGGATCCTGGCATATATTGGCAGAGCCAGCATGAACATGTTTTGCTATAGAATCATTATTGCCATTTAGGGGAAAACCAACATGAGAATGTTATTACATGGGAATACTGGAATAGATAGGTGCACCAGAATGGACATGTGTGGGTAAAATCAATATGAACATGTTTTTCTACACTGGCAGGGTACTGGCATGTAGCGGGCAAAGTCATTGTTAAAATGCCTTGGAAAATACTCCTGTGCATTGTTTGTGACTTGGCATCTAATGGACCTTTTTCATGTCTTATCCTACAAAACCGATTGAAAACTGTGTAAGTTGTTACCTAACTTATCACAGAACGTCTGTAAAATGCACCATTTTAACCCATTACTTCTAAAATATTCTCAGGGGGGAACCCCTGGAACTCCTTTGATTGGCTTGCACTCCCTCACTATACTCGGTCACTCCTGCGCATTTGTCCGGGGCAGAGGATGAGCCGTGCTACGTTAGTTGCACGCCCACTTGTTACAGAATACTGGCTATGCCTCTGGTGATTTGTGGTGAAAAATGCATCTGTAAGACCAAAGAAAGGTGTAATATCTACTCAGACCTCTGGGCTGGGGGGGGGGGGGGGAGTGAGGGGGAGGAGGGGTCAATACGTCAAGAGTTTTAATGGCCCCTCTCACTATCAGCTTTCAAAACTGTCATCCAGCTCCTGCAAAATGTTGAGGCTGGCTGCGCCCCTGCCCACAGTATTTTCAGCACTGCTCCTGCTCTCGGGAGGATAGCTCAGGGGCAACGTGCTCACCTTGGAAGCAAGACAGGTTCGATCCACGGGTCCGCGCTTAGAAACCTCTGGGTATTAAGCACGTTTCCAATAACCCATCATATCCTATACATTGCGTTGCTTTTGACTCTGGACACACGCTTATTAACAATAGAAGGAGTTTCTTCTTTGATCCATGTTACAAGCCTTGCTGTTCATTTATTCTCCAGCTGGTCTCTGTGGCACAATCAGAGTGTGCCTGGCACCTATAAGGTTGGGGTTTCGATCCCAGCCTCCCATGGCAAAATTCTGTGCATATTCTAATGTATACTTACTTTATAATTGTTGCCCACCCTCCCTTTCCACAAAAACCAGGCCGGGTTTTTTTACTTTAAAAAGCTGTCGGGATGGAGGGCAAAACCGGGGCGTTTGGTCACCCTATGCCGGTGATATTCAAAGCTTTTCATGACCCCTCAAGGGAGCCCAGAGGATGTGGGGGGGCGCGCAGAGGGAAAGGCTCTTTAAAATATAAGCAGATTGTCTACTGCTTACATTTGATATTAAAAACAGTCATCTTAACCCCTCCTTAAAGAGTCTGGGGCCCCCTGGACATCCTTCGTGCCACCCTAGGGGTACCAGCCTGGGCAGCCCCACAGTTTGAAGTCGACTGCACTATACTGTGGCAATGTGACTAAAGTGTGTTGAAGCATCTCACTTCTCTGCCACTCCTACCCCTAACGAATCCTCCTCACAGGCCCACGTGCTTCACCTTTAAACTGGCCTCTCTATGAACGGCCAGAGCACTGTCAAATGGGGCCGGTGCAGGGGGTAGCTGGTCCAGTGACAGGAGAATATCCGACCAGAAGACCAGGACTTGGCACCGGACGCTGGCTGCTCCTCCGTTCAGCACCACGGACAGCAGCAGCGAAGAGTCACTCCTCTACACGCACTGATCCAGGCGTGTGAGGTTTGTGCTAACGTGTGACGAAGCAAAGCGTCGTCGCCCCTAGGCAATATTACATGATTGGATCATGGTCTGAACGCGGAGCCAGGGCCGGCCATAGGATGGGCGGGACCCCCCTCATTTGCCTAAATAGAGACATCAGTGATATTACAGAAAAGGAGATCGCAGAACGAGTCTTTAGTATGCAAAATGTCACGGGGAGTTACATTAAAAGCACATTGTATATGTGAGCAAAGCAGAGGGGAAACTGTGAAATATATATGAATTGACATTGTTAATATTTACCTTTGTGGCAATTTCTGGAGTTAGGCTTTTTTTTGAAGTATTGGACAGTGCGGGTTGAATACCTTGCATAGACTGATAATTTTGTCAGATCAAGCCTAGCGAGATAAAAGGAATTGCCTGGGAGCACACACTCTGGTTAAGTGGAGAAGCCGAGATTTGAGAACATTCTGCAATTCAGGCACTTCTACACATCTCTTCCCAGGTGTAATTGGTAGAAATATTGTTTTCAAAAGGTCTTCTTGAAACCTTTGTTTGGAAACCCCATCTGACTGTGGAATGCGTTGCAAAAATATGGTGATTGTGTTTTGCAAGTGAAGTTAACTGCAGGTTTTGCAGCAATTTCACAATTGTTTTTATTTGTAATGTGTATACATGTCTCCGTATTGTCCAAACTAGCAATATGTTTTTATTTCAGAAGCTACAGATAAGGATTATTTTGGCTGTCACAAGAAATAAACTCCAAGCAGGTTCCAAGGATGTCATGTATGGGCAAGGATTGGGCCTGCGGCAGACAGGTCAGGTTGTGTGTGCTGCAGTATTACGTATAGTGCACTAGAGCCTATTTACCTGTGAGGTCTTGAGGCAGTGTGAGTAAGCCATTTTGCAGGTATTCAAATGTTAACAAAATTAACAGGGCTTGAGTCCTAAAAAAAGTGAGGGGGGGTGCTCAATAATATATGCATATATTGACATGATGGTAGGGGGTGCCATTGCACCCATTCTTGCTCTACTCATCTAAATCACTGGTTGTGACAGGGTGTTTGTCGTCCCGCCTTCTGGGTTCTTGCTTGCTGACGTGTTAGAATGCATCTTCCGAAATTAGCAAGTGCTGCTCACTTCAAAAAAGGAAGGGAGCACCATCAATGGACCCTCCAACCCTAGATTGGAGGGGGTTGAAGCAAGCCAAATCTGTTCTGTGGGCACGGGAGTGGCCGGAGATCCTATAGCAGAATGCTGCAAAGACAACTCAGCAGGTAAGGCAACTGCTTAGACCTTCCTGTAAATTATATGTTTTTTTCCTGCTGCAAAATGTGCTGTGAAATGTGTTGTTTTGACCTGTGAATGGGTACAGCTCCCTCGCTTCACTTGGTGTGGGAATTTCTGCCCCCCGTAGCAAAAATCTAAAAACTGGCACCCATGAATAAAATCACAATAAGTGAACATATCTTAAAGTCAAATATGCAAATTTAGTTCAATTGATCTTTCCTGTTAGAAGAAAGTGCACAAGACAAATGAGCATCAGCTTTTCCCAAAAAAATCATCAACACTGCAAAAAACACTAGAGAGAGGAGGTGTTATTAAAACTACGCTGGGAAGGTATAAAAGGAGCCCACCTTCTAAACCCAACAATTTATGATGAAATATTCGATCAAAAACAATATCCAAAAAAGAGATGTGTGTTTTGATGACACTTTTATGTAGTCTAATGGATAAGCGCCTGCACTGGGAACATGACAACCTGGGGTGAAATCCTAGTGGCCGAACACTTGAGCAAGCTTTTGTTTTTAAAGTCGGCCTCAAAAAACCAACGTTGGTTGCGTCCAGTTTTTGAAAAAAGTGGACAGATGCTGTCCACCCACATGTATCCTCGACTTGTGACCTAAAAATAGAACAGGGCCATAACCAGGGAAAATAACCTCTTCAGTGTACATGACTGCAACCTGTTTTGCCACATCCTGGGCAAATATTCATGACTCACTTGCTCTCATCCTTCCCCTTCTCACCTCCACTTTTAGCTTTCACCTGTTTGTAGTTCAATGTTTGACAAAGGCCTGCTTCATATATAATGTGAGTAAAATGTCATATAATACAAAAATAAATGATTTTTGGTGTGTTAAATCTGAACATGTGTAAACAAGGAGTGTAGTTTATAATTGTTTTGTGTGGGATATGCAATTGTCCTGGAGGAGGGCATAGATGTATGCAGCTCACTGGTGTTTTGTGTTCGTTTACAGAATAAAAATGCCCCTCTGCAGTTCTTATCACAGAAACTTTAAGAACGCCTTTTCCAAACCAACGTTCTCTTAAATGGGCCATCACTTGTAAATCACTCCCACTTTAGAAGCTCTGCTTGAAGAAAGAAAGTGATAAACAGTACTTACAAGGCCCGCAGCATTTGATGGGCCGCTGGGAGCGGGGGTAGTGGTGTCTAGTGCGTCGCCGCAGGAGGGTGGGAGGTGACACATTGCCTCAGTCGGACAAACAGAAAAGCGGGCCTTGTACATTAAAGCAGCACAGCCCGTTTACAACAATAATACTTAGTATAGTCAAGGCATACACTGGTGCCTGTGGGGCCCCCCTGACAGCGGGGACCTGGGCCATTGCACAGACTGCCTGTGCCTCGGGCCGATCCTGGGATAGCCCATAGGGGCATTAGAAGCTATGTCGGACACTTCCCCAGCCCTGCAGATCTTCCAGAGGCACCAGCTAGACTTCCCATATCCCCAAGCCTGCAGGCGCAAGGTGGATTGCTATCTAATCATTAAAAAATAGTAGTTCCCCTGCAAATGTAGTACTTGTTCTGTTCACAGTGTCGAAGAAAACCCACAGAAGAGCGTGGAGGGGATTAATAGAACATGTCGACTTATACAAAAAACCCAACGTTATTATTTTCATTGGTTTTCCTCTCGTCCTTAGAGAAGCAACGCTCCATGTGTGCTCTTCTTGGGCCCAGAGAAAGCATAGCAGGTGAGGGTACCCTTGTCTTGCACCTTTTCTCTCTCTGACGCCTTACCTGTTTGTCTCTCTTCAGTTTCTTTCGCTTCCTCGCCCCATCTCCCAACTTAGCCTGTTTGCTAGGTGAGAAGGGGCATCCGTTTAATACCCACAGGCCTTTCTCCCACATAGTAGAGTTATCACAACATGGGTACGCAGGCAAAGACGGGTCTGAAGACTGAGTAGAGTCTGCCATGTTGCTAGTGCTTCAAATGGAGAAAAAAAAGAAGTGCAGGTACTGACCAAGCTACGAAGTCAGACATTTTAGCGCTGTGCTTTCAGCACCGGACGGTTCCGCGCAACACCTTGGGCACAGGTTCCATTTTCTATTTTTTTACATTTTTTATAGTTCTTTACAAACTTTTAAAATATTAACAATCATAACCTGATCAATTCCATTCCTTGTAGTTTTACGAAGATTAGTGGACAGCATACATTTGCCTTTGAGTTTACAGATAAAAGTCATCATTTGTCTCATGTTATCACAGAATATGTGATTCGTATAGAAAACGTAAAATTCAAACTAGCTAGAGTGTGTTCAATCTTTTGCAGCCATCATACTTTCCAATTTTTCCAAATAAAATGTTGAAGCAAAGGATAATTTCGTATCAGTTCCTTCTGTGGGATCTCTTTAGAATTTCGGATCCTTAATGGGCACACCCTGTTGTTTGCAGGCAATGCCAAGTGAGATTAAATGATATGCCAAGGATCACACACTTTGGTAAAGCTGCATATCTGGGATCCTTTCACACAAACGTACAGTTTGTTGTTATATTTTGTGTTAGGAGAGTTTGAATCTATGTATAAAATGAGTCTTTCTTCTTTGAGTATCAAACTAGCAGATATCATAGCTATAAACTAAGCTTGAGAAAGGGAGTTTTATTATTGCTTGCTTTCATTGCCTAATAAGACATTCAAAAACGTTCCATCACAACTCCAATTACTTATTAGAATAGGGGCAGCTAATAAGAAAGAAACTACTGAGGAAAGTAATTTCCCCGGCTTTGCTTATCAATCCCGGCTCCATCAAGGGACAACAATGGAAACAGGTGATGCCCACTTAGCGAAACTGTGGTCCCCACCTGGCGTGCCGAGAGCACAGTAACAGCATGTTTGTCTCTCCTTTTGTTCTGCTGGGTGGACCCTGAAGGAGACATTATGGACACTGCGGGTGGTGGAGAGAGACAGTGGTGCAAAGGCTGCAGAAGCTTAGTGATGAAGTGAACTGAAAATCTTTCATTTTCCCCTAGAGCACCGGTACTCTCGTTCAGGTGTTGAGAAGTGCAGGCACTCAAATGCCCACAAATAAGAAATGCAGGCCCTTTGTAAAGCACTGCATGTTCGGACAGTAAGATAAATGTGCTGAGTACCTGGCTTAACACCTCATCTGGCAAAAACATCTGTTTCATGTAAGTTCACCAGAAGGCAAACTACCACTTAGGGACACCTGGCTTCTTTCCTGATCTACCCAGGCACAAACACATGTCAAACAACACAAGGATCAGGGCCATTTTAGATAGACCTAGAACCTAGACCTAGAACCGCTTAGCTTCTCTCAATACAAATTCTCCTTTTTAATGCAACAGACTTATCAAATGTATGTATCATAACAATCAATAATAGGGCGTTCTACAGTACAAGAGTGGTTTCCATCAGCTCATGAGGCCGAAACACATCTGTGTCGACATGTTTTGAATGTAGCAGTGTGATATATATATATATTGAGTTGAGTTGAGTAAGAAGGCAGATAGATTCAGATAGCGCTGAGTTTAATAGGGAGGGTTTCATTTTTGGGGATGAATAACAATGACAAATTGTATAACAAGAAATGCATGCAATTTTTTCTACTTTACTCCTGTGTTTGTGTGAATACTACAATATTGTACTGTATACTGTCCTGTAGTATGTCCTTTTAAAGATTGTTTTGATAAGTCTGATGAAATAAAAAGAGGAATTTGTATTGAGAGAAGCGAAGCGGTCCTATGTCTATCTAAAATTGCCATGATCATTGCATTGTTTGACATGAGTCCTATGCCATCTGGGTTACCATGCCCCAGTCCTGGGCTTTCATTTCTCCAGCTATAGTATTCTGGGATGTGTAGCCTCTGGTCACTTCAATTAAATAAAATTGGCTTTTCTAAAGGTACAGTAAAAGTAAATCTGAGGACTGGACACAGGTGTCTCTGGTGACATGGAGTCACCTGGTAACCTTAGTTATGAACTCACGCCTTGACTATCTATGGTGTCTACAGCTCACTTAATTACACCATCCTTCAGCTTTTCTCTGGAATCATGCATGCTGTGTCTTGTATCTGGACACGCACACACGCACACTTAACTTTGAAACCCTTAGTTACTTGCAGCTGGGCATGGATACTGTTAGCAGGATTTTTGAAGTGTCCTCTGCTATGTCAACCTGTAGTGCTAGGCAGGGTTCACCAGCACTTTCTACCTGACTCTCACATTGATAGCGCGGCCGAGCACCCAGACTGCACTCTGAGGAGGGGAGCAGCTTACTCATGAGCTAAAGGTCATCAACACACAACCACAGAATAAACGATTTCCCACAAAGTACTTCTTATTGAAAAATATGCTCCCTACTAGAAGCAAATCCTTTATGTAGTAGTAGTTTGTCATTTGTATAGTGCCTGGTCACAGCACGCTGCCGGTTGTATGACCTCGAGGGATCAGAGTACAGGTATGGGAACATACCAGGAGGTGCTAGTATGTGTGTGTGCATATTGGCCAGTGCCTAGAATATGAGGGATGACCAAGTCCCTGCTATCCACCATGTCAAGTGACATGTGGATGGCTGGTGGTAAGTGGTCTAGAGGGGGTAAGCGAGAGCAGGAAAAAAAGTTATGTGTGCAACTATGTATCAAATTTTTGTCATGAACGGTGTTGCAGTCTTATGGCAGCGGTGTTGTGCGAAGCGTCTTTAATTGGTTTATGAGGGTATGTGGCTATGCCTTTGGCTGGTTTCCCCAGGCATGGAGAGCAAGAGGTTAAATGCATGATCTACATTCTAAGCTATGACCCAGAATTAGTATGATGGCTAAATACTAAATCAACTAGCTTTAAAGTAGGGCTAAAATGCTACATGTTCTGCCAAACTGCATTGCTCCGCCTCACAGGACCCCTCGCAATACCCATGCAGAAATAGCAGGGTAGGGGCCTACAGCACAGCAGCGGAGAAGGCCGTCCCTGCACTCCCCTTGACCCACACACCTCTCTGGTGCCTTTCAATGTGCACTGTCTTGTTACATCCCCTACATGTTTAACAGTATTCTTAGCACCATCTGTTTGGTTTTAAAGATCCACCCAGAAGCTAACACTAATGGTGGTTGTAAAGTACCACCTATGAGACAAAACAAATGGTGGCGCTAAAGCACCCCGTGTGATCTAAAAGTCATGAGCTCACCACCGATCAGTCATGTTTATGCTTGAACCCAGATCCCTTTCCGCTGCAGAACAGAGGCCAACACACCCTGTACAAAAGCAACAGAGACTTACAAGCCAATAAGTCTAAAGGGAGAAGCCACAAACACCAGAGAGACAAGCTGACACCGCTAGTAAATGCAGCCATTGACCATGTTTGAAACTATTAAGAATGCGACGCAGAGGGGAATCCATTAAAATAGGTAGGAAAATGATGAAATGATACAACATGGTTACACACAATGCATGCTCAGTTGCTTACAGAACCTTTGGAAAAGCACAGACATTCAACAGGCAGCAGCTGGGGAAAAGGAGAGAAACACACAAGTGAAAAAGAGTGCAAACAGTATGCTAGTAAGTCAATCATTGTTGCACAGTAAAAATATAATATGACTAAAACATGCAAGCACTGAGGTAGGAGTCAACACTACCTGTGTTAGTAAGAACCATACAGTTTTACGAACACACCTCAATTGTATTAGTTTAATTGGGTAACACTAAAAACGACTTAGCTCAACAATAATAAACTCTTTATATGCATCTGTTTACACAATTAGCCTCACATCTGTGCCATGGCCAATCACCTTCTGAACAACACACAAACACTGCAGATCAAGAAAAACTCCCCAGAAATGTCAAACGAAAATAGCAAATGTAAGATTTACATCAGGCACATACAGCTTAACAACTAAAAAACTAGAACTACTTAAAACGTGGGAATAACAACAACACATCAACACTGAGGAAACAAGCCACATCAGTAAAATGAAAATGTAGCAGTCAAAAATGCTTACTAAGTCAACTAGAATGAATAGGAAGTAAGCAAAGTAGCAGGCCTTATCGCAGTGCAAATAAAGCATTAGCAATAAAACAGTGTTAATAACAACTTGTATATATGTTGTTGCATAACCAACTGTAATTGCTCCTCAGAGTTCTGTCAGCTCTGAACACCAACAAACCCATGAGTCTTCTGTGGCGCCAGAAACAAACAACCCAACACAAATAGCACCAAAGAGATGCCACCAGAGAAGAGCTAAAGGAATCTGCGATGCCAAGAAATACAGCAGGTCTGTACTGTTTACAAAACGACTACTCAAAAAAGTGGGAATAACAACAAAAAGGACAGCTGTGTAAATCAACCTCTTCATTAAAATGGTTCCTAAGAAATAAACACACTCTAAGTACTCGCAACAGTGCAAACAGAACATAAACAATTAAACAGTATCAATAACAACATGTAAACATCTCATTACAGAACCAATTATAGATGTGCCTCAGAGAGCTGGCAGCACCGAGCACCACCAAATCATTGATGTTGCTCAGAAGCAGTGCAGAAAAGACCCACAACCCAACAATGTCCAAAGGAAACACCCGAAAGAAGCCACCAGAGAAGACGAAAAGGGCAACGCCAAGAAATACAGCAGGTTTACAAACCCAAAACAGAACTCATTAAAAAGTGAGAATGCCAACAAAAACAATCAAAGCTGAGGAAATGTATCTATTAAGTAGAAGGACAATATTGGTATGTCAACTAGGGCTGGTAATAAATAAACAAACTATTCATATTTACAACAGTGAAAAAAACCAAATCGAACATTAAACAGTGTCAGTAACAAGATGTAAATATCTTAATACAGTACCAATTTCAGAAGGGCTTGGTAGTGCTGGCAGCACAGGCAATCACCAAGCCCGGGATGCTGTAAGGAAGCCATCCAGAAAAGACCAATAACCCTACACGTTAACACTAGAACAAAGCCATCTAGAGCACACCAAAAGAAGAGAGCAACTGCAAGGAATACAGCAGGTATGACAACTTACAAATGATCCAACCAGAACTTCAATTGGATCAGGTTCATCATGACCTCATGTATATGAAACTAAGAGGATACTTTGAGCGCGTTTAACACAGAGGGCTGAGTTTGAGCATATCAATAATATAAGCGCACTGCAACGTTACCGCGCTTTACCAGCATAGCATTTCCCTTTTTGTTTTTACAGCTTTATGTTATCAGGCGCATGAGCTACTATTAGCCTGACAACACAAGCCACGTTCTTTGGAATTTTGACGACACGCCACTTGGCACAGAATCAAGATAGCATGCTGCTAAGGAAATTATTTTCTCATCGTCATTGACATTGGGATGTAAGTAATATTCTACATTAAATTAGTTTCTCACTTACACAGCGATACATGAGACACAGTATGGGGATAACAAACGCATATGTTTTAATGTATTTTCAACTTTTTTGAGGTACATCAGTTGCCTTCACTGTTGAAGACGACCTTTCATTTTGAAGCCCATACTTAGTACCCTTTCACTAATAGTCAGTACAATTTCATTTTGAGATCTGCAATTGTTGGGTACTCATGCTGTTATTAGGAGGTAGGAAACCCACCAAAGTGTATTTTAGAATTGTTTCCTCACTGTAATGGTGTTAACCATATCACCATCACTCATGCAAGGTTGTCACTCACGGCAGAGATGTATAGATATAGGTTGGCACCTTCCACGGGTGCTCGGACACCACGCAGCTCTGGGGTCTCACAGGGAGAGCTACGTTATCCACCACAGAGGTGATTGATTGAGTTAAGGTCATTAGCTCACAAATTAGAGACTGTTCACTGAATATGTGAACAAATCCTAATGATTGTTTTTCTTGTTCTTTGTGTAGAAATGAACCTATTCAAAGTCCAATATCGGAACCAGTGCTAGTCACCATTGGTCCAATCTCTTGTAAGGCTCCGCTGGTGGTCACAGACAAATATACTTTCAACTTGTTGGGCATGGATCTACTTAAGCGCTTGCATGCTAACATGAATTGCTCTGAGTATATTTGACGTGTTGTGCAGAGTCCTTCTCTAAGTGCTATGTTGTTGCCACTAACACATCACCTCAAGTATTAAAACAAGTTGACCCTGTTATCTGGGCCACTGGCTCTAATGATGTAGACTGCATGATAGTGGAGCCAATTAACATGAGAGTAAAACCAGGGGCTGTGTTACCTAGAGTAACCCAATATAAGATAGCAAAGGAAGCATTAGAAGGGATAAAACCAGTAATACTGGACCTATTGGCGAAGGTGAAATTGAAGGAAATAGTGGGTAGTCCCTTTAACAGTCCTATTTTACCCTTACAGAAGCAAAGTGAACGAAAGCCAGATTCTCCTACTCAGTGGAGACTTATAATTGATCTCCACGCCATTAATTAGATCTTAGCTCCTCAGTTTCCTCTGCTCACCCTAAGTGATCTCCCTTTTTACTATGATTCCACCCTCGGCAGAATGTTTAACTGTCATTGATCTTAAAAATGCCTTCTTTAGCATTCCAATTCACAAAGACAGTCACTACATTTTTGCTTTTAATGTTGAAGGTAGATTGTATACTTTCTGTAGAGCACCACAGGGATACAATGAAAGACCGAACATATATAGCTAAGCGTTAAAGACACAATTGGATATGTTCACTCCAGCTACTCATACAGTGCTTTTGCAATATGTTGACAATATCTTAATAGCAGCTGACACCCAAGAGCGATGTGCAGATTGCACAGTACGTCTGTTGCAGTTCTTAGCACCACATGGGCATAAAGTATCCCCCAGTAAGTTGCAGGTTTGTAAAACACAGGTCACTTATTTGGGACATCTATTGTAAAAGGCGGAGAGACTCCTGCATCCGCAGCGCTTGAAAGTTATTATGAAAATAGCTGTCCCAACCACACAGCAACAGGTCAGAGGGTTTCTGGGGATCACATCATTCTGTAGACAGTGGATCCTAATTTTTCCCTCCTGGCTAAACCATTGCTAGTACTAACCTCGAGCAACACTCCTATTCCCTTGCTGTGGACTGTTGCTCAACAGGAAAGCTTTAACGCACTAAATTCAGCACTTTGTAACTCACCTGCTTTGAGAACTCCAGACTGTATGAAACCCTTCACCCTGTTTGTGCATGAAAGCCAAGACTGTGCATTGTCTGTACTAACAGAATCCCAAGGGAGTAAAAATAGGTCATGTGCATATTTTTATTCCACTTTGGATCCATTAGCAATGGCATTACCAAACTATTTGTGAGGTGTTGCTGCTACAGCATTATCCATGAAGCAAACAGATGCCATATTGTTAGGACACCCTATCTCTCTTTCAGTCCCTCATGCAATAGACATATTGTTGACTAAAACCAAGACCCAACATTTAACCAATGCCAGGCTCACTAGGTAGGAATTGACATTGGCACCTCACATTATGATTCAGAATTGCAATACCCTGAATCCATCTCCCCTGTTACCCCTTCCTTCTCATGGTTCTGTTGAAATGCATGATTGTGTGCTAACCAGTGATGAAGAGACGGGTGGATCTGGTGGAACTCCCTGTAGAGCAGCCAGATGGTACTTTGTATGTATATGGGTCTTATTTTAAATTACCAGATGGTGTCTCAACTGCAGCATGTGCCATTACAACCTTAAAAACAATAGTTGAAACCTGTAGGATTCCTCAGCATTCAGGCCAAGCAGTCAAAATTATTGCTCTTAACAGAGCATGTGAACCCTTGCAGGACTTACGGTAAACATTTATACAGATAGCTAGCATGCTTTTGGTGTAGCAAACTATTTTGTTTGCCTATGGGCCGAAAGAGGGTTCCTGATTTTACATGGCACAAAAACACAACATGGTTTTTTGATCTTGAAATGACTGAATGCCCTGACACTACCAAAGAAATTGGCCATCATTAAATGCGATGCACACAACACAATTGTAGATGATACAGGAAAAGGCAATGCTTTTGCTGATCAGACTACCAAATCAACTGCTCAGTCCTCTGCCATGCACGACATTAAGACAATGTGACATTTGACACACTATAGAGATGGCAAAACTCATTCAGTCTGAGGCTACTGCCAACGAATTAGAGGAATGAAACAGACTGGGAAATATGTAGATGATTGTTGGCTAGACATGCAAGATGAGGGTAAATGGAAATGACGACATATGTATTTACCTTTAATGTTGTCCTATGGTCATGGCCCATCCCATGTAGGTGCAGAGGGAATGTACAAGTTGCTCACTACATTGTGGAGTAACACTAAGCTAAGACCAGCCACGGTTGCTTTTTGTAATAGCTGTTTAGTATGTGCATCCTATAATATTGGTAAGAGTGAGCGGGCCCCAAAGGGACATTTTCAGCCACCTGACTTTCCCTTTGAAGCATTACGAATAGATTTAATTGAATTGCTTTGCAAAGGAAACTTATACATTAGTGATAGTATGCATGTTTAGAAAATGGGTAGAAGCATTGACCTTAAAAGACAAGACTAAAATAAATACTGCTAAAATACTAGAAAAGGAGTATTTATTCTGATTTGGTTTGCCTCACACTCTCTGGAGCGACAATGGTGTCCATTTTGTTAATACCACAATGGAGTTAGTATGTAAAGTATTAAGCATACGCCACAAATGCCATACAATTTATCATCCCCAAGCAGCGTGATTGGTAAGTGGACTAACTTTACATCAAAAAATTAATTATCTAAAATATGAGCTAGCAGTTCTCTGGGTTGGGTGGATGAGCTCTCACCAGTACTATTTTCTATAAGGATGTGTTATGCACTCAGGAGTTGGATTGCCTCCTTACGAAGCAGTCATGGGTAACACACAGCAAATTTATGGGGCGTGCCAGATCCATAGATACTTAAAAATGTGCCATATCTGCTGTTAATCAACTACTGTAAAGAGTTAACTAAAAACCTGTCCGTTCTCCTCAAACAGGTCGCTGATTGTCTACCAACACCATTGGAGGGGCCAGGACACAGGATCCAGGCAGGTGACTAGGGGCCTCATCATGGGTTGGGTGGTATTCCCAGCAGTATTACCCCCGGGGCTATTAGCGTTACTGCCAAAACCCCCGGCGCTATTAGCGCTGGATCATGGGTTTGGCAGAATGGTAAGTTCCCATTCCCCATTGGGCCTATTCAGGAATTCCCGATTCCCCATTGGGCCCAATGGGGGATTTTCAGCACTATTACCACCAGCAGTATTAGTGCGGTGGTAATAGCACCGAGAATCACCAAAATCACGGCAGATTTGCCCCCAGCTCAGAGCTGGGGTAAATCCTGCCAAACCCATGATTTGGCATACCCTTGAAAGCGGCAGTAATAGCATTACCTCCGCATTGAAGGGTTACCGCCAAACTCGTGATGAGGCAGTAGGTCTTTATAAAGAACTTCCAGCGAGCATCAGGACTACAGGCCAGATGGAAAGGGCCAGTGCAGGTATTGCTCACCACTCAGATGCCTGTGAAATGCCATGGCTGCAAACATTGGGTCCACGCTTCACATATAAAGCGAGAAGCATGTTCTCTGTTACCTGCACCATTGCCTGTCGTGTCCGGTGCTGAAAGCACCCCTTCTGTATCCACATTCACCACAATTGCTATTATTATGCAAGAGAACGTTATTAGAAGTCTGATGGCCATAGATCTAACAGGCTGATCTATTTACACTTGTTCTACAGTAAGATAATAGAACTTATGTTCAAATGGCCCATTGTGGAAAATTGTGAACAAAGTAATTGTAGGCACTCTGCAAATTGAGTGAAAATTAGTTCTACAATCATCTCATTCTGTGCACATGACCATAGTATGTTTGCCTTGCAGTAGAAACACACCTTGATTCGCAAGTACACATTTATTCTTGGAACAAGCCATGAGTGGAAATAAGTCAGGTGGCAGCTGCACTCATAGTAGCCTGAGAACCTGACTCTGTATTCATATTTAGCTCATGATTTAATCACCTGCCATGAAGAAATGTAACACCAAATGTATAAAAGTTTTTTGTTTCCAGAATAACCTCAGAGTTACAGACAAAGTCTTGCTGTCGTTTTGCTCTCCATTTCAATGCATTATGTATGATTAAACCTTTGGCTGCCAAACAGCGCTGTGCCGGTATCTCATTCTCTTGGTGTTATGACTGGATTATTTCCCACATGTGCTTGTCTGTCTTTCTCCCATTTTGACATTACTATATATGCTACTGATGTCTTTTTGGATTAATAATTGCTATGTTGACTGCTTTATTAATGGGTTTAGTTCCAACATTATAGTTTGGTGAGTGATAATGTGATAGACATTAGGTAATGGACTGTCTTTCAAGGCAAGTATTATAATTTTGTAGAGACTGCACTTGGTACCAACATCACCCATTAAAAAAAATGTTTGTGCTTAGTTGCAGCAGATTTATGTACATTGATAGCCGTCACGAAGAGAAAGATTTTCTTGAAACACTTGTCATCTCAGTGCTTGTACAACTACTGTAATTTAGGTTTACCAGGCCCAGTGCCTTTTCAACTTATGTATTCCAGAGTTACAAGTTGCATTTTGTGAACATTAAATAGACTTAGTGCTTGTATCATTAATATATTTTATGCTGATAAGTTACATTCATTGAACATTAAACATTTGAGTGAGTGCATTTGAAACTTCATTATTCAATAATGACACTCTGACTCATGGCCTAGGAGACGAGGGATGGTATTCTTCTTGAAGTAAGTAAGCATCTTGTGGACCACTCTTCCCTTATTCCCAGTTTGGCTCATGTTTTGATGACCTGTCAGTTGCTCACGGTTGGTCAGCAATATGCCAACCAATGAAAACCCCCAATGCCTCTTAATCATTCCTTCCAACTCCTTCTGATATTGCGACTTGTCCTTAATCTGCCTATCCACCTCCTTCTGAGGCATTCCTTAATTCCAACTTCTCCTGTCCAAGCTCCACTTTCCTTCCATTCTGAATGACTAGGGTATTGAGTTTTTATAGGGGGCATTGAGTTTTTATAGGGTGCTAACCCCTGTTCAGGGGTTGAGTCCTCTGCAAGGGCCTGAGGCTGGGTGAGTGACATTTTGGATTGGCTAACCTTAGTTTTCTCACAGCAGTCTGCTCTGGACCCTGTGGGCTGGATCAAGGCTTATCTTTCAATTTAAAATTATTCTCAAAGGCTATCCCTTATAGTCTAGGACCTTGTCATCACCTGCATGTCTGCTTAATGACGCTAAGAGTTTTAATCTTACCTTTCCCTGTTTCACAGTTTTGCAGCTTGAGCGGGGGGATCTGGGCTGCAAGAAACCAACCAGCAGTTTTCTGTGTGCGATGGATTCAAGTAAAGAGTGACGCAGAGCTCAGAATTGCATCTCTGATCTCTCCATGGACTCAGTCCACTGGCTGCATAGCATAATGTAGCATATCATGGCATGTCGCTAATGCCTGAGATGGTCCTCAGTATTCCAAGGGGATGAGAAGAATTGCCCCTTCCATCCACGGTGGGTTTCACCTGCCGAGTTCCATCAAAGCGGTAGGGCTGATTGGCTCTTTTTGACAGTTTGAGTTAACAGAACAGAGAAACATTGCATCAGGGGCAGTTATTTGAGCTTCAGACTCGTTTTGTGAGACAACTGTCTTTATAGGCTTGAATGAGATAGTATTAATGAATTGATGGCCCCAAGAAAGGACATTTTAATTGGCTGTATGGCCAGTGGACTTCTGGGAAGGGTTGAGTTGTTGATCTTTCTGGAGCAGCATGTCTTTTGGATAAGATTTAAGGACGAATATCATTTCAGTGTTTACTATGATTATCCCCTGACCTGTGGAGGGTGCCAAGTGGGGGTGACCACAGATCCTCACCCAAAAACCCTCAGGCTCATCATCCTCTGGCTGGAGGAAGCATTCGACCTACATTGTCACCCCACTAGAAGTCCCAATAATCTGACAGGGGACTTTGTGGGTTATTCCAAGTTCAGCTGAATTCTGAGTATCAAATACTGCTGGAGGAAGTTGCCATCCCCACCGGAAGTATTTCTGAAAATCCGCCCAATTCAGAGTTCACCATCGGTAGTGGTGGTGGCATTTCTGGAATACATCTGGAGGGTCAATACAATAGGGTCAGTAACACGTCACCGGGTTTATGTCCTTGGTGGCAATGGGTTTCCCTAGCTGAGTTTGACAGGCTCGAATATGCACAGTCATGGGGCGCAAGCTCAGAATGAGGCTGCTAATGACTACACTGGTTTTTAGTTAAAAAGAACATCATAATGCATAATTTTATATTAACTTAATGGGTCTAGAGCAGAATGTTTAATTCATGACCAAAATGCCTGAGTAACGGGTTATGGAAAACAAGGCTACAGCTTAGCTGGTCGCAGGTACATAAAAGAAGAAATGCCGCAGAGAACAGACTCAGATAATTTGCACAGACTGCCACAATTTTGTCCACAACCGCAGGGATTAGGTGCAGCGAGAACCATGACTTTCATCCGAGATATGAGATAAAATGGATACCCCTGATTCAGTAGTTAACGCCTGCTACTAGGGCAGTCGTGACGCATGCTGAGGTGCTAATGGGACTGGGTCTTGTCCCCCTCCCGATACGTGTTACAATGAGGTGGCACTGCCATGGGCCATATGAAGGCCAGTTGCGTTGGATTAAGCACACATTATGGACCTTACCACTTGAGGGCATACCAAGTTTTTACATAGCACTTCATGAGGGTCCCTGGCGGCTTCTGCGCGCTATGGAGAAGAATCTCACAAACCTTTTAGGTCCTGTAGAAAAGGTGCCCAAATAGCATGGAGGCATCCAGTAATGTGCACAGTGGTAAGGAAAGCTTATGAGAGAGAAGGCAACGAAATTGAGTAACTCTGATTTCTGAGATGAAGACCTTACACAAAGCGTATACATCGCTTTACATTATGGATGTATCCAGAGTTAGATATCTGTTTAAAAGTTATTTTCATTATTGATGTTTCTAAGCTTACATACCCACGTTTAAAGTTACTTTAAGTGTGCACAAGCTGGCTCAATAGTTTAAACACTCGTTTTGCAAAGACATGTCGCAGGTTCAAACCCAGGCTACGTCAACTCACTTGTTCACCCTTGCAAGGTAGATAATAATAGTAATGTATGTAAATATGTCATATATAAAGAACTTCATAAAAACAAATGATTAAAGTCGTTTTAGCATGCATTGTGTGTATTGTTAGGATGGATTTCTAAACTCTGACCCGGTGTGCACAGGTTTAGGAGGCCACCCTAGTTTTGTGAAACAGGGGAACCTTCTGGACAAGAAGATTTGGATGGGGAGGTGCACTCATGGGTTATTGTAATTTTATTTACTTAACTCACTTGTGGTTGTTTAGGTGCAATCTGTATAGAGTCTGTGCTACCAGACCAGAGAAGTATATAGAAAGAAAGGGTCAGCCGTCAATAACGGCGGACATTACAGATGCACACTTTTGCACTGACACTCAGCCAAGCTATTTCCTTAAACTTAACGTATAAACTGAAATTCTTTTCTTGTAAAAAATACAAAAGTATAAAAATATGTGTCTTTATTTTTCCATTTTTTCTCTTTAACACAGAGTTCTCAACAAGTTTATAACTCACTCATTTAGACCTTCAACAAAATTTTGTGTCATTATATACATAATTTTCTTTTTCACCTTCCTAACACATATAACATAATGTGTGACAACAACATTTTTTTAACTATAAACAAAATTCAATTCCACTTGAATGCAATATAATGTTCAAATAAAGTATTTCTGATATCCTGTATCTGTTATTCCAGTAAGACTGCCCTAATGACGGGCTTCTGGGATTTCCACTACACGTTTTGGGCAATTAATAAGCCCTTCTTCAGGTGGGAATATCAGGTTTCTCTGTCTTTTTTCTACAAAATTAAATGTAGAGAGGGCGCTCAATTAATATCTTTTTCTGTTAAAAATATATTTAAACACATTATTGAGGACTATTTACACTTCACTAACCTCTGTCCAGGTAAACCGTTGTGCGGTAATACTTTGCCCGCTGCTATATGATGGCTGCTTGTATCTGCATATGGCTGTTAGTATAATTGCTGGGATTCATCAAACTATAGCGATAAAACATAAATCAAAATACCAGAAGTCACTACTCTATTCCATGTGTATAGAGACTCACACTGCTGTGTCAGAAATAGGTAAATGTGGAGCGATCACGAGTGGGACCAGTCGCTAAAAACAGCGCTGGGTCCCACCCTGTGATCACATATTAAGGAAAGTCGATTTTCAATTCTTGTTGGAGTCACCCATTACTGATGACTCAGTCCCCTTCTAGATCTTAGTTTCGGCGCTGAGTCCATTGACCATTCTGTATCTTAGTTGAAAAAAGGGCCGTGTACAGCCTTTTTTTAATATCCTGGACGGGGCTTAGCGTCCTGCCGTGGTGTCCTTACCACACAGGCCCTCCCTCGCGGTGCAGCGTCTCTGTGTCCTGTACTTTTCGAAAGGATGTAAACGTGTTGCTGTAATTAAATCTCGCGTGGGTGTTATGCCTAGAAAACTCTTTCTATCTTTCAACCCTTAGTCGATTCCTTAGCTACACTGTTCGTTACGGTCACGGTAATGAGTTCTGGGTTGGCATCGTCAGGTTGCCACGCACCGCTCTCCACTTTTCTGTCTATTCCGTTGCCTGTTCCAGTTCAGGCACACCTTTTGATGGGCGCCATGTTGGGTGAGGATGTAATCTAAGATGTGCAGATTAGATCGTGTATTGCTGATCATGTTTGTTAATGCTGACTGTTGAATTATTTACAATAATGGTGAATTTTAAACAGTACAGTATAATACATTAAAACGCACTTTGAGAAAGAAAGAAAAACAGTTGGTGTATATTACATTTGCGAATACTGTTCTCAATGAATTAGTGCTTGAAAGTTCTCCAACAAAATAGTGAATAATGAACATTTTGGGGGATTTAATTATATCTAAATCCATGATATCACATACACACATTTCCCTACTATCACAGATGACTCATAGTCCACAACTTCTCAATATTTCATTCACATAAACCAGTCTGACATAACATAATTTTAGTGGGTTGGTATATACATCAACAAAACATTTCATTGATTGGATGTGAGTTAGTTGGTCACCTCTATACTCAGTGCTGGTTCTTAGGGGGGTATAAGGTTGTGGAAACAACTTAGTTCAAATTTACAAAAAGCAATTTAAATCCCATTCCATATTCATGTCCCTCGGGTACATACTGTCCAATTTCTCTATCCTAAAAATCTCTCTCTGCTGTAAGAATTTGTTCAAGTTCCCCCCTCTCCTGGGTAGGGTAATGTGTTCCAGAATCACAAATTTAATTTGTGCGATTGTGTGTTTTTCTTTCACAAAGTGTTGAGCCACCGGAGATTTTTCTGAGTTCTGTCTTATGTTTGATTTGTGTTCACACCATCTTGTTTTTACTTTTCGTCCTGTCAGTCCTACGTAATAAAGTCTGCATGGACATTTTATTCCATAAATTACATTACAGGTATCACATGTTGAGGTGTGTTTGAGTTGAATTCTATTTCCATTATGTGGATGATATATCACATTTCCTTTAATTAGATTGTGACAACAATTGCAATTATTACATGGAATAGTTCCTTTATATGTTGTCTCTTTTTTCTTTTCATGTCCAATATCTGATTTCATTAAGTGATCTCGTATAGATGGGCTTTTGGCGTAGGCAAATAATGGTGTATTCGGAAATAGAGCTGTTAGGGTTGGATCCAATTCTAATAATTTCCAATTCTTTTTGATTACTTTTCTGATCACATTGCTCTGTTGTGAGTGAGTAGTTACATAGACCATTTCAGTTGCTGTTGTTTTTGTTCTCGGTGTCATTGCCTCTGTCCTTGCCATTCCTTTTACTTTCGCTGAATGTTGTGATACTGTCTCCGCCCTGTATCCTCTTTCCAAAAATGTCTTGGTTAAATCCCTTGCTTTGATATCGTACTCTTCCTCTTTGGATATAATCCTCCTATATCTCAAAAATTGGCTCAAAGGAATACTTTCTATAGTTTTCTTGGGGTGAAAGCTTGATGCTAACAACAAACTATTTCTGTCCGTTGTTTTCGTGAACATTGTCGGCTCCAGTTTGTTCTCTTTCAGGTAAACTTTCACGTCCAAAAATTCTATGGACGTTTTACTTAATTTATATGTGAATTTGATTCTTGGTGTAATCGTGTTCATGAACATAAAGAATTCACTCAAGTCTTCCACTGTTCCATTCCATATTCCAAACAAATCATCTATGAACCTCACGAAGCATTTCAATTTATTTTTCCATCTCGGGTTCTGTAGTACATGTTTTTCTTCTAAGTATGTCATGTAAGTGTTAGCATAACTGGGAGCCATAGCCACTCCCATGGATGTTCCCGAGATCTGGATGAAGTAACGATTCTCAAACATAAAATAGTTGTTGTTCAATATGATAGTGAGTAACTTAAGCATAAACAAGCGATCACTCATAACTGTTTCTCTTGTATTTAATAGAAGCCATTCCATTGCTTCTAATCCTTCCTGATGATTAATGTTAGTGTAGAGACTCGTCACGTCCATGGTGAACATGATGTCTGTTTCTTCCTCAAATTTAATGGATTCCAGTATTGTCAAAGAATGATTAGTATCCTTGATATATGTCGTTGATTTTTGTGTCAAGGGTTGGATTACCTTATCAACATATTGTGCCAATGGCTCTAGTAGACTCTTCTTTGCTGCAATAATAGGTCGTCCCGGTAGTTGTTGGAGGTTCTTATGAATTTTAGGCAGTATGTATATGACTTGCATAATTGGATAAGTCTTCATTAAAAACATCTTAGTCTTGTTAGTAATGATGTTGTCTGCCTCTGCTTCTTCGAGAGTTTTTTTATTATTTCCCGTATTTTTTCAGTCGTGTCATTAAATACTTCCAAGTATGTGTCCTGGTCACTTAATTGTCGCTCCACCTCTGCTTTGTATTTGTTGGTGTCCATAATGACTAAAGCTCCACCTTTGTCCGCCGGTTTCAAGATGATGTCAGGGTTGAGCCACAATTTATTAAGTACTTGTCTTTCTCTGTTCGTGAGAATAGATTTCTTTCTGTCTTTAAATTTGACTTTCTGAAATTCTTTCAATACAACTTTCTGAAATGCCTCCATTACTGAATTTTGAATTTGAGGATTGAATACGCTCTTGGGTTTCATCTCCAAATTTTCATTAGTTAAAGTCCTTTCTTGTGTTTCCACTGATTCAAAGAAAATCTTTAATCTCATTTTCCGGATCAATTTGAAGAAATCTATCTTCTCTTTCAGTAATGTTGTGTTATATGATGGGACAAATGAAATTCCTTTCTGCAGTGTCTTTTTCTCTTTTTCTCAAAATTTGTGAGTTGATAGTTAGAGATGTTTATAACTAGGTTTTCTTCTGTTGTAAATTGGCTTTTCTTGCTGGGTTTTTTCTTTTTACCTCTTCGGCACGGATTCGGTCTAAAAAAGAATACACAGGTATTGTGTTTTCAACTGTTTGTTTTGAGGTCATTGGTACTTGATTGATTCCCCTTACCTCTTCTTGCTCGTCTCTTGGTTTTCTCCCTGCTACTTCAGGTGGTTCAGTTTCACCACTAGATGCGTCTGACGATTGTGTATTTGAAGAGAAACAGTTATGAGTGATCGCTTGTTTATACTTAAGGTACTTAAGTTACTCACTATCATATTGAACAACAACTATTTTATGTTTGAGAATCGTTACTTCATCCAGATCTCGGGAACATCCATGGGAGCGGCTATGGCTCCCAGTTATGCTAACACTTACATGACATACTTGGAAGAAAAACATGTACTACAGAACCCGAGATGGAAAAATAAATTGAAATGATTTGTGAGGTTCATAGATGATTTGTTTGGAATATGGAATGGAACAGTGGAAGACTTGAGTGAATTCTTTATGTTCATGAACACGATTACACCAAGAATCAAATTCACATATAAATTAAGTAAAACATCCATAGAATTTTTGGACGTGAATGTTTACCTGAAAGAGAACAAACTGGAGACGACAATTTTCACGAAAACAACGAACAGCAATAGTTTGTTGTTAGCATCAAGCTTTCACCCCAAGAAAACTATTGAAAGTATTCCTTTGAGCCAATTTTTGAGATATAGGAGGATTATATCCAAAGAGGAAGAGTACGATATCAAAGCAAGGGATGTAACCAAGAAATTTTTGGAAAGAGGATACAGTGCGGAGACAGTATCACAACATTCAGCGAAAGTAAAAGGAATGGCAAGGACAGAGGCAATGACACCGAGAACAAAAACAACAGCAACTGAAATGGTCTATGTAACTACTTACTCACAACAGAGCAATGTGATCAGAAAAATAATCAAAAAGAATTGGAAATTATTAGAATTGGATCCAACCCTAACAGCTCTATTTCCGAATCCACCATTATTTGCCTACGCCAAAAGCCCATCTATACAAGATCATTTAATGAAATCAGATATTGGACATGAAAAGAAAAAAGAGACAATATATAAAGGAACTATTCCATGTAATAATTGCAATTGTTGTCACAATCTAATTAAAGGAAATGTGATATATCATCCACATAATGGAAATAGAATTCAACTCAAACACACCCCAATATTTGATACCTGTAATGTAATTTATGGAATAAAATGTCCATGCGGACTTTATTACGTAGGACTGACAGGACGAAAAGTAAAAACAAGATGGTGTGAACACAAATCAAACATAGGACAGAACTCAGAAAAATCTCCGGTGGCTCAACACTTTGTGAAAGTAAAACACACGATCGCACAAATTAAATTTGTGATTCTGGAACACGTTACCCTACCCAGGAGAGGGGGGAACTTGAACAAATTCTTACAGCAGAGAGATATTTTTTGGATAGAGAAATTGGACAGTATGTACCCGAGGGGCATGAATATGGAATGGGATTTAAATTGCTTTTTGTAAATTTGAACTAAGGTGTTTCCACTCCCTTATATCCCCCTAAGAACCAGCACTGAGTATAGAGGTGACCAACTAACTCACATCCAATCAATGAAATGTTTTGTTGATGTATATACCAACCCACTAAAATTATGTTATGTCAGACTGGTTTATGTGAATGAAATATTGAGAAGTTGTGGTCTATGAGTCATCTGTGATAGTAGGGAAATGTGTATATGTGATATCATGGATTTAGATATGATTATATCCCCCAAAATGTTCATTATTCACTATTTTGTTGGAGACCTTTCAAGCACTAATTCATTGAGAATAGTATTCGCAAATGTAATATACACCAACTGTTTTTCTTTCTTTCTCATAGTGTGTTTTAATGTGTTATACTGTACTGTTTAAAATTCACCATTATTGTAAATAATTCAACAGTCAGCATTAACAAACATGATCAGCAATACACAATCTAATCTGCACATCTTAGATGACATCCTCACCCAACATGGTGCCCATCAAAAGGTGTGCCTGAACTGGAACAGGCAACGGAATAGACAGAAAAGTGGAGAGCGGTTGCGTGGCAACCTGACGATGAAGGACCCAGAACTCAGTACTGTGACCGTAACGAACAGTGTAGCTAAGGAATCGACTAAGGGTTGAAAGATAGAAAGAGTTTTCGAGGCATAACACCCACGCGAGATTTAATTACAGCAACACGATTACATCCTTTCGAAAAGTACAGGACACAGAGACGCTGCACCGCAAGGGAGGGCCTGTGTGGTACGGACACCACGGCAGGACGCGGAGCCCCGTCCAGGATATTAAAAAAAAGGCTGTACACGGACCTTTTTTCAACTAAGATACAGAATGGTCAATGGACTCAGCGCCGAAACTAAGATCTAAAGTCATCAGTAATGGGTGAGTCCAACAAGAATTGAAAATCGACTTTCCTTAATATGTGATCACAGGGTGGGACCCAGCGCTGTTTTTAGCGACTGGTCCCACTCGTGATAGCTCCACATTTACCTATTTCTGACACAGCAGTGTGAGTCTCTATACACATGGAATAGAGTAGTGACTTCTGCTATTTTGATTTATGTTTTATCTCTATAGTTTGATGAATCCCAGCAATTATACTAACAGCCATATGCAGATACAAGCAGCCATCATATAGCAGCGGGCAAAGTATTACCGCACAACGGTTTACCTGGACAGAGGTTAGTGAAGTGTAAATAGTCCTCAATAATGTGTTTAAATATATTTTTAACAGAAAAAGATATTAATTGAGCTCCCTCTCTACATTTAATTTTGTAGAAAAAAGACAGAGAAACCTGATATTCCCACCTGAAGAAGGGCTTATTAAATGCCCGAAACGCATAGTGTAAATCCCAGAAGCCCGTCATTAGGGCAGTCTTACTGGAATAACAGATACAGGATATCAGAAATACTTTATTTGAACATTATATTACATTCAAGTGGAATTGAATTTTGTTTATAGTTAAAAAAATTTGTTGTCACACATTATGTTATATGTGTTAGGAAGCTGAAAAAAAAAATTATGTATATAATGACACGAAATTTTGTTGAAGGTCTAAATGAGTGAGTTATAAACTTGTTGAGAACTCTGTGTTAAAGAGAAAAAATTGAAAAATAAAGACACATATTTTTATACGTTTGTATTTTTTACAAGAAAAGAATTTCAGTTTATACGTTAAGTTTAAGGAAATAGCTTGGCTGAGTGTCAGCGCAAAAGTGTGCATCTGTAATGTCCGCCGTTGTTGACGGCTGACCCTTTCTTTCTAGAACCTTCTGGACACGCCAGACCAATCTAGGTAGCTTGCCAGGCGGTCAAGACTAAGTCCCAGGAGGGGAGAGAGTGATCGGAAGCCCAAAATGAGCACACACAGTAAGAAACTACAAATGACTCTTAGAAGTGTATATGAAAAATATCTATACATTTATTGTCGGCCGGACCAATTGACATGGGTAAACTTTAGTTATATAAAAACAGTTACCACACAAATACTATCCTAGATAATATATATACAATACGTTTTCTAATGCGACAAAGGAGTAAAAAAAACAGCCACAACCTGTAAAGAGAAGGGTGATTTAACACACTAGGAGCAGTAGACAATTCTTCTGAGTTGTTACCTAACTTTCGAGTCCAGCCCTAAGAAGTAGGGACCCTTGTGCTCAATAGTACAGTTGTGCGTAAAAACGCATGATCGCGCAGATGGAACAAAATGCAAGTGTTCTTGAGGGGGCTGTAGCGAGTCAAGAAGAGGCTTGGGATGTTGAAGAATTCCTTCCCAATATTTGAGTAGGATGTGTCCTTGGCAGCAGAGCAGTTTTCAAAAGGTAAGAATAGCTAGGGAGCGCAGGCTAACCCAGCCAAGATCGAATACCTTTAAGGGATACTCGTGCGTAAAAGTGATCAGTTCTGCCAGGGGGCCACCGGTATATGATACAAGTACTCACCAACCATTGGCACAGTCTGGACCAAACTTTGCCAGTTTAGTCGAGGTCGCTAGGATGTTCGAGTCCTGCAATTTAGCAGTGCTCTGGCTTTCAGTGGCTGCGGGATTGAACGATCGTCCGTGATGGGACAGTTGTCTTTTCTTAGTTTCCAAAGGAGATACAAAGAAAATTCGAATGCAGCAGGTTTGAGGGCACAGGAGAACAGGTCAGCAAGACGCTTACAGCGACCATCACCAACAGGTAGTGACGCGGAATCACGGATGTGTTTAGCGTTATGCACTCTCCTAATTCCGGACCCATAGAAGCAGGGCCTGCGAAATATGACGGGAGAAGGCACGGGATCACAAGCAAGCAATGCCCCAAGCCTCTGGTTTCAACTCGAGACGGCAGAGATTCTGCGGGATACCCTGAAGTAGATCTGTACAGGTCACTGGATGGTGACTGGATGGTCCAGGAACACTTTCAAAAGAGCTCCTTCGGTGGGCAAGCAGGGGGCGCTGAGAGTAGTGAAGGGTGAAGCGCCCCTGCAGGCCTTCTCAATCAATGAAGAAAACAGGGGCCCGACGGGACAGCAGAGGGCGAAGGGTGCCAAACCTTCCAAAGTGCCTCTGGCGAATTTACGAGTATGTTTCTTCATTGCAGGATACTTGGCTCCTTCTGTAGTTCACGAAGAACTCAGATGATCGTCCTGGAATGGATGCAGAGCCCCTTCAATTATTCAATATTAGCTTTGCTCCAAAATCGAGGACTTCCAATCGAAGATCTGCTCTCATGCTGGCATCCCAGTCACGATTCAATCTTGGCCCACAGTGCTCTCAGTCATTCAGGCACTCCAGACATCATGGCACCAGCAGTGTGGATTGGGACCAGACAGTCCCTGCCTGCTTCCTGGGAACACACACGTGACAGGCAGAAGCCTTCTAAAGAGATCGGTTTTTGCAGGAGGCTGCATGCAAAAATAAGAAAAACCTGGGTTGCTTGACCTGGGTGAAGGCAAGGGACAAAATGACCAAGGGACAGAACAAAAGACTTTGTGGCTCGACCATTTTCGGAACTTGCCACAGTCTTGAACCAAACGCGGTAAATATATGATTCCGTTAAAAGAAGTAAAACACTTATAAAAAGTAACTCCTGCCACCAGTTTGTCCTAAGCACAATTGTACACTTACTCAAAAATCCTTTGAGGGTATCTAGAGCCATAAAACAAAAATGACCCCAGTGCACAGTGCTGGTAGGTGCATAGTGCACTGTTAAAAAGTTACCAAGACTGGGTAACTTAGTCAAAGACTTAAGAGAAACATAGTTTCCCAGCACTGACAGTCTTAAGGATGTGTCAGTTTCCCAATAACAAGTGAACAAAAGCTCAAGGGAGCGCAGCTGAAGGCTGTGTTCCAGTGACAAAAATTCAGGATAGGATAGCCAAACAACAGCAAAAGTTTGGGGGGTCCCCAAATGAAGGGAAAATTACACATTGATGAAATCTTTCCTAACATGAATAAAAAATCGCAACATCTGAAATGTCTCCAAAGTTAGATATCAGCGTTGAAGTTACTTTTCATTATTGATGTCTCCAAGGATACAAAGGAGCTTGTAGGGTGTGGGCGCCTTCTGTAAATGGCAGACAATGGTCAATTCTACAGGTCGGACCAGGTGGGTGTTGAGGGCGTGTTGTCTAGGGCTTTTCTTGGTCTAGTGGCTTGTTTTTCAGTCTTGCATGGGGGGAGTTTCGGGGGAGGGGGTGTGGCCATGGGTGGATCGACCTCTGGCTACCCTACTGTTAGGCTGAGGAGTGCATTGTCTCGGTAGGACTTTAGCGCGTTTAGGCTGCGAGTTCGTGCCACCAGCAGGTAGGAGAACGACTCTGTGTGACGTCCATTCTAGGGTTAGACATGGGTAACAGTTGCGTAAGTGGCTATGGCAGGTGGAGCAGCTTCATTCGGAATTAGTAATTGAGCGCGAAGGCATCTCATTTGCTTAGGGCTGGGGGTTTCTGCAGGCCCAAGCTGTCGGTGGGGTACTGGAACAGAAAAGGGGGACTTACATGAAGGTTTTGGCGGTGGAGGTTTGGACGGGGCCAGGGGTTGAGAGTCGGGGGGTTAGTGGACGATGCTAAAACCATGTAACAGAACAGCCTAGAGTAAGGAAACCCCATCCTTATTTTACATCCCTGTGCATCGCCTCACGCTTAGCCACTATTCTAAGGCCACGCTTTTACAAAATGTTCATTTAAATCATGCATGGAAGGAACACAATGTTTTTTAGAGGCCGGGCATGGTGCCTTATCCAGCTTTTGCTAAAATAGCGGTCTGTTCTAGGTTCTTAGCAACTATGCATGTTTCCCGTGGGTCATTCTAGGGCGGTCTACTGGAAAGCGGTCTGCTGGGCCAGTATCCGGAGGGAAGTCATTATGAGGAGGGGGTAGCGCACTTTTAATGTGGGTCTCTGTTTCCTACGAGGAATGCTTTGGTGGTGACATTTAATATACATGTTCAGTAGAGAACGCTCTGAAGTTATGGCGCAGGGAAGAGTATGGGATATCTCTGGGAAGGGGTTTTGGCAGTATTCGTGGGGGTCAATTGGGAGGAATTTCATGTGCGTTTCTAACGCGACCCCCCCCCCCTCCCACCACCCCACGGGAAGGTAGGGGGCCGGTAGTTCTCGCAGGCTGGGGAGCACTTTTATTCTATCACACACGCAGTGCAAGGTGGATGCCTCCCGGAAGTGCGGAGGTATAAACCTATGCTTATACCACATAGAGATTATACCACCCTGGGGCCTGTTTAGGATCTGCACACATTCTACAACTAGGCCAGTACTATGAGTTCCATCTGCCGTACAGAAAATTAAATATATATATGATTTTGCATCAAATTACAGGGGAATTCAAAATAATACGGCGGTCAGTGATCCTATACCTGATCACAGGTCAGTGTAAAAGGGGTTCAGATATAGAACGGACATATGGCCTGGCGTACACATCACTGTTCTCAACCCTGAACTTAACATGTGTATACTCTCACGCCGTCAGCTTTACATGGAAATATCTGACCTGAAAGCCAAGCCGCACTCTCTAATCCCCCAGTGCTGTGAGACTAGCAATGGCAAAGCAGGGCTTTAGAACTACACATAACATGACTGTGCGCATACGGCTTTAAAGGGCACCCATGTACTGTCGCACGCTGCGGTGCTTCAAGGCTTTTAGCAGTTTGGTGCCTCCATAAGAGCCTTTTTTTAGTTTTACACCTTCTCGCTCATATTTCCTCTGTCAATGGCTTCCTCCCTTGCTCTTTTCGCCTTCTGATTCTGCATCCCTTTATCGCATCCTCCTTTAAAACCGTGCACTCTCCTCCTTGCACCCAGGTGCCCTCAATGCAACATGCAAAGAACATCAGTAAGCGCCAAACCTATTGGCATTGCCAATGCTTGTTTAAAGCAGGAATGGAAGGGTTTGGTTATCATGCACTGGAATCGCTCAGTGGGGAAGGACATACACCAGTCTAAGAGTCTGCCTCTGATACATAGTGTAAATAAGTGACTCTTTGGAATGCTATGTTCTACCAGGTCAATGCTGCTGATAGGTTTGGAAGGATCAAGACCCCTCCATTGTCTTGGTCCCCAAATGATTTGAGGCCATCTTGTATGGAGAGGAGTGCAGAGTCTATGCTGTGACCAACTTGTACGGGATCTAGAGGCTTGCCGTCTTCAGTGAATTTGAGTAACTGGGCCTATGCTGCTGTGTCCACTGGTTTGGTGATGTACTTACAACTGGAAATGGCCCAGTAGTTATTTGGGACTTTTTGGACGAGATCTATTTTTTTAAGCAGTGGTTAGCAAAAGGCTTCCTTAAGTTCTGCTGATCTACTCCTGAGGTGAAGGGTGCATTGATAATGGTCCTAGCCAATTCTACATCTAGCGGGCATTCCAAGAGAGGTTTACATAAGGTGAGAGGGCCAGGATCAGAGGGCTAGTCTGCCAGAGCGATGTGCATCAATAGTGTCTGGAATTCCTCCAGTGACAGAGATGTGGAAGAGGGACAATGGTCCATCCTTGGGTATACATGTCTCCAGAACCACTTTCAAAATAATTCAATCTTCCAGCTTTAGTTGTCTGGAAAAGAAGTAGGAAGTAGGAAGAAAAGGCATTGAAAGGTTACTGTGCAGGATGCAAGATGAGGTGCCAGAAGCTCTCCTGGACTCTGCCATGATTTTGAATGTTTCTCTCTGTGGAGTAATAGCTTTAGGGAGCGTGGTGGAGTAGACGAGTGGTTCGGGTTTGCACATTTCGGAGTTATAAACTCTTCTGTGTTTTAAAAATTCTACTTTATCTTTAGGGTCATGGCGCTTTTTTCAGTTGTTGACAAGGTCTCTGCTAGTTGCGTGAGGTGTTCTACGTTTCTCACAAACCTTGAGGTTTATGTGACTGTTTATGTGATGTTGCTCTCTTTAGCCAGCCAGATAGCACAGCGAGCTGAGTGCTTGTTCTAACATTTGTGCACAGCCTGCTGATGCAGGTTCGAGTCGGGCAAAGCCCACTCAGACTTTCATCCTTATGAGGTTGACGAATTGAGTACCACGGAGTGGGATAATAATACCAACTGTTATTTCAGCACTTAGATACCTCTGGATTTGTAGTGCTATATACAATTAGATATAATTGTTATTTAGGGGAGCAATATCATGGAATTAGTCAAGAAGCCATTGTTCAAAGGCATTCATCTTAAGTAGTGGATTATTAAGGTTTGAAGAGTCAGGCACGTGTTCTCTGACGTATGCATGGAATTTGTCTCTTCTCCCCAAGGGAGACCCACCCCCTTTGCGTCTATGGAGTTGAGCCCACTATGCTTAACACCCCCAAAGGGATAGGGCAAGTGGGACCTCACTTGGGGTGACCGCCCTTTAGGGGACAAGGAACATCCAAGCAAGGGTTTCACTCCATCTACCTGTAACCCAGAATCAGCAGTGTTTGTTGGCTGTATGGGAAGTGAGCAGAGCAGTAATGTGCAGGGACTTTTAAAAGTATGTGGTTTGGTTTCAGACCTGTTGTTGTCGTGCTTGCCTGAAGAGCGGAACTCATTGATTCACCCATCTTGTTTCAGGGAGGAAGATAGAGGTCGTAGAACACAGACACCAGGGGAGAGAGCCCGCCTGAGGTTGAGAAAGAGAAAAACCTGTGTGGGAACACAGCGAAAGGGACGCCTCCCTTCACCAAGGAGCTTGGAGGCAGGACCATGCAGAGACCATGATGGGCGGGAGAAATCCGGAACCTGCGGAACACTGCAGAGACCAGGAAGGCAGAAATCCCAATTGAAGGGAGGAGCTGCATTTGCACCCGAGCATCAAGCAGTGCCCAATCCGACGTTCTGCCGGTCGCAGGCAGGAGGAACCGACGCGAAACACCAGTGCCACGGTTCTGCAACTAACAGAGAAGCCGCCTCACCCGACAAGACACGCCTCAGGCGAAAAGGTATGTGGCCGAATGAGAGAAGTGGTGGGAGGGCGGTGAGGTGCCAAGTAGCCCACAAGGGGCTGACCCAGAAAATACCTAATGAAGGGGTGTATCCAACCAGAGGAACATACGGCTGGAAAGGCCAAATAGTCCACGGTGGGCTGGCCTAAGAAAACCCCTGGGGGCGGGGGTAAATACAACCAGAGAAACATATGGCTGGAGAGGCCGAGTAGCCCACAAGGGGCTGACCCAGAAAATACCCCATGAGGGGGTAAATACAACCAGAGAAACATACGGCTAGAGAGGCCAAGTAGCCCACAAGGGGCTGACCCGGAAAAATACCCCATGAGGGGGTGTATCCAACCAGAGGAACATACGGCTGGAAAGGCCAAATAGTCCACGGTGGGCTGGCCTAAGAAAACCCCTGGGGGCGGGGGTAAATACAACCAGAGGAAGATACGGCTGGAGAGGCCGAGTAGCCCACAAGGGGCTGACCCAGAAAATACCCCATGAGGGGGTAAATACAACCAGAGAAACATACGGCTAGAGAGGCCAGGTAGCCCACAAGGGGCTGACCTGGAAAAATACCCCATGAGGGGGTAAATACAACCAGAGAAACATACGGCTAGAGAGGCCAAGTAGCCCACAAGGGGCTGACCCGGAAAAATACCCCATGAGGGGGTGTATCCAACCAGAGGAACATACGGCTGGAAAGGCCAAATAGTCCACGGTGGGCTGGCCTAAGAAAACCCCTGGGGGTGGGGGTAAATACAACCAGAGGAAGATACGGCTGGAGAGGCCGAGTAGCGCACAAGGGGCTGACCCAGAAAATACCCCATGAGGGGGTAAATACAACCAGAGGAACATACGGCTGGAGGGGCCGAGTAACCCACGAGGGGCTGACCTAGAAAATACCCCATGGGGGGGGGGGTGTATCCAACCAGAGGAACATACGGCTGGAGGGGCCGAGTAACCCACGAGGGGCTGACTGAGAGACTATCCCGAGAAGTGGGGAAGGACAACAAGAGGCACAGACGGTCTCAGAGGCCAAAGTGCCCACGAGGAGCTGAACCGCAGATCACCTCCCGAGGAGGCAAGCGCCAAACGGTGTCCAGAAGGCGTGAAGGGTCAGACATCCCACGCTGGGATGGAGTGTTAAAAGACCCAGAAAGAGTAAGCAAGCCACCGAACATCTGCAGAAGACAATGCGAACCGTAAATCATTGTGTTGCTAAGCAACCAACCACTTCAAGCTGGAGCTGAATTTTGTGAACCTTTCGATCTTTGTGAACTCACAAGAACACTTGGAATGTTTAACTGTATCAATGGGCCGAGGCCTGAGAGAGAACCAAAGACACAATTTGGTGGGGGTGAGGAGCCAGCCACCAGAAGCCAAGTCGAGTGGGAGCCAAGTTACTTAGAGTTTGTGTTGTTTAGATGATTCGTGGTAGCGAAAGTATCGGCTAGAATAGGTTTTAATGCAGGAGGGAGTTTTCCTGACACATACTGATCGATGGGCACTGGTTTATGGGTTTTTTTAAGCTTAGGGAAGATTATCATGATCGTAGTTTGTAGGGATAGGAGAGACATTCTTTTTCCTTTAATAAAACTCTTAAGTTTGAACCATGTCCTCTCGTCTGTCTCCTATGTCTGGCTCATCCCAGTTCCTGAAGAAGCGGGATAAGGTCATTTATAAACTTTATTCCCTTCCAAACTCTGCAGCGGGTTTTATAGTAATGGAATGGAATGTGGAAAGGATTGTGTTGGGTGATTGGTGGAAACACGCAAAGTGGAGTGGGTCTTGGCTTCAGGATCTCTCCCTCCTGGGTTTGCCCACTTGTTGTGTGAAGGTCTGGAGCCGCGGGGGTAGGAATCAGGCTCCTGGTTCGTTGCAGTTCCAAGCAAATGTGGCGACCCCCGAGAACGCAGAACTTCAGGAGATGATGGGGTGATCGTGCCGTGAGGGCTATCCACGAGTTGGGATTGTATCCGTGAGGATACAGTAGAATGAGGGCAAAAGGGAGAGCTCCAGGCGGCATAACACGGATTGGCAGAGTGGTGCCATGACATCAGGGAAGGAGGCAGGGGTTTCCTGCAACTCTCTTGTGCATCAGGAGTTGGGGTCCTGCAGGAAGGGCCTCATTAATGCCGGGTGGTTACTCACCTTGCGGACGGGTCCCCGAGGAGTAACAGAGCCGGGTGCTGCTGTGATGGGGTCATATGTGTCATGTCTCTGTGTGCACGCGATCGTCGTGCCTTTAGACGCGTGGAGAGTGGGGAGGCAGACAATGGAGTCATTTTGGGCGGAAGTGCTAAATACTTTTTCTTCGCAGTCCCACGTTGCGCGCGTACGCCCCCGGGCAGCACCGCAGTGATTAATTCCAGTAGCCCCCAGACCCGAATCTATCCCACTCATCCGGAGCCTTTTTAATGAGTCCACGTTATTTCCAGTCCCCCGGTTGCTACTATCCTGCGCGCGTGCATCGTATATAATACAGTGTAATGGCATTTCTGCGAATTGTGCCGCGGGTCGGTTCCATCCAGTTCCTTTATAGGCCTCCGTGTGCCCTGTCTCGCGGGCTTTTCTTTCACATCGAGTCATTGTACTCATTTCGGCGGCGTTACAGTCACGCGGGCCTTCGCCCGCTTCCTCTCATGCGCGTGTCAGGGAGGCGATGCACGTGTCTCACGCGCTTCCTCTATTGTGAGCTCAGGGAGGCGATGCACGTGTCTCACGCGCTTCCTCTACTGTGAGCTCAGGGAGGCGATGCACGTGTGCCACTCGCTTCCTCTACTGTGAGCTCAGGGAGGCGATGCACGTGTCTCACGCGCTTCCTCTATTGTGAGCTCAGGGAGGCGATGCACGTGTCTCACGCGCTTCCTCTACTGTGAGCTCAGGGAGGCGATGCACGTGTGTCACGCGCTTCCTCTACTGTGAACTCAGGGAGGCGATGCACGTGTCTCACGCGCTTCCTCTACTGTGAGCTCAGGGAGGCGATGCACGTGTGTCACGCGCGTCCTCTACTGTGCTCCTCAATGAGGCGATGCACGTGTGTCACACGCTTCCTCTACTTTGAGCTCAGGGAGGCGATGCACGTGTGTCAAACGCGTCCTCTACTGTGAGCTCAGGGAGGCGATGCACGTGTGTCACACGCTTCCTCTACTGTGAGCTCAGGGAGGCGATGCACGTGTCTCACGCGCTTCCTCTATTGTGAGCTCAGGGAGGCGATGCACGTGTGTCACGCGCTTCCTCTACTGTGAACTCAGGGAGGCGATGCACGTGTCTCACGCGCTTCCTCTACTGTGAGCTCAGGGAGGCGATGCACGTGTGTCACCCGCTTCCTCTACTGCGCTCCTCAATGAGGCGATGCACGTGTGTCACACGCTTCCTCTACTTTGAGCTCAGGGAGGCGATGCACGTTTGTCAAACGCGTCCTCTACTGTGAGCTCAGGGAGGCGATGCACGTGTGTCACACGCGTCCTCTACTGTGTCAGGGAGGCGATGCACGTGTGTCACGTGCTTCCTCTACTTTGAGCTCAGGGAGGCGATACACGTGTGTCACACGCGTCCTCTACTGTGAGTTCAGGGAGGCGATGCAGGTGTGTCACACGCGTCCTCTACTGTGAGTGTCAGGGGGGCGATGCACGTGTGTCACACGCGTCCTCTACTTTGAGCTCAGGGAGGCTATGCACGTGTGTCACACGCGTCCTCTACTGTGAGTTCAGGGAGGCGATGCAAGTGCGTCACGCGCTTCCACTCCTGAGCTCGTCAGTGAGGCGATGTATGCGTGTCACACGCTTTCTTTGCTGTGAGCTCAGGAAGTCCATGCACGTGTGTCACACGATTCCTTTATTGTGCTTGTCATGGAGGGGATGCACGTGTGTCACACGCTTCCTACACTGTGTCACGTGCTTCCGCCGCTGTGCTCTTCAGGGAGGAGATGAACGTGTGTTACGCTCTTCCTTCACTGTGCTCGTGAGGCGATGCACGTGTGTCACGCGCTTCCTCTTCTGTGCTCGTGAGTGAGGCGCTGCACGTGTGTCACGCGCTTCCTCCACTGTGGTCTTCAGTGAGGCGATGAACGTGTGTCACGTGCTTCCTCTACTGTGCTGTCAGTGAGGCGATGAGGCGATGAACGTGTGTCACGTCCTTCCTCTACTGTGCTCGTCAGTGAGGCGATGAACGTGTGTCACGTGCTCCCGCCGCTGTGCTCTTCAGCAAGGTGATTAACGTGTGTCATGCGCTTCCTTCACTGTGCTTGTCAGTGAGGCGATGCAAGTGTGTCACGCTCTTCCTCTACAAAGCTCGTCAGGGAGAGGATGCACGTGTGTCACGTACTTCCTCTACTGTGCTCGTCAGTGAGGCGCTGCACGTGTGTCACGCGCTTCCTCTACTGTGCTCGTCAGTGAGGCGATGCACGTGTGTCATGCGCGTCCTTCACTGTGCTCGTCAGTGAGGCGATGCACGTGTCACGCGGTTCCTTCTCTGTGCTCGTCAGTGAAGGGATGCACGTGTGTCACGCGCTTCCTTCACTTTGCTCTTTAGTGAGGTGATGAACATGTGTCACGCGCTTCGTTCACTTTGCTCTTCAGTGAGGCGATGAACGTGTGTCACGCGCTTCCTCTACTGTGCTCGTCAGTGAGGCGCTGCACGTGTGTCACACGCTTCCTCCATTGTGCTCTTTAGTGAGGCGATGAACGTGTGTCACGCGCTTCGTTCACTTTGCTCTTCAGTGAGGTGATGAACGTGTGTAACGCGCTTCCTTCACTTTTCTCTTCAGTGAGGCGATGAACGTGTGTGACGCGCTTCCTCTACTGTGCTTGTCAGTGAGGCGATGTACGTGTGTCACACTTCCGCTACAATGCGCGTCAGGGAGAGGATGCACGTGTGTCACGCGCTTCCTCTACTGTGCTCGTCAGTGAGGCGATGTACGTGTGTCATGCGCTTATCCTTCACTGTGCTCGTCAGTGAAAGTGAGGCGCTGCACGTGTGTCACGCGCTTCCTCAACTGTGCTCGTCAGTGAGGCGATGAACGTGTGTCACGCGCTTCCTCTACTGTGCTCGTCAGTGAGGCGCTGCACGTGTGTCATGCGCTTATCCTTCACTGTGCTCGTCGGTGAAAGTGAGGCGATGCATTTGTGCCACGCGCTTCCTTCATTGTGCTCTTTAGTGAGGCGATGAACGTGTGTCACGCGCATCCTTCACTGTGCTTGTCAGTGAGGCGCTGCACGTGTGTCACGCGCTTCCTCTGCTGTGCTCGTCAGTGAGGCGATGAACGTGTGTCACGCGCATCCTTCACTGTGCTTGTCAGTGAGGCGCTGCACGCGTGTCACGCCCTTCCTCTACTGTGCTCGTCAGTGAGGCGATGAACGTGTGTCTCGCGCTTCCTTCACTGTGCTCGTCGGTGAGGCGATGCACGTGTGTCATGCGCTTTCCTTCACTGTCCTCGCCAGGAAAGCGATGCATTTGTTTCACACGCTTCCTTCATTGTGCTCTTTAGTGAGGCGATGCACGTGTGGCACGTTCTTCCTTCACTGTGCTCTTTAGTGAGGCGATGCATTTGTGTCACGCACTTCCGCCGCTGTGCTCGTCAGCGAGGCGACGCACGTGCTTCTAGAGCGGGCTGAGTGGACGATGCCTCTCCCCTTTTGTCGCTTCTCCTTCCACTTTCAATAGGTCATTTGAAGAGCCTTTCGACCCGGTGGCCTTGGTGCACGAAGGGTGCGAAAGACGCTACATACATGGCTACCACACAGACAGGTGGGGGGTGGTGAGTGGCGCTAACGCGAGTGTCAGGCCGCGGGATGTGTTCAAGGTGTGATCTGGGTGCTTAGGACAACCTGCCCGTGGCTGTCGGTGCGGCAGAATAACGCACGCGAAATAGCCCACGCTGGGAAAATACACGAACTGCCAACAATGTACACTTAAAACCAAGACAATCAAAATATATAATGCCGCTTTATGGTGGCGTTTTTTTGTAAACATATGCTAACTTAAGGAAGCCAAATGAACAATTAAAAAATATATATATATATTTATTTAAAATGGTATGTTTGCTTTACAAACTTCTAATTTATCTTACAGATTTATGACGTTCTGGTTCTTCCACCTTATACCTATGGTTTTTGTTATCATTTTAAGATTGATTTCACAGTTCTGGCCTCTTCATTATTGCTATCCAGAATTTGATTATAGTGAAGGTTAATGGTTTGCCCATTTCGAAGGGCAGAAACAAGAGTGTTTACAGTGTGACATTGGGAGGGTAAGGGGCGTAAAACACAGGGAGGACATGGGGTCGCGTTCAGCACCTCCAGGGAACAGGGCCTCCCGTCATTTCCACATAGTCAGCAATCAGTGTTTCTTCCACTAGCCACTTGGGCTCCCTTTCTTGCTTCATGGTAATGGCACAGACCATCTTTTCGGGTTTGTCCACAAGAACAGGCGTGCTCTCCCATTACTTTCCATTTGTTCTTCCTGGCGTTGCTGTCCCAGAGGCTGATCCTTGCCAGAGCAAATGTAAGCCGTGCCTTCTTGATTGCCAAGCTGGCTCCATGCAGCGGGGTGGCCTTTGATGGCATGACAGTGTCTTTCCAGGCCGCATAGGTTGCACTGCCCATTTCGACTCTCCATGTATCTCCCACCTCCTCTTTTCAGCAGGAATTTTGTTTTTGACAGTTTTTTGGGGTTGCCCTAATTCCCAAAATGAGCAATTCTCCCAAAACAGTGTAGGCTGCTGTGGAGGCTCTCTTGTTTTTAAAATGAAGGCAGCAAATTGATATGAACATCTCCTGCAAGCAGCCGTCAATTACACAGTTTGCTTCCAAAGCACGTTTCTTTGCAGCGAAGGACATGGCAGCTTTCCTGCAGGTCACTTCCACCCGTGAGAGACCACTGTCCGTTTTTAGGAGGCTGCTGTGAGTGGCCTGTGGCATTTGCAGGAACCTTTTCCAGAAACTTCTGTTGGTGAGGATCGACTTAAGCAAAATAGATGGATAGAAGGTTTGGAATTAATCATAATCAGGAGCTTTGCCCTGGGCAACCCTTCAGTCCATTGTTTTTGAGGCAGCCAAGCCATTACAGAAGTGGAAAGGCAATGTGTAAATCCGGGGGTTTCCCTTGCCAAATAAGTCATTCCAGCCTGGGCTGCTTGTTCACATCCCATTTGCACGAGGCCACGAGCAACCCCAGGCATGTGTCATTCACATTCAACATCATCAGTGAGGTGTTGCTTGGGTCTCTAAGACCAAAAGGTCACTACATGCGTCTGCCATTACCCACCCCACTGAGGGCGACTTAAGCAAAACAGAAGGTTGATGGCTGGAAGGTTTTCAATTAATCATAACGACAGGCATTGCTCTGGGTAACCCTCCAGACGACTGTTTATGAACTTGCTAAGCCATTACAGAAAGGGAACGATATGAAAATCAGGCTTGCCTTCACCCCTAGGGAGCAGTGCAGCCGGAACTTCTGGGTCACATCGCTTCTGCAGTAGACCACGAGCAATCACAGACATGTTTCGTCCTTATTGGGAATCTGTTAGGCAGAACCATATGCAGTACCCTTTGGGAACACCACTCACTGTGCTTAGAGAGGCATCAGCTTCACCTCACTGATGATCCCCAACAAGGGTGAAACACGTGTATGGGGTTGCTGGTGGTACTCTCGTTCAGATTGGAATTGCCATTGTATTTCGGTGCTGGACTGCCCCTGGGCAGGACAAAGACTGATATGCAAATGGATATTTCCCATCTGTGAAAGGCACAGTGAGTAAAAGCAGTGGCTGCGAACTCTCAAGTGGTTCATAACCACTGAACAGGTTATCATGTCTGTTCTTGCGAGAGAGGGGCGCCCGCTACCTTTGTAAAACCACACACAATTAAGACTACAAGTGTAAGTACACATTCACCTTTGGTACAAGCCTGTACTACACAGTAAAGTGGTAGCGATGGCTGAGCAGCCAGACTTATCTCAAGAGTAAAGTGAGCAGTATCAACAGTTACCAAAAGGACAGCAATTGCTATGGTTCAAACAAACACTGACTCAAGGTTTCTGAGTAAAAGAATATACATTTATTTACACATTCATTTGTAAAACAGTTCACTAAGTAAAGCAGCAGAAAAATCACAATCTTAATATACTGCACCACACCCAATCAAATCTGGACAAGTTAAGCTCAAAATGAAGTGTGAGCAAAATGGCACTCCAGCAATTTAAAAAGGGAGGGAAAGACAAGGTTATACAAAATCAAGCAGCACCAACAAGTAAGTAGGCAGGGCAATCTAGAAAAGGCTTACTACAACTAGGATTCAAATAAATAGGCCTGAGCCAATGTGAATGGTTCAGAGTCTTTGCAGAGGATCACCCAGTTCAGAGTAGTTCGCGGTTAAGTCTTTGCCAAGAGTTCAAAACGAAGTTGGTTGGCAAAAAAGTTACTTAAAAGAGTAGAGAAGGACAAGCCCTCGGAATGGCGAAAGATTTAAAACACTTTCACCGCGGTCGGACGGAACGAACAACCGGGTTTCAACAGTACCTTAAAAGAAGAAGAATGCTGTAGCTGAGGCAGAAGTTCCTGGCACGTCCTGCAGGCTCACGGTTCCTGAAGCGACTGTCGGACTGACACGAAGAAGGAAGACTGGAGGGTCCTGCACTACCCAGGGAAGAAACCAGCAGCAGAGCAAAGCAATGTATAAAAGGTGCGCTCCTTAAAACCCAAACAGGGTCTGGTCCTCCTGGCTATCCGGTTCACTGCAGCTGTGCACAGCAAATTCGACCAGGAGAGGGAGGCCTTGCTTGGTGTTTGGCGAACTGGTTGGTCCCACCAGCTCAAGGGAAGAAGATTCCTTGCAGATCTTCTGTGTCGTCAAAGTTTGGAGATTCCGACCCGTAGCCGAGCTTCACCGGGAGGTTCAGTGGTCCTCTTCTTTCAGCTTCTCTTCGGTTCTCTCGATCCAGTGGCGACTCTGCCTTCCAAGTCCCAGAGACCTGCTTTTTATGCAGTTTTCCCCCATTCACACAGCCTGGCTGTCAATCACGCAGCAGGGTGGCTGTCCTGGCAGGACAGTCACCTAGTCAATCAAACAAGAGTGTGACTTGGGTTTCCAAGGGAACCCTGTGTAGGGGTCCTGAATCCCCTCCCTCACATCCTGTCTAACCAGACTCTCAGGCACCTAAGGAGGGCTTCTGTGCAGAAGCCCGCCAAAGGACTGTGAACAACGGAACCAAACCTGGTTTGGCGCGCAGAGTAAAATACAAGAAAGACCTTTACAAAAAGAAATGGTGAATAAACCCAGCCGGATCCAAATAAAAGTAAATGGGGTCCAGCGGATTTAAGCTCGAGGCTACTAACTTAGCCTAAAACAGTACCATGGTTATTTACATAGACTGCGGTAGGAAAAATGTGGTAGATGCCACTGCCACCAGCCAAATCTTAAAGAAAGGGGAACAAAATAATGTTCCATGAGAGACAGACAAAAATGGATAACTATTAACCCTTTCCAGTACTCTATGTAAGATAGGTTGTACTGGGTTTGTGAATTTAAAAAAACTAATAAAGTCACTGGCAACTTTAAACTCAATTTTCTGGGACTGACTACTGTCTCCCATAACATGTAAAGTGGGAAGTCTGAAAAAGACAACCCTGTGTCACTGCACTAAAGGTGCTGTGTGACACACAGAAAAAAGATGATGCCTATGGAGTGGACTGTGGAGTAGGTGAGACTCCACAGTCTATGAACACAACATTGTAAAACACACAGTAAAACACATGTAAGAGTGGGAAAAAAGGCTCACACTCTTACCAGATGGAAAAAAAATCCTAGAAATCCAGTAAAGCTGCTGAGGGACTCAGTAGGTAAGGGAAATTAGCCTTTCTGGAGAATTCTCCCTAACAGAATCATCAGTGAGCGATAGCTTGAATCTCTAGGCCCAACAGCGTCTAGACTCACATCTCACATATCTATCTCACTCGAGTGCCTTAAGCAAATCAGAAGATTGATACCTGAAATCATTTGAACTATTCATGACATCATGCATTGCTCTAGGCAACCATCTAGACCGCTGCTTTTCTGCCTGCCAAGTCATTACAGAAAGGGAAAAATAATTTGCAAATCATGCTTGGCCCCACCTCAAAGGGGTTAGTCAAGCCTACAGTGCTGGGTCACATCGCTTCTGCATGAGACCACAAGCAACCACTGACATGATGAGGCCTCATAGGTGAGGACTGGCTTGCAGGCCCCTATCCGTATAACCTTGGAAACCTTGATATCCCCTGTGAGGCTCCTCTGTTGCTGCTGTTCTATGGTCTGACCAGGGCAGCAGTCTTCGTAGGGTTAATCCTAGGTTTGCCTGGGAGCCTACTTTCTTCCTTGTATATTTCACCTTCTGGGTCACTAGCAAATTCTTGTGTTTTATTTCTGTTGATAGGGATATTATTTATGCAGCAATATTCTTTCATCTGGTTTTTCAGCAGCTGGAAGACCTTTGAGGTACGGGCCAATATGGTGCTGAACCGACTGCATATAAGAGAAGGGGAACTCTTCTGCCTCCAATCCATTGGAACTGTACTGGACTCTGACAGAGCTGATGTCATAGATATCTTTGACCTGCTACTGGAACATGACCTTGATATACTCGCCAACATGGAAGCATGGCTTCACAAAGCCCTGACTCTGTCCCTTCCCCCTGACTGGCTGTTGGGTGGAAGTTCCATATATGGTGTTGTTTTGAAGTCCAGTCCAGACTGGCTGGAGCCTTCCCAGTGACTGTATGTTGTGGGTACGCCCTGTGGGTGGGACCTGGGTGAATGGAGTGTGTGACCAATATGCACTTCTTGTTGTGGCTGTCTGGTTTCTGATACACAAGACAAAGACTGAGACAGCCCTGCCCAAAACTGGCCTGAATGCAGTGTGTAGTGTTGAATGGCTGGGTACTTGTCCCAATCCACATTGAATGCACTGTGTGCCTGATAGGCTGACTGACTGCATGAATGCCCTTCTGTATGATTGGCTGTTGAGAGTGACCCAGCAGTGTGGATGAGAGACAGGATAGTATATCTGGGGACCTCTCACCACTGGAAATTGTTCAGAAGCTGTGTCTACACTTGAAGAGTAACTGGAACTGCTGATCCTCGACACCCAGCTGGAAGAAGACTTGCTGTTGCATTTGCTTCGACCTGATCTGAAAGCTGCCGAATTCGTCAAAGACTGATCCGAGAGAGGACCTGGTAAGGCGCCCTCTTCCCGTGCTCCGAGGGACCATCGATTCCCGTGCTCCGAGGGACCATTGAGCACCGCTAACCTTCGCCATAAGCTCCCTGGAAGTCAGACCCTCGAAAAGGCTGCCGACCCGAGACGGGACAGCCGAAGAGAACGAAGCAAAGCACCCGGCCTTCGCCGCTGTCGAAGTCCATTGCCGTCGACCAGGGTTCGCAGGTTTGTGTAACCGCTGGAGGCCCGTCGAAGTTGTGTTGCCCAGCCGTGGGGACCACTTGACGCTTTGCTGCCGACGACCGGAGCCGACCGCTCCTTTGCCTAATATTGAATCAAAGAACTCCCTCGTCCGCAACGTCGCCCGCTTTGTCCCGCCGGAGAATATCAAGGACGACCAATGCGCGGAGGAGAATCCGCTGGTGGGTTTCCCGCCACCTGAAGGCCACAAAGACTTAGACGACTCAACGCCCTTGTTGGGTCACAGTTCTTCTGAAACTCTTTGCAGTCCTGAACAATCCATCGCCGAGGTGCCCCGCACACCTCCTCCTCGCAGGATGTCGCTGACGAGCACCACCTGGATCGACGCCGTGGTCTCGGCACCCTTGAACTCCTCATCGATGCCGTCGACGCCAAGTTCACCATCTTCGACGCCTCTCGACGATCCGTGGCTCCTGCTTTAAAGGGAGTACCCCAAGAAGGATCCTTCGACGCGTCTTGGAAGAACTCTACTCCACCAGGTACATTGGGGGGGTAAAACATTATAGGAGGAAATAAGACTATTGAACAATATATGGACTGGGCTTGTGCTATATATCTTTATTTTACAGGTTGCTCAAGTGGGGGGATCTCCACACAGAACTGTGTCTATCGGTAGGGACCAGTATTCTGCCTATTGTTTCAACCATCTTGCTTTCCCTCCTATCTCTGTTGCTGGTTTCCTCGTTAAAGATCTGTGTAACATTTTAACCGTGCAGTTGATGCACTTTAATGAGATTTCATAACATTGGTGGTACCACTTTAGAATTGTATATATTTATCATTGTTGATTTCCAAGTACAAAGTGCGTTATTGTGATCGTGTACATACCTTTGAATATTAATTATATAAAGACTGTGTTTTCAGTAATACAGTGTGTGCACATTCCTTCGTCGGGGTTCAGGGACTACACTGTACTTAAGAACTAGCCTGCATCACCTCCTGAGAAGCTAGGCCTTGATTGCTCGTCCATTTCTACCTTATAGAGAATCTTGCCTGGGGTCCACTGTGCCTCTCCTCTACCATATAGAGAGGGGAAGTACAGACACCCCCCACCGGTATCTTTACACTCACCACCTTACCTGCCCAAAAGGACCCCAACTCCATCCTCACTACTTACAATGCCCTGATACTCCACACACTTGACTCTCTCGCACCTCTCAAAACTACCATCCAAAAGAAACCTTGCATCCACAATTGGTTCTCTGACAAACTTATCTCCCTACGCAAATACAAACAGGCCTTAGAACACCTCTGAAGAAAAAGCCCCTCCACCAACAACAAAGTAGCCATTCACACTGCAGCCAAAACATACAAAGCTGCCGTCATCTCCACCAAATCATCGATCTATAATTCTAGAATTAGCAAAGCCAGCTCAAACACTAAAGAGTGCTTTAAAATCTCCAAATAACTTGAAGCCTCAGCACTTCCTATCACCAACTTTCCCAAGGACAAAGCCTAGTGCACTACTGTTCAAGCAGCTCTATCTGACAAAACCTCCAAGTTAAGAAACAAAACTATTCTCAAGAAATCATTGCTTACTGCCAAAGACACCTTCCTCTGCATCCATCAAGAATCTCCACCCCCGCACTTCCCTCATTCCAGTTCTCCCCTTTCTCCGCTCAGATGTCCTCCACGTCATCCAACACCTTAAACCCTCAAACTGCAAGGGTGCCCTCTGCCCCCCACCTCATCAAATTGTGTGCTGAGCATCTGGCACCCATCATCTCTAATTTCATTAATGCCTCCTTTCAAATGAGCTCTATCCCTGCTTCTATCAAGGAAGCCTGGGTCACCCCCCTCATCAAAAAACCCACCCTCGATCCCACCCTCCCCACCAGCTACCACCCCATTATTACTGTTCCTTACCTACTCAAAATCCCAGACCACACTGCATACATCCAACTCCAGGCCTACCTGGAATCCAACAACCTACTGGGCTCCCTCCAATCAGGTTTCAGACCCAGGCACAGCACAGAGGCTGCCCTCCTCGACCTTAAAATCAATCTTGATGACATCCGAAATGCCGATGAACTAGCCATCCTCCTCTTCCCCGACCGCCTGCAACCTTCAATCTTGTTGACCACAACATTCTCTGCCAACACCTCACCACCAAATGTAACTTCTCCAGAGAAGCCACCTGCTGGATCAAAACCTTTCTCAGTGAGTGATCCTCAAGGGTCTTTGCAGGCTCGGAAGCTGCTGACCCCTTACCTGTATCCTGCGGTGTCCCTCAGGGTTCTTGCATTTCACCCACTTTGTACAACATGTACACAAAACCCCTGTTCGACCACCTTGATAACCTCGGGATCCTTTATACAAACTTTGCAGACGACACCCAAATTCTGCTAACACTAACTGGTAACCATGCCACTGATTCCCCAAACATCAATCAAGTCTACAGCATCATTCAGGCCTTGATGGCGGAACACCATCTCTGCCTGAATGATGAAAAAAACGATCACCTCATAGTAGACTCCCCGTACCGTCTTAAACAGCTGGACACCACCTTTGCATCCTTCTGCATTAACGGAAACCCTACCAGCGTCTCAAGCTGTCTGAAAACACTGGGTGTTCACTTAGATTTAGAATTATCTATGCACAAACACATCAAGGCCCTCAGCTCCTCAGTGGCCGACACCACTAGAATCATCAACCTCAGCAGACAATTCCTATCCACTGCATCACCCTCGCTAGAGCCACTATAGGCAGTAAATTGGACTACTGCAAGGTCATCCTTGCAGGCACCTCCTCAAAAAATCTGGTTAAACTTCAGCTGATCCAAAACAATGCCCAATGGGGCTGTATGGGGCCTCAAGCGCTTGGGCCACATCTCTCATGACAGACGTGACTCTCACTGGTTGCCAATCAAAGCACGCATAGATTTCAAGATTTTTTCCATAACACACAGATGCATCAACAATACTCCTTCCTCACCCAACGCATCTTCAAAAGTATCAAACTCCCCTGCCTACATTCCTCAGTCACCTTGTCATTAGCCATCCCTAGATTCTCGAGAAAATGAGCTGGGGGAACTTGCTTCATGGTCATTGTCCCCACCCTGCGGAATGCCCTACCGCTCCAAATCCAAGAGCAGGCATCCTATCACATCTTCAGAAAACAGCTAAAGACCTGGCTATTTGACAAATGTGACTAACCTGAAATTGGATTATCCCCCCTAGACCCTACCCGACTCTCAGTAGCATTAACTATCATGATTATGTACCATATTATTTTCCCTGTGTTCTGTTTCCTAGGTTTATTAGCGCCGTGATACGTACGGGTTTGGGTGCTGTCAAGAAATGCAATACATAAATAATTAAATAAATAACATCAAAGAGGGATGAGGCTAGACGACACCCCTGTTTCCACGCTGAGGTGGTAGACTCATTCTGTCGCTCTCCTGAGATCAGTGTATTGCTTGTGCATTGCAGTTTCCGTGAAGATCTTCAACGATTCTTGGTGTGTGGTGGTTCATATTGGGTTTGTCCAGAATCTCCTTGTGAATTTCCCGACTGATCTGGTCGAAACAGAGGAGTCATCAATAAACAGGGCATATACATTTTGGTTCTGCCTACCTAGGTATCTGCTGAGGGGTTATTGAAGCACAGGGACTGGTCAATGGTGGGCAAACGTGTCCCCAACATGCTTGATTTGGTGTATTAATCTGACTCTCCTCTAAGGGTTCATACAGATTTTCTACAATGATCCAGTTAAAGATTTTAGGTTCGGTGTCAATGAGGCCAATTGGTCTATACAAGGGATGCTCATCTTGAGGCCCTTTATAATGGCACTCCTTTGCAAGCCCCCCTCCCTCCTCTTTCTTCCGCGTTTGATTTCCTTGGCTTTGTTATGCGCTGCGGTAGAGCCTTATACCTCCCGCTGGTGATCTGGGCAAGCTCCTTGCTTGATGGTAAGGTTGTTTGCTACCTGGTACCGTAGTAGGTCAGGGTTGGCGCCTTTGCCTGGGAGCCCCACCCTTTATTATGGCACTCATTTGCAAGCCCCCACCCTCCTCTTCCTTCTGCGCTTGATTCCCTTGGCTTGGTTATGAGCTGCGGTAGAGCCTTATACCTCCCGCTGGTGATCTGGCCAAGCTCCTTGCTTGATGGTAAGGTCGTTTGCTACCTGGTACCACAGTAAGTCAGGGTTGGCGCCTTTGCCTGGGATCCCCACCCTTTATTATGGCACTCATTTGCAAGCCCCCACCCTCCTCTTCCTTCTGCGCTTGATTCCCTTGGCTTCGTTATGTGCTGCGGCAGAGCCTTATACCTCCCATTGGTGATCTGGCCAAGCTCCTTGCTTGATGGTAAGGTCGTTTGCTACCTGGTACCGCAGTTGGTCAGGGTTGGCGCCTTTGCCTGGGAGCACCGCCCTTTCCTTGAGACCAGATTTATGTCGTCTTTCTGCCATTGGGATGGACAGTCTAGTTGTGAGGTCTGTGTTTCATTGGTTTTACCGCGCTGTTGGCTGCGGTGTTAGCATTAATACTTATTTCGGGGGAATAACACTGGTGCAAGGAGATTATTTTCTGCTGGATTTTCCTGGGGGAACATCTCTGCCTTTAGTTTTGAGGCATTTGTACTTCAGAACAGGTAGAGAGTAGGGAGCTTTCCATGTATGGTGTATGTAATTTGGGGTGTTAATACTGATGGGTTCTGAGCCTGGTGACCGCAATGGGTAGAAGCGGGGGAAATTAGCCAGGGGGTGTAGCCAGGGACGCCAATTCATCAAAGTGCCACGGGTAGCAGATGTGATATCACTTACGCGAGGACATCACAGGATGTGACCAGACATAACCCTTGCCGGACCACATCACCGGAAGTGACATCATAGTGACATCATAATGCTGCACTAAATAACATCACTGTAAGTGACATCAGAGATACAAAAAGAAGAAGGAAATTCACAAAATCACAAACTGGAAGGAGACAAAAGACTTAACTTGTAGTTAACTAGGGTGCTGTTTTGATATGCCATGAGTAGTGTCATGATATAGCACGGGTACACACTAAGGAAACAGCTTAGGCCAGGGACACTTTTATATGCCTATAAAGTTTTTGTATGGCCTGTTACTGCCAACCTGTGTCAGTTATAACATCATACACCACTTATACACAGTATATGCTAAACAGTGAATTGTGATCCAGTAATGCTTTATCCAAACACATGATTGAATTCTAAGAATCGACACAAGTTCAGAGGGGTCTGCTGGGCATAAGTCTCTTGATCCTCTGGGCGAGGTGTGGGGGGTATCACTGGACAGGTATCTGTGGATTCTAGCGACGTTTTTGAATATGATTCATTTGCGTACAAGGAGCCAGAGAGCAGATTTTCTTGCCTCTGAGTTGTGATCGTGGTTGCTCAGGTTTAGTCCAACACGGAGAACATTGTTTTGCAGGACTTGTAATTTGGACATGTTTTTCTCAGAGGTGCCACAGAGTAGTGCGTAACAATAGTCTAGCATGGACAAGACAAGAGTTTGTGCGATTGTAAGATGATTTTTAGTGGCGCGGAAAGGCCTTCCAGATTTGGATGATTTTGTATCTGCTGTTTACTTAGGCGGTGTCCTGGGTGTGGATCCTGGAGAGGGGAATGAGGATTTGGGTATCATCAGCGTAGTTGGTGTATATCCAGGGAGCCCAGGTGGTCAAATAGGGGTTTAGTGTAAACATTATAGAGGGTGGGAAAGATGCAGGAGCCTTGAGGGACACCACAGTAGATAGGAGTGGGGGAGGCGGCCATGTGCCCAGCGAAGATTTTGAAAGATCTGTTAGCTAAGAAGAATGAGATCCATTTGGCCGCTTTTGAGGACAAATGGGCAGAGGAAGGGTGGTCGACCAAGTCAAAGGTGGCAGAGAGGTCAAGGAGTAAGAGGAGAGAGAGGTTGCTGGCATACACGGCTTTGTGGATTTGGATTTTCAGGAGGAGGGCTGAAAGTACAAAAAGTACAAACCACATATATATGTTATGTACAGTACCTCTGGCTGCTCGCTTGTGGTGTTGAGCTTTTCACTCAATAACAGGAAGGTAAGTCCCCTCTAAGAGCCCGGTGTTCCTTTACCTCTACGGCACTGCTCTTGTGACCTGTGACTGACCTAGGGGTAGAACAGAGCTAGGGTACTAAGGACGCAGCCAGGGGTAGCAGCTACTTCCTCGATCAGCCCTGAAATTAAACTCTTGATTTCTCCTGGATGGCTAAGCGTGGACCTTTCCTGGCCTGTCTTGTAGAGAGTGTGGGATGCAAGAAGGCAAGAGGACAGTTGTGCCTGGACATGTGTTCCTTGCAGGGTTTGGGCTGTGATAAATTGAGGAATATTCCCCAAGGGATAAATGAGTTGGACCGGAGGCAGGGTACTTAGACAATATTGAAGGCCATGAAATACAATTTTGAAACTAAAAAGTTTTGTGTTTTGACTTTTGTGTGCATTGCACAGAGCATCTCTGATGACATAAAAAAAATTCTCTGGGTGACATTCCGTGACCTTGTTTTTAGCTCTTCTGTGGAATTACAGAAAGGGACGGACTGGCCTCACATATTCTGAGTAATGCTTTCTGGCAGTCGGGTCATGCATTTTCTGAAATGTCAAAGTTGGTTTTGGGACATTAACATAACCTCTTACCCCACACATACACCCCCCAGCCCCCACTACCATGGGCACAAGTTTGACTAAAAATGATGTATTGTATATGCATTAAGTAATGTTCCTTTAGATGGCGTCTCTTCTCCCCAGGGGAGAACCCCTTTCATTGAGGCTAGGGATGTGAGACGCTAACCAACAGTCCGCCTAGGGGTGGTAATATGTGGGAGGATCTCATGCAGAGGGACTCCTCTCCTGGGGATAAGGACACAGTTGGGAGGCAGAGCCCCTTTAAACCCCAACCCGGTAGGCTGACAATAGTACCTGAACATTATGGGTCTAAACTCATGTCCAAAACCATGCGTTATTGTGAAACATCAAACCATACTGATGACATAGGCACTGAGATGAAGAAGTGCCCAAAAATGCTACATTCAAGCAGGCAAAGACTAGAACAGCTGCTGTCAATTGGACAACAGATGTTTTTATGGGGCCGTGCCCCCTATTTAAACTGAACAGCAAAGAAGGACTGTGATCTTTGTCATTTGCTGACCCAACCAGCAATGGCCTATGCTTTGCTGGCAAGCTGGAAGCAGTGATACGACGAGAGGGCAAACCAGGTGACCGAAGAGGCTGCAGTGAAGCTGAGAAAGTAGATGCAGGCCTTCGGGAGACTGCAACAAGTCCTGTCTCCAAGTGTGAGATGAGGGACAGCGCGGCGCCTGAGAAGTGTCCTGCGAGCCGCTTGGGAACACACATGATAAACCTGCAGATACTGAGAGGTGGTGGCACGTCCTGTAATCGGTGCACCGGGTGGTCCAACAGCGGTGCTCAGACCACCTACCGTAGCCTACGGTAGAGTCCCATAGGTGACTATCAGGAGAAGGCGAGAGACCATGAAGGAGGCATAAACTGTCATGGTGGGGCCGAGGGGTCCAACAGCTATGCCGAAGCGTTCCACAACAACTCGAGGTGGAGAGAGGTGAGACACGGAGGACTACTAAAGGAAGAAGTTGAAGTAGGAAGAGCAAACCCGCAAACCCTGACGAAATGGGTGAAGAGTTCCCCAGGAGAAGGTAACAGAAACACATACAAGTCTGCGAGGGGGTCGGAAAGTTACGAAACTGTAAACCATAAAGAAATAGAGAAAACTGTAAACTATTTTGTGATACAGTTCCCAGGCCAATTCCACAAAAGGGTGATACTGGAACGTCAAAAGGGTCTCCAGAAATGACTTCAGCGTCCCAGTGGGGACAGAGCCAGAGATGTGCAAAACCCTGGAATTGTGAAAACCTCCATAAGGGAACAAAAAACCTTATTAAGAACTGTGAAAGACATTGGGGAACCAGCTAGGAGAAGGGAGTCATTCTCCTTTCCCCACAAGAACTTTGTGTGATTATTTGATTTTCTGTTGGGTTACAGAGAACCCAGAACTTGTATGCAACTTTTACAAGTTCAGAGACGTTTGGACGCTTTGCATACAGGAGAAGGGAGTCATTGTCCTGGATTAAGAACAGTAGCCGGTCTTTATGGTATTTTATTGCGGCAACAGGGATAGAGTAGGAGCATTTGTGACTGGGACAATGCCTTTTTGTTGTGACTCACATGGACTTCCTGACGAGCACCCCAGCTGTGGGGTCGGGAAACTTCAAAGCCCTACCTCAAAGGGAACAACGGTAGGGGTGCAAGAGTCTGATTCCCCAAAAAGGATTAACTTAAATCTGGACACTGCCGCAACCACTCAGAATATGGTCATTATTTCTGTAACTCTTGTTTTGCCTACGCAGGTCGTACAGAGTGTACCTGCATTAATAGACTGTGGTGCTGCAGGAAATTTTGTAGACGATCAATGGGCCAATAAACATGGAATAAATTGTATACCCAAAGCTATGATCACTCCCATCCAAGGAGTCGATGGTCACCCGCTAAGTTCAGGTCCTATCCGAGAACAGACAGAACCTGTCGTCTGCCAGATTGCCTCACATAAAGAAACCATAGTTTTTGATCTAATCAAGGCAGCCCATTTTCCCATTATATTGGGTCTCCCATGGTTAAGGAGGCATAACCCCTTTATAAACTGGACGGCAGGTACTCTCTTCCTCGGCTCTGAATATTGTGTTAGCCATTGCTTAGCCAAGGAATCCGTAGGCATATACATCCCGACTGAAAAACTCAATCTCCCCTCTAGTTTCCACAATAAATAATTTGGAGGTTATCCCAGAATGCTATTCAAAGTATCAGTCAGTGTTTTCCAATCCTGAGTTCCCTACCCTACCACCTCATAGGAGAGACGACTGTCATATTGAACTTCTTCCTGACAAACCTATTCCTTTTGGGAGAATGTATGTACTTTCTCAACGAGAAAAGGAAGTCCTCAAAGAATACCTCTAAGCTAACTTAAAGAACGGACTCATTACCGAATCGGTATCTGCAGCAGGAGCTTCACTCTTCTTCATCCCAAAAAAGAGACAAATGAACTTCGACCTTGTATTGACTTTAGAGGAATCAATAAGATTACTGTGGCAGACAAATATCCTATGCCATTGATCCCGGACATCCTTGGAGCAGTTCGAGGAGCTTCATTTTACACTAAGTTGGACCTTCGTGGAGCTTACCATCTCATCCGCATTGCCCCTGGAGACGAATGGAAGACAGCATTCAGACCCCCATTCGGACACTTCAAATACCATGTAATGCCCTTTGGATTGGTTAACGCACCTGCTGTGTTCCAGCGCTTCATGGACCATCTGTTTGCGGATATTCTATTCCATTTCGTTATCATCTATTTAGATGACATTTTAATATACTCCTCCTCTCAAGAAGAGCATCTTATACATGTAAAGACTGTACTTGAGCGACTGCAGTCTAACCAGCTTTATTGTAAAGCTTCCAAATGCAAATTCCATCGAAGACAGGTAACCTATCTAGGTTTTGTGATGTCATCACAAGGCATTTCCATGGATCCTAAGAAGGTCTCCGCGGTAGTCGAATGGCCTATCCCTTCTAACGTTAAAGAGATCCAACGTTTTTTAGGGTTTGCCAATTTTTATAGAAAATTCATCCCTAGGTTTTCGGAAATGATTCTACCACTTACTCGACTTCTAAAAAAGGGAATTCCGTTCATATGGGACGATTCCACCAATCATGCATTTCAGACTCTCAAAACCATTTTCACTTCTGCATCCAGTTTGATAACTCCCAACCAGAATAAGCAATTGTTTGTAGAAACAGATGCTTCTCATCATGCGCTAGGTGTAGTTTTACTACAACGAACGGATCAAGGAGATGAAAGACCAGTGGCGTATCTTTCTAAAACCTTCAATGCCTCGGAGCAGAACTATTCTGTGCTCGAAAAAGAATTGTTGGCTATCAAGAGGGCGTTTGAGGAGTGGAGAAACTTGTTATTAGGCTCATCCTTTCCCGTTGTAGTACGCACAGATCATCAGAACCTCAAGGTCCTACAGAATGCACATACAAATAATAGTCGACAAGCACGCTGGGCATATTTCTTTCTTCCGTTCCGGATCGAATTCACCTTCCTTCCTGGAAAACAAAACCTGAGGGCGGATGCTGTCTCTCGTAAAGATGCTCCCATCTCCCTATTCAGTCCTGAACAACTATTTCCCAAAGCAAAATTTATCGCGGTCATCACCGACTTTTTACAAGAATTAAAGACCGCGTCTGCCACTAATCAAGACCTCTGCAGAAAGATAGCTGCTACCCACCATCTTGTCCAGAACAATTCTTACTACTTTTACAAATCTCAGGTCTTAGTTCCTACATTGGAACTTCAACAAGAAGTGTTACGAATGTGCCACGACTCTCGAGCTGCTGGACACCGAGGCTTTCAAGGCACTTTAGACTTAGTGCAAAGACATTTTTGGTGGCCAGGAGTCCGCACTGACGTGCAAGATGATGTAGCGGCCTGCATCGTTTGCTCCCAATCTGAAAATCCAAGGACCCCAACTTTGAGACTACTTACCCGGATGCCGATCCCAGATAAACCCTGGCAGGTGATCTCTACTGATTTTATAGTAGATCTTCCTCCCTCACATAACAAGAACACCATTATGGTCACCATAGATTATTTAACCAAATTAGCTCACTTTACTTCCTTGAGCAAAGTGCCTGGAGCTGAAGAAATGACTAAGATCTTTATTTCGGAAATCTTCTCCAGACATGGTTTACCGGATACTGTGGTCTCAGACCGAGGCCCTCAATACACATCGAAATTTTGGGAAAAGGTCTGTCAGGTCTTCGGAATCAAGCGGGCACTCAGCTCTGGATATCATCCACAGATGAACGGACAGACCGAACGCCTTAATCAGACCCTGGAGGCATATCTACTGTGTTTTGTATCGGCTGCCCAGGACAATTTGTTGGAATTATTACCGTTTGCTGAATTTGCCTACAATAACGCCCGACATACGGCTCTTCACACTAGTCCTTTCCACTGTACCTATGGATTTCATCCGTCTTTTGTACCTTCTGTTACCAAATCTCCCTCGTGCTGCCCAGGAGTAGATGGTCTCATTTCCGAGATACAGGAAGGGCATAGAGTGGCTAAAATGTCTTTGCAAGCTGCTCAGGACAGAGCCAAACTTATTGCTGATAGGCATCACCGAGACATCCCACCGTTGAACCCGGGAGATTCAGTTTGGTTGGCTTCTGGCTTTCTCCCCCGTCACTTGGTCCCTTCTAAACTATCCCCAAGGTTCTTCGGTCCTCTCAAGATCCTATCATTAGTAGGTTCTGCTGCTGTCAAGCTCGATCTGCCCTCATCCTGGTCTCGGATACATCCTGTATTCCATCTGTCCCAGATAAAGGTAACAGTACAAGACCGATTCCATCGATCAGATCGTACTCCTCCTCCTCCAGTCTCGACAGATACTGGTCCTGAATATGAAGTCGCCAGCATCTTTGACTCCCGTTATCGTAGGGGGAAATTACAATTCTTGGTGGACTGGAAGGGGTATTCTCCTGCAGAACGAACTTGGGAACCGGCCTCAGGAGTTCATGCACACCGACTGGTTCAACGATTCTTTAGATTGCATCCCGGGAAACGGGGTCGCCTCCCAGGAGAAGGGGGCATACTGTTACACACACGAAGCAGTGGTCTCTTTGGTCCCGGAATCGGCTCTATGGTTCTATTCAGAGCGGTATCTTCAAGATGGCGGATCACAGTGCAAGCAGATCTGCGATCACCGTTCCAGTCTTTTCACGTTCGCCAAAGGTGCGGCGTACCGCTCACGTGATCCCTCATATGACGCAAAGGCTTCCAGCTCTTAGCGTCGCTACTGTTCTAGCTGATGCTCCCTGAGTTTGCAACTAGATTGTTCCATTCAATCCTTGGTAAACCTTTCCTACTCCTTACTAATACTAACTCTGTCTATCTTCAAACTTTCCAGATCCTTCCCGCAGCATTCTCCGTTCACCCGATCCATCCGGTTCCTACCTGCGCCTCGTTTAGAGACGCTGTTTCTAGTTTCCCGAGCTACAGTCTTTCGGGTAATATCCAGTTCCCGTCTGAGCTACATTCTAAGTGTTTCTCCAGGCTTCTTAGGTTTCTGCTTTAACAAGTTCACTTACCTTTACCTCTTTTTGGCAGAATTGTCACCCTGTTGCTCTCTCTGGTTCCCGCCTCTTCGGCTTCTCTCCTGGTATTCTAGACTCGGCAGGTTAAGAGGTTAGGGGAAAGTATTACTATTACTTACCTGCTTTTCTTCATCCTTTCTGGGTTCCTTATATTCATCTCTTCCTATTGTCACCCTCTCCAGAAGAAGCCTTCCCACATTCGAATTCTCATTGCATCGGTGACAACATCCTGTAAGCCACACTCAAGCCATCGGATTCCGCTTTCAACCAGGGTTTTCTTCCCCAGAGGGTTTCCCTGACTGGCGCGCCCTTTTCTCAGGGTTTTGTTACCGGGCAGAGAGTGGCGCGTTGGTCCGGGTAATTCTTGCCTTCAGCATTGGCTTCCCATTGAATATATCAGTCTGCTCAGGTGAGAATTAAATTCCTATCAAACTGTTTATTGGGTTAATTAACCTTGAAGATATATTGAGTTAACAGATAACACAGGGTGCTGGGTACAAGTGTCCAATCAGCAGTCAGACTTTCCAGCAGCAAGTTACTTTGAACTTTCCTGTGAAGTGGGAAGAAGATGGTATGCACCCTCCTCGGAAATCCTTATCTTCGTCCCATTTGCTTGAGACTTTGGGCAGTCTCTACCCCAACAAGGTACCAGTGAGGTCCTTTTCAAGATGGTTATTTCAAGAAGTTTCAAAGACGATTCAATAGTCTCACTCCCTTTAATGCCATATGGCCACTTCAAATTTATTCATTCCAACCCTTCTGTAAGGGACAATCCTTGCTGCTTTAACAAGGGTTTTGCATTTTGATGTGAGCGCCCAGGGTCCTTTGTCTGTAGGAATTCAGGAAGGGTCAGGCACGAACTGTGGCCAGTGTGATGAGTTACTTCACCATGCAGCTAGTTGTTTTGACCAGTCTTGTTGAATACATATTGTTTACATTTACAATATGTATCACATTTTCTTTTTTTTAAACTCCCTACTGGTCAGTCTTTCACAAAAAGAATGAATGGCGATTTTCAGCTGTGGGTCACTTTTTCATTGGTGCCCGAGACCATTTTATGCCCGAGTCCGACCCATAATAGGGTCACAGGAAGGAAGTGAGGCCTAGGTATTTTCAAGATGGAGGGACCCTTCCTTCAGTATACATATCCCTTACTCACCTGCACCATACTCCCCCCTCTCTTGTCTGCTTAAGATCAAAGAGATTCCAGAAATGATCTACCTGGTGTGACTTCCCCATTGTGTTGCAGAGATCCCTGTGAAGTATCTAGCTCCCAGCCTACCCCTTTGGCGCATGTCTTGTCCTCTCCACCAGGATCAAATGGGCTTCCAGGGGAGGGTCCAACATCTGTTGTGGGTTAAACTACCAGCCCCATAAAGAAATACACAAAGGGGGTTGACGGCTATGGGAGTCGCAGGAAATCAGGTGATAATGAAATGGCACCAAATGGGTTCTCAGAGATATAACTGTGATGCCTCAAAGGCCACTATATCAAGCCAGATATAGATTTACATGTACATTTAAGCAAAGGCTTGCCACCAGGCCATGGGGATACACAGGCGTGTATAGTGTGAATCATGGATGCCCAGAGTTACATGCAACCTGTGCCTGTTGGAATTAATGGGACTCCTGCGGGCTGTTTCATGAATTCACATGTTACCATGTAACTGCTATTTTGCCAAATCACACTGCATTTTCCGTGTCCAGCAGAAGTACGCACGTGAGCGTTATGCCTTTTCAGCATGAAGCACTAGAAAGTGAAGTCTGTTCAGCAGAGCCCACTTTCTAAGAGAGAAAATCAGAATCATTTTGCATAGCAACATTCTAAAAAGGTCCGGATTGCACACCCTTGCAGATGGCATTCGGACACAGTTTCACATGACAAGACTGGAACAGATTACATTTTATATTGCACTACATTTAATATTTTTTTTATTTAAGTGCTACTTAGCATAATAATTAATATACATTGCATGCCAGCATTAAAATTCAAACATTTGGTCACAGGAATGTTTGTGAAGGAGGCAGCAGGGAAGTCTTGGTGGGGAATTGGAAGTCACATTTTTCGAAGAAGAGAGACCTGAGTTGTGGAATGGCTATTGGCAGTTGTTGTTTTTACTGTTCTTTGTGAATAATTTACCTAATTAGTCTCTTCATAAATAATTGATACTATGAATGATGTTATTTTTTAATAGTGCATCATGTCGGATTTCTTCTACTTCTAAGTGCTGCAATGGAAGGTGTGGACATTATCCATTGTAATTGTTCTTACTTCCTTCATGTATGTCTGTTGTCTGCATGTTTCTTGCACACTTTGAATGCTCTGAAATGATAAATTAAAGATGATGCTTGCTGTCTCCTCATCCTCTTCATCTTGCAGGGTGGGGACATTGCTTGCTGCCTCTTCACTCTCTTCATCTTGCAGTGTGGGGACGTTGCTTTCTATCTCCTCATCCTCTTCATCTTGCAGGGTGGGGACATTGCTTGCTGTCTCCTCACCCTCATCATCTTGCAGGGTGCGTGCTTTGCTTGCTGTCTCCTCGTTCTCTTCATCTTGCAGGGTGGGGACGTAGCTTGCTGTCTCCTCACCCTCTTCATCTTGCAGGGTGTGGACAATGCTGGCTGTCTCCTCATCTTGCAGGGTGGGGACATTGCTTGCTGTTTCCTCAGTCTCTTCGTCTTGCAGGGTGGGGACAGTGCTTGCTGTCTCCTCATTTTCAACATCTTGCAGGGTGGAGACGTTGCTTGCTGTCTACCCAACCTTTTTATTTTACTGGGTGTGGACGTTGCTTGCTGCCTCCTCACCCTCTTCATCTTGCAGGGTGGGGGCGTTGGTTGCTGTCTCCTCATACCCTTCATCTTGCAGGGTGTGGACGTTGCTTGCTGTCTCCTCATCCTCTCCATTTTGCAGGGTGGGGACATTGCTTGCTGCCTCCTCACCCTCTGAATCTTCCAGGGTGGGGGCAATGCTCGCTGTCTCTTCATCTTCTTAATCTTGCAGGGGGAGACATTGCTTGCTGCCTCCTCACCCTCTTCATCTTGCAGGGTGGGGGCGTTGCTCGCTGTCTACTCATCCTCTTCATCTTGCAGGGTGGTGACGTTGCTCGCTGTCTTCTCACCTTCTTCATCTTGCAGGGGGAGACATTGCTTGCTGCCTCCTCATCCCCTTCATCTTGCAGGTTGGGGACATTGATTGCTGTCTCCTCGTCCTCTTCATCATACAAGGTGGGAACGTTGCTTGCTGCCTCCTCACCCTCTTCATCTTGCAGGGTGGTGATGTTGATCGCTGTCTCCTCATCCTCTTCATCTTGTGGGGGGGGGGCATTGCTAGCTATCTCCTCATCCTCTTCATCTTGCAGGGTGGGGGCATTTCCCCGCTGTCCCCTCATCCTCTTCATTTTGCAGGGAGGGTACATTGCTCGCTGTCCTCTCATCCTCTTAATCTTACAGGGTGGGGACTTTGCTTGTTGTCTCCTCATCCTCTTCATCTTGCAGGGTGGGGACGTAGCTTGCTGTCTCCTCATCCTCTTCATCTTGTGGGGGGGGCGTTGCTCGCTATCTCCTCATCCTCTTCATCTTGCAGGGTGGGGGCATTTCCCCGCTGTCCCCTCATCCTCTTCATCTTGCAGGGAGGGTACATTGCTCGCTGTCCTCTCATCCTCTTAATCTTACAGGGTGGGGACTTTGCTTGTTGTCTCCTCATCCTCTTCATTTTGCAGGGCGGGGACGTTGCTTGCTGCCTCCTCACCCTCTTCATCTTGCAGGGTGGGGGCAATGCTCACTGTCTCTTCATCTTCTTCATCTTGCAGGGTGTGGACATTGCTCGCTGTCTCCCCATTCTCTTCATCTTGCAGGGTGGGGACATTGCTTGCTGCCTCCTCATCCCCTTCATCTTGCAGGGTGGGGACATTGATTGCTGCCTCCTCACCCTCTTCATCTTGCAGGGTGGGGGCAATGCTTGCTGTCTCCTCATCTTCTTCATTTTGCAGGGTGTAGACATTGCTTGCTGCCTCCTATCCCCTTCATCTTGCAGGGTGGGGACATTGGTTGCTGTCTCCTCGTCCTCTTCATCTTTTAGGGTTGGAACATTGCTTGCTGTCTCCTCATCCTCTTCATCTTGCAGGGTGGGGATGTTGCTTGCTGCCTCCTTAACCTCTTCATCTTGCAGGTTAGGGAAGTTGCTTGCTGCCTCCTTGCCCTCCCCATTATGCAGGGTAGGGTCATTGATTGCTGTCTCCTCACCCTCTTCATCTTGCAGGGTGGTGACATTGATTTCTGACTTCTCACCCTCTTCATCTTGCAGGGTGGGGCATTGCTTGCTGTCTCATCCTCTTCATCTTGCAGGGTGGGGACATTGCTTGCTGTCTCCTCATCCTCTTCATCTTGCAGGGTGGGGGCATTGGTTGCTGTCTCATCCTCTTCATATTGCAGGGTGGGGATATTGCTTGCTGCCTGCTCACCCTCTTAATCTTCCAGGGTGGGGGCAATGCTCGCTGTCTCTTCATCTTCTTAATCTTGCAGGGTGGAGACATTGCTTGCTGCCTTCTCATCCCCTTCACCTTGCAGGGTGGGGTGTTGCTCACTGTCTACTCATCCTCTTCATCTTGTAGGGTGGTGACGTTGCTTGCTGCCTCCTCACACTCTTCATCTTGCAGGGAGGAGACATTGCTTGCTGCCTCCTCATCCCCTTCATCTTGCAGGGTGGGGACATTCATTGCTGTCTCCTCGTCCTCTTCATCATGCAGGGTGGGGACATTGCTTGCTGCCTTCTCATCCCCTTCACCTTGCAGGGTGGGGTGTTGCTCGCTGTCTACTCATCCTCTTCATCTTGTAGGGTGGTGACGTTGCTTGCTGCCTCCACACACTCTTCATCTTGCAGGGTGGAGACATTGCTTGCTGCCTCCTCATCCCCTTCATCTTGCAGGGTGGGGACATTCATTGCTGTCTCCTCGTCCTCTTCATCATGCAGGGTGGGGACATTGCTTGCTGCCTCCTCAACCTCTTCATCTTGCAGGGTGGGGACATTGCTTGCTGTCTCATCCTCTTCATCTTGTAGTGTGGGGGCATTGGTTGCTGTCTCCTCACCCTCTTTATCTTGCAGGGTCGGGATATTGCTTGCTGCCTCCTCGGCCTCTTCATTTTTCAGGGTGAGGACGTTGCTTGCTGCCTCCTCACCCTCTTAATCTTCTAGGTCGGGGGCAATGCTCGCTGTCTCTTCATCTTCTTAATCTTGCAGGGTGGAGACATTGCTTGCGGCCTTCGCATCCCCTTCATCTTGCAGGGCGGGGACATTGCTTGCTGTTTCCCCATTCTCTTAATCTTGCAGGGGGGAGACATTGCTTGCTGCCTTCTCACCCCCTGCATCTTGCAGGGTGGGGACATTGATTGCTGTCTCCCCGTCCTCTTCATCATGCAGGGTGGGGACGTTGCTTGCTATCTCCTCACCCTCTTCATCTTGCAGGGTGGAGACATTGCTTGCTGCCTCCTCATCCCCTTCATCTTGGAGGGTGGGGACATTGATTGCTGTCTCCTCGTTCTCTTCATCGTGCAGAGTGGGGACATTGCTCACTGTCCTCTCATCCTCTTTATCTTACAGGGTGGGGACATTGCTTGTTGTCTCGTCATCCTCTTCATCTTGCAGGGTGGGGACATAGTTTGCTGTCTCCTCATCCTCTTCATCTTGCAGTGTGGGGACATTGCTCACTGTCCTCTCATCCTCTTCATCTTACAGGGTGGGGACATTGCTTGTTGTCTCCTCATCCTCTTCCTCTTGCAGGGTGGGGACGTAGTTTGCTGTTTCCTCATCCTCTTCATCTTGCAGGGTGTGGACAATGCTTGCTGTCTCCTCATCTTGCAGGGTGGGGACGTTGCTTGCTGTCTCCTCAGTCTCGTTGTCTTGCAGGGTGGCGACGTTGCTTGCTGCCTCCTCATTTTCTACATCTTGCAGGGTGGAGACGTTGCTTACTGTCTCCTCAACCTCTTCATCTTGCAGGGTGGGGGCGTTGCTTGCTGCCTCCTCAACCTCTTCATCTTGCAGGGTGGGGTCGTTGGTTGCTGTCTCCTCATCCTCTTCATCTTGCAGGTTTGGGACATTGCTTGCTGTCTCCTCATCCTCTACATCTTTCAGGGTGGGGGCATTGGTTGCTGTCTCCTCATCCTCTTCATCTTGCAGGGTGGGGACATTGCTTGCTGCCTCCTCATCCTCTTCATTTTGGAGGGCAGGGACGTTGCTTGCTGCCTCCTCACCCTCTTCATCTTGCAGGGTGGGGGCAATGCTCACTGTCTCTTCATCTTCTTCATCTTGCAGGGTGTGGACGTTGCTCGCTGTCTTCTCATCATCTTCATCTTGCAGGGCGGGGACATTGGTTGCTGTCTCCCCATTCTCTTCATCTTGCAGGGTGGGGACATTGCTTGCTGCCTCCTCATCCCCTTCATCTTGCAGGGTGGGGACATTGATTGCTGCCTCCTCACCCTCTTCATCTTGCAGGGTGGGGGCAATGCTTGCTGTCTCCTCATCTTCTTCATCTTGCAGGGTGGAGACATTGCTTGCTGCCTCCTATCCCCTTCATCTTGCAGGGTGGGGACATTGGTTGCTGTCTCCTCGTCCTCTTCATCTTTTAGGGTTGGAACATTGCTTGCTGTCTCCTCATCCTCTTCATCTTGCAGGGTGGGGATGTTGCTTGCTGCCTCCTTAACCTCTTCATCTTGCAGGGTAGGGAAGTTGCTTGCTGCCTCCTTGCCCTCCCCATTATGCAGGGTGGGGTCATTGATTGCTGTCTCCTCACCCTCTTCATCTTGCAGGGTGGTGACATTGATTGCTGACTTCTCACCCTCTTCATCTTGCAGGGTGGGGCATTGCTTGCTGTCTCATCCTCTTCATCTTGCAGGGTGGGGACATTGCTTGCTGTCTCCTCATCCTCTTCATCTTGCAGGGTGGGGGCATTGGTTGCTGTCTCATCCTCTTCATATTGCAGGGTGGAGATATTGCTTGCTGCCTGCTCACCCTCTTAATCTTTCAGGGTGGGGGCAATGCTCGCTGTCTCTTCATCTTCTTAATCTTGCAGGGTGGAGACATTGCTTGCTGCCTTCTCATCCCCTTCACCTTGCAGGGTGGGGTGTTGCTCGCTGTCTACTCATCCTCTTCATCTTGTAGGGTGGTGACGATGCTTGCTGCCTCCTCACACTCTTCATCTTGCAGGGTGGAGACATTGCTTGCTGCCTCCTCATCCCCTTCATCTTGCAGGGTGGGGACATTCATTGCTGTCTCCTTGTCCTCTTCATCATGCAGGGTGGGGACATTGCTTGCTGCCTTCTCATCCCCTTCACCTTGCAGGGTGGGGTGTTGCTCGCTGTCTACTCATCCTCTTCATCTTGTAGGGTGGTGACGTTGCTTGCTGCCTCCTCACACTCTTCATCTTGCAGGGTGGAGACATTGCTTGCTGCCTCCTCATCCCCTTCATCTTGCAGGGTGGGGACATTCATTGCTGTCTCCTCGTCCTCTTCATCATGCAGGGTGGGGACATTGTTTGCTGCCTCCTCAACCTCTTCGTCTTGCAGGGTGAGGACGTTGCTTGCTGTCTCATCCTCTTCATCTTGCAGGGAGAGGAAGTTGCTTGCTGCCTCCTCGCCCTCTCCATCTTGCAGGGTGGGGACATTGATTGCTGTCTCCTCACCCTCTCCATCTTGCAGGGTGGTGACATTGATTGCTGACTCCTCACCCCCTTCATCTTGCAGGTTGGGGGCATTGCTGGCTGTCTCATCCTCTTCATCTTGCAGGGTGGGGACATTGCTTGCTGTCTCCTCATCCTCTTCATCTTGCAGGGTGGGGGCGTTGCTTGCTGTCTCCTCATCCTCTTCATCTTGCAGTGTGGGTATATTGCTTGCTTCCTCCTTATCCTCTTCATTTTGCAGGGTGGGGGCACTGCTTTCTGCCTCCTCACCCTCTTAATCTTCCAGGGTGGGGGCAATGCTCGCTGTCTCTTCAACTTCTTAATCTTGCAGGGTGGAGACATTGCTTGCTGCCTTCTCATCCCCTTCATCTTGCAGGGTGGGGACATTGATTGCTGTCTCCTCATCCTCTTCATCTTGCAGGGTGGGGGCATTGATTGCAGTCTCCTCGTCCTCTTCATCGTGCAGGGTGGGGACTTTGGTTGCTTCCTCCTCACCCTCTTCATCTTCCAGGGTGGGGACATTGCTTGCTGTCTTCTCATCCTCTTCATCTTGCAGGGTGGTGACATTGCTCGCTGTCTCCTCATCCTCTTTATCTTGCAGGGTGGGGATGTTGATCGCTATCTCCTCATCCTCTTCATCTTGCAGGGTGGGGACATTTCTCGCTGTCCCCTCATCCTCTTCATCTTGCAGGGTGGGGCATTTCTTGTTGTCTCCTCATCCTCTTCATTTAGCAGGGTGGGGACATTGCTTGCTGTCTCCCCATTCTCTTAATCTTGCAGGGGGGAGACATTGCTTGCTGCCTTCTCACCCCCTTCATCTTGCAGGGTGGGGACATTGATTGTTGTCTCCCCGTCCTCTTCATCATGGAGGGTGGAGACGTTGCTTGTGCTGCCTCCTCACCCTCTTCATCTTGCAGGGTGGAGACATTGCTTGCTGCCTCCTCATCCCCTTCATCTTGCAGGGTGGGGACATTGATGGCTGTCTCCTCGTTCTCTTCATCATGCAGGGTGAGGACATTGTTTGCTGCCTCCTCACCCTCTTCCTCTTGCAGGATGAGGACGTTGCTTGCTGTCTACTCATCCTCCTCATCTTGCAGAGTGGGGACATTGCTCACTGTCCTCTCATCCTCTTTATCTTACAGGGTGGGGACATTGCTTGTTGTCTCCTCATCCTCTTCATCTTGCAGGGTGGGGACGTAGTTTGATGTCTCCTCATCCTCTTCATCTTGCAGGGTGTGGACAATGCTTGCTGTCTCCTTATCTTGCAGGGTGGGGACGTTGCTTGCTGCCTCCTCAGTCTCGTTGTCTTGCAGGGTGGGGATGTTGCTTGCTGACTCCTCATTTTCTACATCTTGCAGGGTGGAGACGTTGCTTTCTGTCTCCTCAACCTCTTCATCTTGCAGGGTGGGGGTGTTGCTTGCTGCCTCCTCAACCTCTTCATCTTGCAGGGTGGGTTTGTTGGTTGCTGTCTCCTCATCCTCTTCATCTTGCAGGTTTGGGACATTGCTTGCTGTCTCCTCATCCTCTACATCTTTCAGGGTGGGGGCATTGGTTGCTGTCTCCTCATCCTCTTCATCTTGCAGGGTGGGAACATTGCTTGCTGCCTCCTCATTCTCTTCATCTTGCAGGGTGGGGACATTGCTTGCTGCCTCCTCATCCCCTTCATCTTGCAGGGTGGGGACATTAATTGCTACCTCCTCGCCCTCTTCATCTTGCAGGGTGGGGGCAATGCTTGCTGTCTCCTCATCTTCTTCATCTTGAAGGGCAGAGACATTGCTTGCTGCCTCCTATCCCCTTCACCTTGCAGGGCAGGGACATTGATTGCTGTCTCCTCGTCCTCTTCATCTTTTAGGGTTGGAACATTGCTTGCTGTCTCCTTATCCTCTTCATCTTGCAGGGTGGGGATGTTGCTTGCTGTCTCCTCAACCTCTTCATCTTGCAGGTTTGGGACATTGCTTGCTGTCTCCTCATCCTCTACATCTTGCAGGGTGGGGGCATTGGTTGCTGTCTCCTCATCCTCTTCATTTTGCAGGGTGGGGACATTGCTTGCTGTCTCCTCATCCTCTTCATCTTGCAGGGCGGGGACATTGCTTGCTGCTTCCCCATTCTCTTAATCTTGCAGGGGGGAGACATTGCTTGCTGCCTTCTCACCCCCTTCATCTTGCAGGGTGTGGACATTGCTTGCTGCGTCCTCATCCCCTTCATCTTGCAGGGTGGGGACATAGATGGCTGTCTCCTCGTTCTCTTCATCATGCAGGGTGGGGACATTGTTTGCTGCCTCCTCACCCTCTTCATCTTGCAGGATGGGGACATTGCTTGCTGTCTACTCATCCTCCTCATCTTGCAGAGTGGGGACATTGCTCACTGTCCTCTCATCCACTTTATCTTACAGGCTGGGGACATTGCTTGTTGTCTCGTCATCCTCTTCATCTTGCAGGGTGGGGACATAGTTTGCTGTCTCCTCATCCTCTTCATCTTGTAGGGTGTGGACAATGCTTGCTGTCTCCTCATCTTGCAGAGTGGGGACGTTGCTTACTGTCTCCTCAGTCTCGATGTCTTGCAGGGTGGGGGCGTTGCTTGCTGCCTCCTCAACCTCTTCATCTTGCAGGGTGGGGTTGTTGGTTGCTGAATCCTCATTCTCTTCATCTTGCAGGTTTGGGACATTGCTTGCTGTCTCCTCATCCTCTACATCTTTCAGGGTGGGGGCATTGGTTGCTGTCTCCTCATCCTCTTCATCTTGCAGGGTGGGGACATTGCTTGCTGCCTCCTCATCCTCTTCATCTTGCAGGGTGGGGACATTGCTTGCTGCCTCCTCATCCTCTTTATTTTGCAGGGCGGGGACGTTGCTTGCTGCCTCCTCACCCTCTTCATCTTGCAGGTTTGGGACATTGCTTGCTGTCTCCTCATCCTCTACATCTTTCAGAGTGGGGGCATTGGTTGCTGTCTCCTCATCCTCTTCATCTTGCAGGGTGGGAACATTGCTTGCTGCCTCCTCATTCTCTTCATCTTGCAGGGTGGGGACATTGCTTGCTGCCTCCTCATCCCCTTCATCTTGCAGGGTGGGGACATTGATTGCTACCTCCTCGCCCTCTTCATCTTGCAGGGTGGGGGCAATGCTTGCTGTCTCCTCATCTTCTTCATCTTGAAGGGCAGAGACATTGCTTGCTGCCTCCTATCCCCTTCATCTTGCAGGGCAGGGACATTGATTGCTGTCTCCTCGTCCTCTTCATCTTTTAGGGTTGGAACATTGCTTGCTGTCTCCTTATCCTCTTCATCTTGCAGGGTGGGGATGTTGCTTGCTGTCTCCTCAACCTCTTCATCTTGCAGGTTTGGGACATTGCTTGCTGTCTCCTCATCCTCTACATCTTGCAGGGTGGGGGCATTGGTTGCTGTCTCCTCATCCTCTTCATTTTGCAGGGTGGGGACATTGCTTGCTGTCTCCTCATCCTCTTCATCTTGCAGGGCGGGGACATTGCTTGCTGCTTCCCCATTCTCTTAATCTTGCAGGGGGGAGACATTGCTTGCTGCCTTCTCACCCCCTTCATCTTGCAGGGTGGGGACATTGCTTGCTGCGTCCTCATCCCCTTCATCTTGCAGGGTGGGGACATAGATGGCTGTCTCCTCGTTCTCTTCATCATGCAGGGTGGGGACATTGTTTGCTGCCTCCTCACCCTCTTTATCTTGCAGGATGGGGACATTGCTTGCTGTCTACTCATCCTCCTCATCTTGCAGAGTGGGGACATTGCTCACTGTCCTCTCATCCTCTTTATCTTACAGGCTGGGGACATTGCTTGTTGTCTCGTCATCCTCTTCATCTTGCAGGGTGGGGACATAGTTTGCTGTCTCCTCATCCTCTTCATCTTGTAGGGTGTGGACAATGCTTGCTGTCTCCTCATCTTGCAGAGTGGGGACGTTGCTTACTGTCTCCTCAGTCTCGATGTCTTGCAGGGTGGGGGCGTTGCTTGCTGCCTCCTCAACCTCTTCATCTTGCAGGGTGGGGTTGTTGGTTGCTGAATCCTCATTCTCTTCATCTTGCAGGGTGGGGATGTTGCTTGCTGTCTCCTCAACCTCTTCATCTTGCAGGTTTGGGACATTGCTTGCTGTCTCCTCATCCTCTACATCTTGCAGGGTGGGGACATTGCTTGCTGTCTCCTCATCCTCTTCATTTTGCAGGGTGGGGACATTGCTTGCTGTCTCCTCATCCTCTTCATCTTGCAGGGCGGGGACATTGCTTGCTGCTTCCCCATTCTCTTAATCTTGCAGGGGGGAGACATTGCTTGCTGCCTTCTCACCCCCTTCATCTTGCAGGGTGGGGACATTGCTTGCTGCGTCCTCATCCCCTTCATCTTGCAGGGTGGGGACATAGATGGCTGTCTCCTCGTTCTCTTCATCATGCAGGGTGGGGACATTGTTTGCTGCCTCCTCACCCTCTTCATCTTGCAGGATGGGGACATTGCTTGCTGTCTACTCATCCTCCTCATCTTGCAGAGTGGGGACATTGCTCACTGTCCTCTCATCCTCTTTATCTTACAGGCTGGGGACATTGCTTGTTGTCTCGTCATCCTCTTCATCTTGCAGGGTGGGGACATAGTTTGCTGTCTCCTCATCCTCTTCATCTTGTAGGGTGTGGACAATGCTTGCTGTCTCCTCATCTTGCAGAGTGGGGACGTTGCTTACTGTCTCCTCAGTCTCGATGTCTTGCAGGGTGGGGGCGTTGCTTGCTGCCTCCTCAACCTCTTCATCTTGCAGGGTGGGGTTGTTGGTTGCTGAATCCTCATTCTCTTCATCTTGCAGGTTTGGGACATTGCTTGCTGTCGCCTCATCCTCTACATCTTTCAGGGTGGGGGCATTGGTTGCTGTCTCCTCATCCTCTTCATCTTGCAGGGTGGGGACATTGCTTGCTGCCTCCTCATCCTCTTCATCTTGCAGGGTGGGGACATTGCTTGCTGCCTCCTCATCCTCTTTATTTTGCAGGGCGGGGACGTTGCTTGCTGCCTCCTCACCCTCTTCATCTTGCAGGTTTGGGACATTGCTTGCTGTCTCCTCATCCTCTACATCTTTCAGAGTGGGGGCATTGGTTGCTGTCTCCTCATCCTCTTCATCTTGCAGGGTGGGAACATTGCTTGCTGCCTCCTCATTCTCTTCATCTTGCAGGGTGGGGACATTGCTTGCTGCCTCCTCATCCCCTTCATCTTGCAGGGTGGGGACATTGATTGCTACCTCCTCGCCCTCTTCATCTTGCAGGGTGGGGGCAATGCTTGCTGTCTCCTCATCTTCTTCATCTTGAAGGGCAGAGACATTGCTTGCTGCCTCCTATCCCCTTCATCTTGCAGGGCAGGGACATTGATTGCTGTCTCCTCGTCCTCTTCATCTTTTAGGGTTGGAACATTGCTTGCTGTCTCCTTATCCTCTTCATCTTGCAGGGTGGGGATGTTGCTTGCTGTCTCCTCAACCTCTTCATCTTGCAGGTTTGGGACATTGCTTGCTGTCTCCTCATCCTCTACATCTTGCAGGGTGGGGGCATTGGTTGCTGTCTCCTCATCCTCTTCATTTTGCAGGGTGGGGACATTGCTTGCTGTCTCCTCATCCTCTTCATCTTGCAGGGCGGGGACATTGCTTGCTGCTTCCCCATTCTCTTAATCTTGCAGGGGGGAGACATTGCTTGCTGCCTTCTCACCCCCTTCATCTTGCAGGGTGGGGACATTGCTTGCTGCGTCCTCATCCCCTTCATCTTGCAGGGTGGGGACATAGATGGCTGTCTCCTCGTTCTCTTCATCATGCAGGGTGGGGACATTGTTTGCTGCCTCCTCACCCTCTTCATCTTGCAGGATGGGGACATTGCTTGCTGTCTACTCATCCTCCTCATCTTGCAGAGTGGGGACATTGCTCACTGTCCTCTCATCCTCTTTATCTTACAGGCTGGGGACATTGCTTGTTGTCTCGTCATCCTCTTCATCTTGCAGGGTGGGGACATAGTTTGCTGTCTCCTCATCCTCTTCATCTTGTAGGGTGTGGACAATGCTTGCTGTCTCCTCATCTTGCAGAGTGGGGACGTTGCTTACTGTCTCCTCAGTCTCGATCTCTTGCAGGGTGGGGGCGTTGCTTGCTGCCTCCTCAACCTCTTCATCTTGCAGGGTGGGGTTGTTGGTTGCTGAATCCTCATTCTCTTCATCTTGCAGGTTTGGGACATTGCTTGCTGTCTCCTCATCCTCTACATCTTTCAGGGTGGGGGCATTGGTTGCTGTCTCCTCATCCTCTTCATCTTGCAGGGTGGGGACATTGCTTGCTGCCTCCTCATCCTCTTCATCTTGCAGGGTGGGGACATTGCTTGCTGCCTCCTCATCCTCTTTATTTTGCAGGGCGGGGACGTTGCTTGCTGCCTCCTCACCCTCTTCATCTTGCAGGGTGGGGGCAATGCTCGCTGTCTCTTCATCCTCTTCATCTTGCAGGGCGGGGACATTGGTTGCTGACTCCCCATTCTCTTCATCTTGCAGGGTGGGGACATTGCTTGCTGCCTCCTCATCCCCTTCATCTTGCAGGGTGGGGACATTGATTGCTGCCTCCTCGCCCTCTTCATCTTGCAGGGTGGGGGCAATGCTTGCTGTCTCCTCATCTTCTTCATCTTGCAGGGTGGAGACATTGCTTGCTGCCTCCTATCCCCTTCATCTTGCAGGGTGGGGACATTGATTGCTGTCTCCTCGTCCTCTTCATCTTTTAGGGTTGGAACATTGCTTGCTGTCTTCTCATCCTCTTCATATTGCAGGGTGAGGATGTTGATTGCTGCCTCTTTAACCTCTTCATCTTGCAGGGTGAGGAAGTTGCTTGCTGCCTCCTCGCCCTCTCCATCTTGCAGGGTGGGGACATTGATTGCTGTCTCCTCACCCTCTCCATCTTGCACGGTGGTGACATTGATTGCTGACTCCTCACCCTCTTCATCTTGCAGGGTGGGGGCATTGCTTGCTGTCTCATCCTCTTCATCTTGCAGGGTGGGGACATTGCTTGCTGTCTCCTCATCCTCTTCTTCTTGCAGGGTGGGGGCGTTGGTTGCTGTCTCCTCATCCTCTTCATCTTGCAGGGCGGGGACATTGCTTGCTGTTTCCCCATTCTCTTAATCTTGCAGGGGGGAGACATTGCTTGCTGCCTTCTCACCCCCTTCATCTTGCAGGGTGGGGACATTGATTATTGTCTCCCCGTCCTCTTCATCATGGAGTGTGGGGACGTTGCTTGCTGCCTCCTCACCCTCTTCATTTTGCAGGGCGGGGACGTTGCTTGCTGCCTCCTCACCCTCTTCATCTTGCAGGCTGGGGGCAATGCTCGCTGTCTCTTCATCTTCTTCATCTTGCAGGGTGTGGACGTTGCTCGCTGTCTTCTCATCCTCTTCATCTTGCTGGGCGGGGACATTGGTTGCTGTCTCCTCATTCTCTTCATCTTGCAGGGTGGGGACATTGCTTGCTGCCTCCTCATCCCCTTCATCTTGCAGGGTGGGGACATTGATTGTTGCCTCCTCGCCCTCTTCATCTTGCAGGGTGGGGGTAATGCTTGCTGTCTCCTCATCTTCTTCATCTTGCAGGGTGGAGACATTGCTTGCTGCCTCCTATCCCCTTCATCTTGCAGGGTGGGAACATTGATTGCTGTCTCCTCGTCCTCTTCATCTTTTAGGGTTGGAACATTGCTTGCTGTCTCCTCATCCTCTTCATCTTGCAGAGTAAGGATGTTGCTTGCTGCCTCCTTAACCTCTTCATCTTGCAGGGTGAGGAAGTTGCTTGCTGCCTCCTCGCCCTCTCCATCTTCCAGGGTGGGGACATTGATTGCTGTCTCCTCACCCTCTCCATCTTGCAGGGTGGTGACATTGATTGCTGACTCCTCACCCTCTTCATCTTGCAGGGTGGGGGCATTGCTTGCTGTCTCATCCTCTTCATCTTGCAGGGTGGGGACATTGCTTGCTGTCTCCTCATCCTCTTCATCTTGCAGGGTGGGGGCGTTGGTTGCTGTCTCCTCATCCTCTTCATCTTGCAGTGTGGGTATATTGCTTGCTTCCTCCTCATCCTCTTCATTTTGCAGGGTGGGGGCACTGCTTTCTGCCTCCTCACCCTCTTAATCTTCCAGGGTGGGGGCAATGCTCGCTGTCTCTTCAACTTATTAATCTTGCAGGGTGGAGACATTGCTTGCTGCCTTCTCATCCCCTTCATCTTGCAGGGTGGGGACATTGATTGCTGTCTCCTTATCCTCTTCATCTTGCAGGGTGGGGGCATTGATTGTGGTCTCCTCGTCCTCTTCATCGTGCAGGGTGGGGACGTTGGTTGCTTCCTCCTCACCCTCTTCATCTTCCAGGGTGGGGACATTGCTTGCTGTCTTCTCATCCTCTTCATCTTGCAGGGTGGTGACATTGCTCGCTGTCTCCTCATCCTCTTTATCTTGCAGGGTGGGGATGTTGATCGCTATCTCCTCATCCTCTTCATCTTGCAGGGTGGGGGCATTTTTTGCTGTCCCCTCATCCTCTTCATCTTGCAGGGTGGGGCATTTCTTGTTGTCTCCTCATCCTCTTCATTTTGCAGGGTGGGGACATTGCTTGCTGTCTCCCCATTCTCTTAATCTTGCAGGGGGGAGACATTGCTTGCTGTCTTCTCACCCCCTTCATCTTACAGGGTGGGGACATTGATTGCTGTCTCCCCGTCCTCTTCATCATGGAAGGTGGGGACGTTGCTTGTGCTGCCTCCTCACCCTCTTCATCTTGCAGGGTGGAGACATTGCTTGCTGCCTTCTCATCCCCTTCATCTTGCAGGGTGGGTACATTGATGGCTGTCTCCTCGTTCTCTTCATCATGCAGCGTGAGGACATTGTTTGCTGCCTCCTCACCCTCTTCATCTTGCAGGATGGGGACGTTGCTGGCTGTCTACTCATCCTCCTCATCTTGCAGAGTGGGGACATTGCTCACTGTCCTCTCATCCTCTTTTTCTTACAGGGTGGGGACATTGCTTGTTGTCTCCTCATCCTCTTCATCTTGCAGGGTGGGGACGTAGTTTGCTGTCTCCTCATCCTCTTCATCTTGCAGGGTGTGGACAATGCTTGCTGTCTCCTCATCTTGCAGGGTGGGGACGTTGCTTGCTGTCTCCTCAGTCTTGTTGTCTTGCAGGGTGGGGACGTTGCTTGCTGACTCCTCATTTTCTACATCTTGCAGGGTCGAGACGTTGCTTGCTGTCTCCTCAACCTCTTCATCTTGCAGGGTGGGGGCGTTGCTTGCTGCCTCCTCAACCTCTTCATCTTGCAGGGTGGGGTTATTGCTTGCTGTCTCCTCATCCTCTACATCTTTCAGGGTGGGGGCATTGGTTGCTGTCTCTTTATCTTCTTCATCTTGCAGGGTGTGGACGTTGCTCGCTGTCTTCTCATCCTCTTCATCTTGCAGGGTGGGGTTGTTGGTTGCTGTCTCCTCATTCTCTTCATTTTGCAGGGCGGGGACGTTGCTTTCTGCCTCCTCTTCATCTTGCAGGGTGGGGGCAATGCTCGCTGTCTCTTTATCTTCTTCATCTTGCAGGGTGTGGACGTTGCTCGCTGTCTTCTCATCCTCTTCATCTTGCAGGGCGGGGACATTGGTTGCTGTCTCCCCATTCTCTTCATCTTGCAGGGTGGGGACATTGCTTGTTGCCTCCTCATCCCCTTCATCTTGCAGGGTGGGGACATTGATTGCTACCTCCTCGCCCTCTTCATCTTGCAGGGTGCGGGCAATGCTTGCTACCTCCTCGCCCTCTCCATCTTGCAGGGTGGGGACATTGATTGATGTCTCCTCACCCTCATAATATTGCAGCTCGGGTACCTTGCTTGCTGTCTCCTTATCCCCTTCATCTTGCAGGGCGGAGACATTGCTTGTTGTCTCCTCATCCCCTTCATCTTTCAGGGTGGGGACATTGTTTGTTGTCTCCTCATCCTCTTGCAGGGTGGGGACATTGCTTGCTGTCTACTCATCCTCTTCATCTTACAGGGCAGGGACATTGCTTGCTGTCTCCTCATCCTCTTCATCTTGCAGGGTGGGGACATTGCTGCTTGCTGTCTCGGTCATGCATGGAAAGCATCCAAGGACTCCTGGGGCCCTGGACTAGCATGATGCAATGAAAAGCACTCACAGCCAGCATTTGATACTGGGCTGAAGTACTTCTTGAAAGCTTATTTCATCTCAGTGTTTTTTTCATTGTTTGTATTGTGTTGATAGTTTATTAAAAACGTTAACACATTTCCAATCATGCAATTCATCAACACCTGCTAATTCACTGCAGTGTAGGAATCGTCACCTGCTGGCAAAGTCTCAAAAATTTTGTGTCCAGCCCTTCCTGCAATGACTTTTTCTCTACATCATCTGTTTGATGAGTAGCTGTGAAAAACCTGCCCTGTCTCTCCATCCCCAGCTCCCACACGGGGCTGCTGAATGCTGGTCCCCCACTCATGGAAAGCTCAGGTAGTTGGGATTCCTGGAATGCTGCGGTGTTCCAGTGCTGCTGAGTCCCTGAGGGTTGGCCTCTCTGCTCTCTAGTGGAAGCCCCCAGGAGGAAGATACTGCGTTAAAAACATGTGATACGTATATCGCCATCTTAAAGTGACATGATGTTAATTCAGCTTAAGGAACGAATGCATGAGGATTAATATCTTTAAAGTATTGGCACAGGTGTACCATTGATGAGGAAACAATTGTTACTGTCCTGATGAAGGCCAATACATGAGATTGAGTAACACTCAAGTTAGCTCTAATAGGCCTAGACACACTGGGCCTCATTACAAGTGAGGAGGAACGGGTTAACCGGACCTGCTAAAGGAGGCGGACCCGTTAAACCCGTTCCGCCTCATTACAAGCTCCCCTCGCGGGACCCGGTAAGTAACGCCTGGTCTAACCAGGCGTGCTTACCGGGTCCCGCGAGGGGAAGAGGGAGCAAACAACAGGCCGATTACGAGCGGCATGGCTACCGCCAAAATCATAATAAGGCCCACTTAAAAAACAATATCATTCTGTACATGTGTAATAGATTATTAACATAAACACAGATGCTGAAATCTGTCCTGCAAAATGAAATGTGTTCTTGATCAAGTCATAATAATGTGGCTTTTCTATTTGTATGTTTTCACCCCCTTGTACGGACTCTTTGTAAGAGTTTTTCAGAATGTGACACAAATACATTTTGTAATAAGACCTTTACTGTGTTTGCCCCCTGTATAGCTTCGATTGGTTCCATTGTGGAAATACAAGCCAAATGTAGGCATTGAGTGGACTGAAATTAATTAAATAAAAGTCAGGGTTAAAAGCCATGCCCCTCATGTATGTATAACTATTTAAGCATCAGACAACACATCAATTTGTGGTGTGCAATAAGTTAATAGTCAGTTCAATATTGATGTGTTCTCTCCCAAATAGGCAAAATAGCGCCTTGGAGGGATAAGAAGCCTGTGCTGGAAGGAAACGATACAAGCTTAGTTGTGAGGCGTCAGTAGTTCAGATTGCAATATCCTGTACGAGGGCCATCCTTTTTGCACCACTCAGAAAGGCCAGGACAAGCCATGGAAAGCCTAGGCAGGGCCACGAAGCCTGGTGCTCATGGAAACCTCACAAATACCTGTTAGCAGGACTCTTTGTTATCAGTAGTGCATTTAAATGGAAGCTCATTATTAGTGGATGATGGCAATAGAGCACGATGTCTGGAGAAAGGATACTTATAATGCCCATTGTCTGTGACAATTCATCATGGTAATTGTGACTAGTGAGGGATAAACTCTGCCACAGGGGCATTTTCACCTCACAGCCCATTCAGTTAGCTACCCAAATATGTACCATATCTCAAGAAAAACTGTCCTGAAATAATGACAACAAATTTAGTACAATTTTCGCATCATTTTTGTGTTGTTTGTTGTTCTAAAAGTACAGTTTCAAAAAACCTAGAGGAAATGTTTTAGGCTCACATTATTTTGCATTCTGCTACTTATAATCTCCCATTCAGGAAGGAGAAAATAAATCTGCACTGATACTGCTTTGCTTCACATGATTCTGTAGAGATGTATATATGGGTCACTTTGCTATATTATGTGATTCGTGTACTTTACAAGACACATCTATAAAACGTAATGTTTGAGCTTTTGAAAGCCAAACATTAAGACATACAAGATCTGAGAAGATATGTTGTCAAGTGCCTAAATTGCAGACTGGGCTCAAATCCCAGCTCCTCCCCGCTTAACTAAAGTGCATAATACCCCTAGCCAAGTCATGCTTCCCACCAACTAAAGTGCAGGATCCCCTAGCCAAGTCATGAAACTGCACTGATTCTGCAACTGGACCACTCTTAACGGCCTCGGTCCTGGGCCCAGCCACTCTCCACTTGCACTGATGCCCTGGAACCCCTCTGCACTGCGGGACTGTCTCTGTATCCCTACAGCCCCCCCCTTTTCCAGCACTTGTTCTGCACTTACCTTGCACTTGCCACCAGCTGGCCCTATTTATTTATTACTTTACGCCACTTACCAAGTACTGCACTTCCCCCCTCCCCTTCCCCTTGCACTTTTCCCCCTCCCCCACCCCTGCACTTGCGCGATCTGAATGACACCTGGCCTAGTAGGATCGTTGTCTGTTCCCCTTGTTCCTCCCCTCCCTGCCTCGTCGCGCCTTGAAACACCTGTGTATAGGCGCGTTACAAATGCCATATCATATCATATCACTAACTAAAGTGCATGATCCCCCTAGCCAAGTCATGCTTCACACTAACTAAAGTGTATAATCCCCCTAGACAAGTCATGTTTCTCACTTACTAAAGTGTATAATCCTCCTAGCCAAGTCATGGTTCTCATTAACTAAAGTGTATAATTCCCCTAGCCAAGTCCTGTTTCTCACTTACTAAAGTGCAAGGACCCCCTTGACAAGCCATGGTTCTCACTAACTAAAGCGCATGATTCCCCTAGCCATGTCATGTTTCCCACTAACTAAAGTGTATAATCCCCCTAGCCAAGTCATGGTTCTCACTAACTAAAGTGGATGATCCCCCCAGCCAAGTGATGGTTCTCACTAACTAAAGTGCATGATCCCCCTAGCCAAGTCATGTTTTCTCACTAACTAAAGTGTATAATACCCCTTGCCAAGTCATGCTTCTCACTAACTAAAATGCATAATCCCCCCAGCCAAATCATGTTTCTCACTAACTAAAGTGCATGATCCCCCTAGCCAAGTCGTGCTTCTCACTTACTAAAGTGTATAATCCCCCAGCCAAGTCATGTTTCTCACTAACTAAAGTGCATAATACCCCTAGCTAAATCATGTTTCTCACTAACTAAAGTGCATGATCCCCCTCACCAAGTCATGTTTCTCACTAACTAAAGTGCATAATCTCCCTAGCCAAATCATGTTTCTCACTAACTAAAGTGCATGATCCCCCTAGCCAAGTCATGCTTCTCACTAACTAAAGTGTATAATCCCTCCTAGCCAAATCATGTTTCTCACTAACTAAAGTGCATGATCCCCCTAGCCAAGTCATGCTTCTCACTAACTAAAGTCTATAATCCCTCCTAGCCAAATCATGTTTCTCACTAACTAAAGTGCATGATCCCCCTAGCCAAGTCATGCTTCTCACTAACTAAAGTCTATAATCCCTCCTAGCCAAATCATGTTTCTCACTAACTAAAGTGCATGATCCCCCTAGCCAAGTCATGCTTCTCACTAACTAAAGTGTATAATCCCTCCTAGCCAAGTCATGTTTCTCACTTACTAAAGTGTATAGTCCCCCTAGCCAAGTCATGCTTCTCACTCTCGTCTCTGTGAAGTTTGGGAGTTCCTAACAATCAGTCAGTTCATGGCACACACTACTCAAAAAAGCCCCAACTATAGTGTTGCTGCATATACAATAATTCTAGTGACCGCTCATCTGTCACAGATCACAAAGTTTTGTCTCTTGGCATTCTCATGGCAACTTCTTGTAACATTACTTCCTTTGCGGTCCGCGATTGCGACACTAATTCACTCCCTGTGATGATATTACGGGATAGCCCTTCTGGCAGTCTCAATGCATATACAAATAAGAAGCCCTCAGGCTTGTGCTGCCATGCAGGGCTCTGCAAATCCTATAAGCGGCCCTGCCACTCACTCATACTCATTGGTCCATTTGAGGCAGTGTTTTGGCTGTTGTGACAGTGCCCATCGGCTTTTCAGCCACTCTTGCTTTGAAACCCCTGCCATCAATATGATGCAGAAGGCCCATGTGCCCCTTAGTACTGCACCTCTTCTAACAAACAGTTCTGCGGCCGGAGTGGGCAGGTGTACAGCCCCTCTGTCTGTACCCAGGCTACCGAGACATTTCGCTGTCAGATCCCGGAAGACCTAACATATAGCTCAGTGGGATAATGCATCTGCTGCAGGGATCTGTGTGCAAACTGCGGGTTCTCATACTTGAACCCCATCTGGGCCAAACACTCTTTCGGCCGTCTTTGATCCATAGCACAGTTACCAACGTTTCAAGGGGACAGTATCATGATGTTATTTATAGCGCTACGAAGCCGCAAGTCTGTGGTAGCAAGCACTATATATGAAATAGAAGCTGCTAATCAAGGTGGAGCTCTGGTTGTGGGGTCCGTTCGTCTTCCATGGAAATGTTCGTCCGCTATGGGGGCTAAAAATACTCAGGCTGACATGCCAAGCAGAGGAGAAGTTCCCTTGTGAAGTGCCAGGGGAGATGAATGCCAGGGCGGGGGGAGGGGGGGGGGGGTAATTTGCATGATTCTCGGGTGAGGAGAATCATGAGTAGGAGTCAATTGCTTCATGTCAGATAATCTCCCCGCCTCCGCACTCGCGTCTCATTGTCATTAAAATCCACTCGGTGCGAATATGAGAGGCTGGAACAACTAAGAAAAAGCTCTGCCAAGTTCCCCCACCCGAGCTCAGCTTCCCGTGAACTTTCAAAACTTGTTCGGGGCAGCCCTGGCCACTTCCCAAGGAGGGCTAGCAGAGGGTTAACTGTTATCAGACTTGGGTATCTGCATATATTGGGTATATCCTCACAGGTCGTGAAAAACTGCCCAGATTGGGAGGAGTTCTGTAGCATGGCAGGCCTGTCTGATGTGAGCTGCTCTGCCTTACCAGGCCCATGAGCGGTTAGCCCAACATGTGACTGGCTCTGCCACAGACCCAACGGTTATCCAGGGAGCAGCCCAACATGTGATGGCCTCTGCCGGAGCCCCAGCGTTCATCTAGGGAGCAGCCCAACATGTGACTGGCTCTACCGCAGCCCCAACGGTCATCCAGGGAGTAGCCCAACATGTGACTGGCTCTGCCACAGCGCCAACGGTCATTCAGGGAGTAACATGTAATAGCCTCTGCCGCTGCCCCAACAGTCATCCAGGGGTTAACATGTGATGACCTCTGCCGCAGCCCCATCAGTCATCCAGGGAGTAGCCCAACATGCAATGGCCTCTGCCGCAGCCCCAACGGTCATCCAGGGAGTAGCCCAACATGCGATGGCCTCTGGCACAGACCCAACGGTCATCCAGGGAGTAGCCCAACATGCAATGGCCTCTGCCGCAGCCCCAACGGTCATCACGGGAGTAGCCCAACATGTGATGGCTTCTGCCGCAGCCCCAACAGTCATCCGGGGAGTAGCCTAACATGTAATGGCCACTGCCGCAGCCCCAACGGTTATCCAAGGAGTAGCCAACATGGGATGGCCTCTGCCGCAACCCCAATGGCCCAACATGTGATGACCTCTGCCACAGCCCCAACGGTCACCCAGGGAGTAGCCCAACATGCGATGGCCTCTGCCGCAGCCCCAACTGTCATCCAGGGAGTAGCCCAACATGCGATGGCCTCTGCCGGAGCCCCAACGGTAATCCAGGGAGTAGCCCAACATGTGATGGCCTCTGCCGCAGCCCCACCGGTCATCCAGGGAGTAGCCCAACATGCAATGGCCTCTGCCGCAGCCCCAACTGTCATCCAGGGAGTAGCCCAACATGTGACTGGCTCTGCCACAGCCCCAACGGTCATCCACAGAGTAACATGTGATAGCCTCTGCCGCAGCCCCAACGGTCATCCAGGGATTAACATGTGATAGCCTCTGCCGCAGCCCCAACGGTCATCCACAGAGTAACATGTGATAGCCTCTGCCGCAGCCCCAACGGTCATCCAGGGATTAACATGTGATAGCCTCTGCCGCAGCCCCAACGATCATCCAGGGATTAACATGTGAGGGCCTCTGCCACAGCCCCATCAGTCATCCAGGGAGTAGCCCAACATGCAGTGGCCTCTGCCGCAGCCCCAACGGTCGTCCAGGGAGTAGCCCAACATGCGATGGCCTCTGGCACAGACCCAACGGTCATCCAGGGAGTAGCCAACATGTGATGGCCTCTGCCACAGACCCAACGGTCATCCAGGGAATAACATGTGATGGCCTTTGCCGCAGCCCCATCAGTCATCCAGGGAGTAGCCCAACATGTGACGGGCTCTGCCACAGCGCCAACGGTCATTCAGGGAGTAACATGTAATAGCCTCTGCCGCAGCCCCAACGGTCATCCAGGGAGTAGCCCAACATGCGATGGCCTCTGGCACAGACCCAACGGTCATCCAGGGAGTAGCCCAACATGCAATGGCCTCTGCCGCAGCCCCAACGGTCATCCAGGGAGTAGCCCAACATGTGATGGCTTCTGCCGCAGCCCCAACGGTCATCCGGGGAGTAGCCTAACATGCAATGGCCTCTGCCGCAGCCCCAACGGTCATCCAGGGAGTAGCCCAACATGGGATGGCCTCTGCCGCAGCCCCAATGGCCCAACATGTGATGGCCTCTGCCACAGCCCCAACGGTCACCCAGGGAGTTGCCCAACATGCGATGGCCTCTGCCGCAGCCCCAATTGTTATCCAGGGAGTAGCCCAACATGCGATGGCCTCTGCCGCAGCCCCAACGGTAATCCAGGGAGTAGCGCAACATGTGATGGCCTCTGCCGCAGCCCCACCGGCACAACATGTGATGGCCTCTGCCACAGCCCCAACGGTCACCCAGGGAGTAGCCCAAAATGCGATGGCCTCTGCCGCAGCCCCAACAGTCATCCAGGGAGTAGCCCAACAGGCAATGGCCTCTGCCGCAGCCCCAACGGTCATCCAGGGAGTAGCCAACATGTGATGGCCTCTGCCACAGCCCCAACGGTCACCCAGGGAGTAGCCCAAAATGCGATGGCCTCTGCCGCAGCCCCAACAGTCATCCAGGGAGTAGCCCAACAGGCAATGGCCTCTGCCGCAGCCCCAACGGTCATCCAGGGAGTAGCCAACATGTGATGGCCTCTGCCACAGACCCAACGGTCATCCAGGGAATAACATGTGATGGCCTTTGCCGCAGCCCCATCAGTCATCCAGGGAGTAGCCCAACATGTGACTGGCTCTGCCACAGCGCCAACGGTCATTCAGGGAGTAACATGTAATAGCCTCTGCCGCAGCCCCAACAGTCATCCAGGGGTTAACATGTGATGGCCTCTGCCGCAGCCCCATCAGTCATCCAGGGAGTAGCCCAACATGCAATGGCCTCTGCCGCAGCCCCAACGGTCATCCAGAGAGTAGCCCAACATGCGATGGCCTCTGGCACAGACCCAATGGTCATCCAGGGAGTAGCCCAACATGCAATGGCCTCTGCCGCAGCCCCAACGGTCATCATGGGAGTAGCCCAACATGTGATGGCTTCTGCCGCAGCCCCAACAGTCATCCGGGGAGTAGCCTAACATGTAATGGCCTCTGCCGCAGCCCCAACAGTTATCCAAGGAGTAGCCCAACATGGGATGGCCTCTGCCGCAACCCCAAGGGCCCAACATGTGATGGCCTCTGCCACAGCCCCAACGGTCACCCAGGGAGTAGCCCAACATGCGATGGCCTCTGCCGCAGCCCCAACTGTCATCCAGGGAGTAGCCCAACATGCGATGGCCTCTGCCGGAGCCCCAACGGTAATCCAGGGAGTAGCCCAACATGTGATGGCCTCTGCCGCAGCCCCACCGGTCATCCAGGGAGTAGCCCAACATGCAATGGCCTCTGCCGCAGCCCCAACTGTCATCCAGGGAGTAGCCCAACATGTGACTGGCTCTGCCACAGCCCCAACGGTCATCCACGGAGTAACATGTGATAGCCTCTGCCGCAGCCCCAACGGTCATCCAGGGATTAACATTTGATAGCCTCTGCCGCAGCCCCAATGGTCATCCAGGGATTAACATGTGAGGGTGTCTGCCACAGCCCCATCAGTCATCCAGGGAGTAGCCCAACATGCAGTGGCCTCTGCCGCAGCCCCAACGGTCATCCAGGGAGTAGCCCAACATGCGATGGCCTCTGGCACAGACCCAACGGTCATCCAGGGAGTAGCCCAACATGCAATGGCCTCTGCTGCAGCCCGAACGGTCATCATGAGAGTAGCCCAACATGTGATGGCTTCTACCGCAGCCCCAACAGTCATCCAGGGAGTAGCCTAACATGCAATGTCCTCTGCCACAGCCCCAATGGTCATCCAGGGAGTAGCCCAACATGTGACTGGCTCTGCCACAGCGCCAACGGTCATTCAGGGAGTAACATGTAATAGCCTCTGCCGCAGCCCCAACAGTCATCCAGGGGTTAACATGTGATGGCCTCTGCCGCAGCCCCATCAGTCATCCAGGGAGTAGCCCAACATGCAATGGCCTCTGCCGCAGCCCCAACGGTCATCCAGAGAGTAGCCCAACATGCGATGGCCTCTGGCACAGACCCAATGGTCATCCAGGGAGTAGCCCAACATGCAATGGCCTCTGCCGCAGCCCCAACGGTCATCATGGGAGTAGCCCAACATGTGATGGCTTCTGCCGCAGCCCCAACAGTCATCCGGGGAGTAGCCTAACATGTAATGGCCTCTGCCGCAGCCCCAACAGTTATCCAAGGAGTAGCCCAACATGGGATGGCCTCTGCCGCAACCCCAAGGGCCCAACATGTGATGGCTTCTGCCACAGCCCCAACGGTCACCCAGGGAGCAGCCCAACATGCGATGGCCTCTGCCGCAGCCCCAACTGTCATCCAGGGAGTAGCCCAACATGCGATGGCCTCTGCCGGAGCCCCAACGGTAATCCAGGGAGTAGCCCAACATGTGATGGCCTCTGCCGCAGCCCCACCGGTCATCCAGGGAGTAGCCCAACATGCAATGGCCTCTGCTGCAGCCCCAACTGTCATCCAGGGAGTAGCCCAACATGTGACTGGCTCTGACACAGCCCCAACGGTCATCCACGGAGTAACATGTGATAGTCTCTGCCGCAGCCCCAACGGTCATCCAGGGATTAACATTTGATAGCCTCTGCCACAGCCCTAATGGTCATCCAGGGATTAACATGTGAGGGCCTCTGCCACAGCCCCATCAGTCATCCAGGGAGTAGCCCAACATGCAGTGGCCTCTGCCGCAGCCCCAACGGTCATCCAGGGAGTAGCCCAACATGCGATGGCCTCTGGCACAGACCCAACGGTCATCCAGGGAGTAGCCCAACATGCAATGGCCTCTGCCGCAGCCCGAACGGTCATCATGAGAGTAGCCCAACATGTGATGGCTTCTACCGCAGCCCCAACAGTCATCCAGGGAGTAGCCTAACATGCAATGTCCTCTGCCACAGCCCCAATGGTCATCCAGGGAGTAGCCCAACATGGGATGGCCTCTGCCGCAGCGCCAATGGCCCAACATGTGATGGCCTCTGCCACAGCCCCAACTGTCACCCAGGGAGTAGCCCAACATGCGATGGCCTCTGCCGCAGCCCCAACTGTCATCCAGGGAGTAGCCCAACATGCGATGTCCTCTGCCACAGCCTCAATGGTAATCCAGGGAGTAGTCCAACATGTGATGGCCTCTGCCGTAGCCCCAATGGCCCAACATGTGATGGCCTCTGCCACAGCCGCAACGGTCACCCAGGGAGTAGCCCAAAATGCGATGGCCTCTGCCGCAGCCCCAATGGTCATCCAGGGAGTAGCCTGACATGTGATGGCCTGTGCCGCAGCCCCAACGGTCATCCGTGGAGTAGCCCGACATGCAATGGCCTCTGCCGCAGCCCCAACGGTCATCCGGGGAGTAGCCCGACATGCGACGGGCTCTGCCGCAGCCTCAACGGTCATCCGGGGAGTAGCCCGACATGTGACGGGATCTGCCGCAGCGCCAACGGTCATCCGGGGAGCAGCCTGACATGCGACGGGCTCTGCCGCAGCCCCAACAGTCATCCGGGGAGTAGCCCAACATGTGACAGCCTCTGCCGCAGCCCCAACGGTAATCCGGGGAGTGGCGTGACATGCAACAGCCTCTGCCGCAGCCCCAACAGTCATCCAGGGAGTAGCCCGACATGTGACGGGCTCTGCCCCAGCCCCAACGGTCATCCGGGGAGTAGCCCGACATGTGATGGGCTCTGCCGCAGCCCCAACGGTCATCCGGGGAGTAACCTGACATTCGATGGACTCTGCCGTAGCCCCAACGGTCATCCGGGAGTAGCCCGACATGCAATGGCCTTTGCCGCAGCCCCAACTGTCATCCGGGGAGTAGCCTGACATGCGATGGCCTCTGCCGCAGCCCCAACGGTCATCCGGGGAGTATCCCAACATGCGATGGCCTCTGCCGCAGCCCCAACGGTCATCCAGGGAGCCAACATGCGATGGCTTCTGCCGCAGACCCAACGGTCATCCAAGGAGTAGCCCAACATGCGACTGGCTCTGCCGCAGCCCCCACGTTCATCCAGAGAGCAGCCCAACATGCGATGGCCTCTGCTGCAGCCCCAACAGTCATCCAGGGAGTAGCCCAACGTGCAAGGGCCTCTGCCGCAGCCCCAACGGTCATCCGGGGAGTAGCCCAACATGTGACTGGCTCTGCCATAGCCCCAATGGCCATCCTGGGAGTAGCCCGACATGTAACAGGCTCTGCCGCAGCCCCAACGGTCATCTGTGGAGTATCTCGACATGCGATGGGCTCTGCTGCAGCCCCAACAGTCATTCAGGGAGTAGCCCGACATGCGACGGGCTCTGCCGCAGCCCCAACGGTCACCCGGGGAGTAGCCCAACATGCGATGGGCTCTGCCGGAGCCCCAACGGTCATCCGGGGAGTAGCCCGACATGCGACGGGCTCTGCCGCAGCCCCAATGGTCATCCGGGGAGTAGCCCGACATGTGACGGGCTCTGCCGCAGCCCCAACGGTCATCCGGGGAGTAGCCCAACATGCGACGGCCTTTGCCGCAGCCCCAACAGTCATCCGGGGAGTCTCCCAACATGCGATGGCCTCTGCCACGGCCACAACGGCCAATCAGGGAGCCAACATGCAATGGCTTCTGCCGCAGACCCAACGGTCACCCAGGGAGTAGCCCAACATGCGATGGCCTCTGCTGCAGACCCAACGGTCATCCAGGGAGTAGCCCAACATGCGATGGCCTCTGCCGCAGACCCAACGGTCATCCAAGGAAGAAGCTCAACATGCAATGGGCTCTGCTGCAGCCCCAACGGTCATCCAGGGAGTAGCCCAACATGCGATGGCCTCTGCCGCAGCCCCAATGGTAATCGAGGGAGTAGTCCAATATGTGATGGCCTCTGCCGCAGCCCCACCGGCACAACATGTGATGTCCTCTGCCACAGCCCCAACGGTCACCCAGGGAGTAGCCCAACATGCAGTGGCCTCTGCCGCAGCCCCAACTGTCATCCAGGGAGTAGCCCAACATGTGATGGCCTCTGCCGTACCCCCAATGGCTCAACATGTTATGGCCTCTGCCACAGCCCCAACGGTCACCCAGGGAGTAGCCCAAAATGCGATGGCCTCTGCCGCAGCCCCAACGGTCATCCAGGGAGTAGCCCAACATGCGATGGCCTGTGCCGCAGCCCCAACGGTCATCCGGGGAGTAGCCTGACATGCGATGGCCTCTGCCGCAGCCCCAACGGTCATCCGGGGAGTAGCCCGACATGTGACTGGCTCTGCCGCAACTCCAATGGCCCAACATGTGATGGCCTCTGCCACAGCCCCAACGGTCACCCAGGGAGTAGCCCAACATGCGATGGCCTCCGCCGCAGCCCCAACTGTCATCCAGGGAGTAGCCCAACATGCGATGGCCTCTGCCGGAGCCCCAACGGTAATCCAGGGAGTAGCCCAACATGTGATGGCCTCTGCCGCAGCCCCACCGGTCACCCAGGGAGTAGCCCAACATGCAATGGCCTCTGCCGCAGCCCCAACTGTCATCCAGGCAGTAGCCCAACATGTGACTGGCTCTGCCACAGCCCCAACGGTCATCCACGGAGTAACATGTGATAGCCTCTGCCGCAGCCCCAACGGTCATCCAGGGATTAACATATGAGGGCCTCTGCCACAGCCCCATCAGTCATCCAGGGAGTAGCCCAACATGCAGTGGCCTCTGCCGCAGCCCCAACGGTCATCCAGGGAGTAGCCCAACATGCGATGGCCTCTGGCACAGACCCAATGGTCATCCAGGGAGTAGCCCAACATGCAATGGCCTCTGCCGCAGCCCGAACGGTCATCATGAGAGTAGCCCAACATGTGATGGCTTCTACCGCAGCCCCAACAGTCATCCAGGGAGTAGCCTAACATGCAATGGCCTCTGCCACAACCCCAACGGTCATCCAGGGAGTAGCCCAACATGGGATGGCCTCTGCCGCAGCGCCAATGGCCCAACATGTGATGGCCTCTGCCACAGCCCCAACTGTCACCCAGGGAGTAGCCCAACATGCGATGGCCTCTGCCGCAGCCCCAACTGTCATCCAGGGAGTAGCCCAACATGTGATGTCCTCTGCCACAGCCTCAATGGTAATCCAGGGAGTAGTCCAACATGTGATGGCCTCTGCCGTAGCCCCAATGGCCCAACATGTGATGGCCTCTGCCACAGCCCCAACGGTCACCCAGGGAGTAGCCCAAAATGCGATGGCCTCTGCCGCAGCCCCAACGGTCATCCAGGGAGTAGCCTGACATGTGATGGCCTGTGCCGCAGCTCCAACGGTCATCCGGGGAGTAGCCCGACATGCAATGGCCTCTGCCGCAGCCCCAACGGTCATCCGGGGAGTAGCCCGACATGTGACTGGCTCTGCCGCAGCCCCAACGGTCATCCGGGGAGTAGCCCGACATGCGACTGGCTCTGCCGCTATCCAAACGGTCATCCGGGGAGTAGCCCGACATGTGACGGGCTCTGCCGCAGCCTCAACGGTCATCCGGGGAGTAGCCCGACATGCAACGGGCTCTGCCGCAGCGCCAACGGTCATCCGGGGAGCAGCCTGACATCCGATGGGCTCTGCCACAGCCCCAACAGTCATCCGAGGAGTAGCCCAACATGTGACAGCCTCTGCCGCAGCCCCAACGGTAATCCGGGGAGTGGCGTGACATGCAACAGCCTCTGCCGCAGCCCCAACGGTCATCCAGGGAGTAGCCCGACATGTGACGGGCTCTGCCGCAGCCCCAACGGTCATCCGGGGAGTAGCCCGACATGTGACGGGCTCTGCCGCAGCCCCAACGGTCATCCGGGGAGTAACCTGACATGCGATGGACTCTGCCGTAGCCCCAACGGTCATCCGGGAGTAGCCCGACATGCAATGGCCTTTGCCGCAGCCCCAACTGTCATCCGGGGAGTAGCCTGACATGCGATGGCCTCTGCCGCATCCCCAACGGTCATCCGGGGAGTATCCCAACATGCGATGGCCTCTGCCGCAGCCCCAACGGTCATCCAGGGAGCCAACATGCGATGGCTTCTGCCACAGACCCAACGGTCATCCAAGGAGTAGCCCAACATGCGACTGGCTCTGCCGCAGCCCCCACGTTCATCCAGAGAGCAGCCCAACATGCGATGGCCTCTGCTGCAGCCCCAACAGTCATCCAGGGAGTAGCCCAACGTGCAATGGCCTCTGCCGCAGCCCCAACGGTCATCCGTGGAGTATCTCGACATGCGATGGGCTCTGCTGCAGCCCCAACGGTCATTCAGGGAGTAGCCCGACATGCGACGGGCTCTGCCGCAGCCCCAATGGTCATCCGGGGAGTAGCCCAACATGCGATGGGCTCTGCCGGAGCCCCAATGGTCATCCGGGGAGTAGCCCGACATGCGACGGGCTCTGCCGCAGCCCCAATGGTCATCCGGGGAGTAGCCCGACATGCGACGGGCTCTGCCGCAGCCCCAACGGTCATCCGGGGAGTAGCCCAACATGCGACGGCCTCTGCCGCAGCCCCAACGGTCTTCCGGGGAGTATCCCAACATGCGATGGCCTCTGCCACGGCCAAAAAACGGCCATCCAGGGAGCCAACATGCAATGGCTTCTGCCGCAGACCCAACGGTCACCCAGGGAGTAGCCCAACATGCGATGGCCTCTGCCGCAGACCCAACGGTCCTCCAGGGAGTAGCCCAACATGCGATGGCCTCTGCCGCAGACCCAACGGTCATCCAGGGAGTAGCTCAACATGCAATGGGCTCTGCTGCAGCCCCAACAGTCATCCAGGGAGTAGCCCAACATGCGATGGCCTCTGCCGCAGCCCCAACGGTCATCTGGGGAGTAGCCCGACATGCGACTGGCTCTGCCGCAACCACAACGGTCATCCGGGGAGTAGCCCAACATGCGACGGGCTCTGCCGCAGCCCCAACGGTCATCTGGGGAGTAGCCCGACATGCGACAGGCTCTGCCGCAGCGCTAATGGTCATTCGGGGAGTAGCCTGACATGCGACGGGCTCTGCCGCAGCCCCAACAGTCATCCGGGGAGTAGCCCAACATGCGATGGCCTCTGCCACTGCCCCAACGGTAATCCGGGGAGTGGCGTGACATGTAACAGCCTCTGCCGCAGTCCCAACGGTCATCCAGGGAGTAGCCCGACATGTGACAAGCTCTGCCGCAGCCCCAACGGTCATCCGGAGAGTAGCCCGACATGTGACGGGCTCTGCCGCAGCCCCAACGGTCATCCGGGAGTAGCCCGACATGCAATGGCATCTGCTGCAGCCCCAACGGTCAACCGGGGAGTAGCCTGACATGCGATGGCCTCTGCCGCAGCCCCAACGGTCATCCGGGGAGTATCCCAACATGCAATGGCCTCTGCCGCAGCCCAATGGTCATCCAAGTAGTAGCCCAACATGCGACTGGCTCTGCCGCAGCCCCCACGGTCATCCAGAGAGCAGCCCAACATGCGATGGCCTGTGCCGCAGCCCCAACAGTCATCCAGGGAGTAGCCCAACGTGCAATGGCCTCTGCCGCAGCCCCAACGGTCATCCGGGGAGTAGCCCAACATGTGACGGCCTCTGCCGCAGCCCCAACGGTCATCCGGGGAGCCAACATGCGATGGCTTCTGCCGCAGACCCAACGGTCATCCAGGGAGTAGCCCAACATGCGATGGCCTCTGCCGCAGACCCAACGGTCATCCAGGGAGTAGCCCAACATGCAATGGGCTCTGCTGCAACCCCAACGTTCATCCAGGGAGTAGCCCAACATGTGATGGCTTCTGCCGCAGCCCCAACGGTCATCCAGGGAGTAGCCCAACATGTGATGGCCTCTGCTGCAGCTCCAACGGCCCAACATGTAATGGCCTCTACCACAGCCCCAACGGTCACCCAGGGAGTAGCCCAACATGTGATGGCCTATGCCGCAGCTCCAACAGCCCAACATGTGATGGCCTCTGCCACAACAGTCATCCAGGGAGGAGGCCAACATGCGATGGCCTCTGCCGCTGCCCCAACGGCCTAACATGTGATGGCCTCTGCCACAGCCCCACGGTCATCCAGGGAGTAGCCCAACATGTGATAGTGTAGAGGAGGTCCTAGACATACTCGCCGAGATATGTGACGTATGAGGAACACATGAACCAACAGAGAGCAATTCTAGGCCTCTGCCCAGTGCCCATCAGAAATGCAATACCTGTCGAAGTGCCTATAACCAGACAACCATGGGCAGCTCGGTACGCACTGAGACAACCGTACCAGCAGCTGACACAAAATGAAGACTACTTACAAACTGTCCCCGAAGAGACCCAAAGAGTCTTAATGGAGGGCAAATGGTGATGACATAAGAGCCCAGACAGACGTACAGATGAACATAAATGACGAACGAAAGATGACACGCAAGGACGAAATACAAAGAATAACGATGTAATGGACGTGTAAGAAGAAACGATTTTGATACATAAAGAGACGTAAGGAAACGTAGCGGTAAAGCAAGATGGAAGTTTTCAACCAGCCAACACTTGCAAATAGGCTTGGACAAGGCTAACAAAGCCAAGATTCATATTCCAGCCAAAGCCAAAGGAAGGAGCGGAATCGAAACACAGTAAGAAGCAGCTCAATGCCTGGGAATTCGAGGTCAACCTAAGGAAGGGAGGAGAGCGGCAGCCTCAGAGAATCAAAACTTCAGAGCATACCAGCCAGCCAGTGAAGGTCGAGATAAAGAGGCCCCATGCAGGTGGCGAGGCTACGGGAGAATCAAATACACGAATAACAAGGAAAAAGAAGCAGATTCACAGTGAACAGACACGTGACCAACAAAGGGCAAATAGGCACCAACATCTGATGTCACCCAGAACCTGAGGATGCCATAACTTTTCCTGATAAGAAACTACATTTTCGAGGCCATGCTCAGTCAACTAATTGACACATAGCCCTAAAAGTACTGATTGATAGAAGGGAGGTAGGGTGAATCTAGGGGCACTCCCCATCTGGGAGTCCATTCTGCATGCTGCTAATTAAAGTGGTGATTTATGCGTAGGGGTGTAACGTACCCAATCACAATGGACCAAATAATCTAGGGTCCTATAGCTTGTAGAACCAATAAGACGTTGTAGTTGTAGTGACGTCTATCACGAGTGATATAGAGGGATGGGCGTAGATGCCCACCCGATAAGAGTTATCCAATCCTCACTCTCTGCTCCCATATACAGATATAGCACCTATACTTAAGTTACCTTTTCCAACCAATAGAATTGCATGACAAACTTATGAGTGTTACACGTCAATGATGACGAATTTTGGGTATAACTATTGCTGTCTGAATGAAGAATTTGGAAGTTGAAGCGAGACAGGCGATCACAACACTGCTGATTCCCATTTGTTTCCCCGTTTTTTGTACTTGTCATTAAATGGAATTCCCTTTGCCAAACCATTGAGTTGTCCTTATTGATTGGTGTTGGAGTAAGAGAATCCTGCACCCCATCCTCCTCAAGGTGCATCAATCTTGTTTTAAGGTGCCGGAGGGCAAGCTCTGAATCTCAATGGGCCCGTTCAGAAGTTGCTCCGCCCTCCAGTACACTTGGTAGCGACGAGGATGGTTTTGACCATCGAGTATTGATTAACTATTGACAAGACGCCTATTGATCGACAGCACGAAGTAACTCTAGGTTTTTGGCAATATCACAAGTCCTTCACCATTCGGCTGAATAGACTGAGAAGCTTCCCCTGGACAATGATAGTGTAAGTCCATAAAATCTGCAGTCGGTCTGAAGGAACCTCCCTTACAGAGCATAAACCTTCTCATTCCTACGGGCAGCCGAACAGACGAAAAGACCGGAGAGGCGGTAACGGAGGGGCAGGTGATACCGAATATCCAGAGAGGAACCATGCGAGCGGTGAGTGAATGAAAAAGATTCAATATTTTGGCAAAAGATTTGTAGGCATTAGAACAAGTAAGGGAAAAGGTAACAGAGGGTGGCGGAAAAATAAAATAATCAAAAGTAGAGAAGACTGTATATATACAAGGGGATAATTACTCGAGTATAATAGAGGAAAACAGTGGTTACTCGGATAGATACCCGAGAGAAAAACAGTGGTTACCGGGATAGATACCCGAGAGAAAAAGAGTGGTTACCGGGATTGATACCCGAGTGAAAAACAGTGGTTACTGGGATAGATACCTGAGAGAAAAACAGTGGTTACAGGGTGGGCACCCGAGAGAAAACAGAGGTTACCGGGAGGACACCCGAGAGAAAACTGAGGATACCAGGAAGGACACCTGAGATAAATACGTAAGAGGATTGCCTTGTTCCTGCGCTTTAATATAGCGGTCAGAAGAAACGTGAACTCAGAGCCCATATAATAGGGGACGATTAGGCTACTGTGACGATTAAAGACGTCACAAAAGGGGTTCGTTTAAACTCCATGTCGGGGTATTGATTAGAAGGCAGAGATATATGTGTCCAGCTGGTGTCTGTCTGGTCTGTCAAGTGTCTATTGTACGTGTTCTGTTATATGTCACATGCAAAGAATTGTGTATCATTGATTGTTTGATACAAAGTTTGGGTTTAACGCGATTCTGTAACTGAGAGGGAATCGCACATGGATTGATGTTCTTGAATAAATTGATGATATTAAATTTTGGAGGGAAAAGATTGGATTGCAGCTTGCAGTATTTGGGGCTCGCTCATATTGTTGGGAGTATTGAAAGTGCATGAAAATATTGTTGAAAACAGAATTCAAGCATGGAGGATATTACTCCACTCGCCCACTTATGTATGCTATTTCCTAAACATGCACCCAAGCTTAAGAAATATAGTGCTGAGTGGGTTAAGGGTACCGCCCACAAGATGTTTATGCCGTGGCCACAGAACGGGTCCTTATCGAAAGCCGTCTTACAACATATGACGACTTATTTGCATGCCACATATACCGGCAAGAAACTAGAAAAATGCCTTGCTGTTCTGGAACTTTGGAAAATGTTCAAACAGCCAAAGGAGGAAGAGTCTCCTGCAGGCTGGATATTAAACATATGCACGAAGGGGGGTGAGATGCCTACTGCGCCACCAGCCCCGCCTGAGCCAGAGATCGAGGGAAGTAAGTCAGAGGGACTCTACCCGTTAAGAGAGCTTAAGGAAGCCACGGGGTATAGCAACCCCGCATATGAGTCACCTACGTACAGTAGTGACGAAATCAAGGGGAAGGATCAGGAAATTGATCTTACCTCTGCAGTCCATAGGGACAAGGAGAGACGCGATAATGAAAGGAAGGCCCAGGCACAGATTAGTGCACCTCTCGATAAGGGGACAGAGGGAAAGAAGTGGAAAGGAAGTGAAGACAGAACTGATGAGATAGCATTTGCAAAAGACGAATGGATGGGAGGACAGATATTATTGAAACTCGATGGGTAAGGAAGTGATGATGTGAGACAAAGAGAGAGGTCTGCTGAGGCACAGAGAAGGGAAAAGGAAAAGGAAATAAGGGACGAGAGAATAAGAAGGAAAGATATACTGAGGCGAGAACAGCTTTATCGCGAAGAGCAAGAAAAACAGCTTGTTCGCAAACAGAAGGCAGCTGTCATGATGCCCACCCCGGGGCATCCGGATGAAGTCCATCAGCCCCGGGAGCAGGCATCCAGATACTCATTAAAACCCCAACAGCCCCGGCTGCAGGCTGTTTGGATTCAGTCCTGGTGCCTTAGGCGCCAGGCTCATAGACTTTACTTACCTTATGCAGACCATGCTGCAAATGAGTCTAAGTCAACGTGAGGCCTGGATGGGACTATTTTATTACAGGGACTATTTTTCACTCGGGTGTGGTTCTGGGGAACTTCTTACCTGGGACTACTTTGCAGGCTATTTAAACCACGCCCGAACAGCAGCCCACGCTTCGCGTTATTCTGCATCCTGCAGCGTGACGCTCACCGTGTCTGCAAGTCAGCATCCAGTCTTCTGCCACGCCCGCCTCGAATCCAGAGCTCCTAGACAAAAGGAAAAGAAAGGAGAAGAGGTTAGATCACGGACATTATTTGATTCCTTACCTGATTCCGGACCCAGCACATCTCCAAGCCTGGAAAGAACATTACTTCAGCACGCGTCGCTTCGCCAGCAGCAGCGCCGCATTATACTCACCAGTCCACCGCATCTTTCGACTCGGCGCTGCCTCCGTCATTTTCTTCGTCCAAATTCAGCACCTGGGGGGAAAACAAAAGGAATAACAAGGTGAGCCGAGAAAACCAACAAAGACAATCTCTTTGCCACCATAGGCTTACCTGCTTTACCACCGGAGGTATTATTCTTTAATTCGCCGCATCTTCCTATGCCGCACCTATAAAGGGAGAGAAAACAGCAAGTTAAACTCATGCAACTTTCACCGGACAGTGTTTGGTAATACAGACTCTTACCTGAACACCATCAGCTGCCTCCAGGCAATATTCTTTTGGGCCCAGCTGCAACCTAACGAGGGAATGGAACAAGAGTGAACATCGGACATATTGAACTCTTTGAACTTTATAGACACTGGAGTCAATATTCCTCCGGAACTCCTCCAGTACCTTCAACCCAGTGAAGTAACTGGTATCTACGCGCCCCTGCATGCCATGCAGGATGGAGAGCTCATCATTTAAAAACATAAGGTGAGGTTACCAAAAGGGGATATCGGAGGTGATTAGTCGGGAGAACGAGATCTGTTGGGGGGCCATCACTAAAGTCCACGGGTGGCTAAATCCCTTTCTCCACTTGCAGAAGAATACTTCTACGAGTCCAGCAGACAAGATTAGGCGGGCCAGTCCAGACTGTCATCTCTTCACTACGCATCACGTTGGTGGAGACCGCAGCTGTCCGGGTTCGATTGACACCCCTGTGGGAACCAGGTGAGCGTAACAGCAGCCTATGACCAGCACAGAAAGAATCAGCAAGGTAACAGTACTTGAAAAGAGAATAAGGAGTCGGGAAGATGAGGAAGTTAGAAGGGCAAACGAACGTAGGAATGAAAGGAGAAGAGAAGGCAAGACTAGAGAAGAAGCAAGGAAGTGCAAGGAAGTTGATGATGATATAGAACGTAAGCGTAGACAGAGGGCACGCGATCTTGAATATTAGGAGCGGGAAGTTAAAAAACCCAATCCTGTTGTAGAATGGGAAGATATTGAAGAATTCTTTCCCCTGTACGACTCAGTACCGGGCACAAGTGGGGCAAATATTGAAGATGACTTCGACACCAGAAGCATCGGGGAAACGATCAATAAAATATATGATGAAATGGGGTTGGAGCCAACATCCCACGGGGAAAGGGAAGACGAGCGCTTAGAGAGCACTCAGTTATATGATACAGAGGAGGTCAACCGAAGTAGTGGGAGCAGGAGACTGTCCCTGGACAGGCTAAACATTAGTAAGAACAATGAAGATGCAAGAAGTTGTGTGAATGCAGAACAATCAATGTCCGACTCCGGAGGGGAAATGGAGGAAGAGATAAATGAAGAAGGGAGGCGGCGCGAGAAACGGCTCCCAAGGGACAAAGGGGTACGATGCTCAGATGCCAGTGAGTTTGCATCTAGGCCATCAGAGTCTGCTATGCAGCCTGGCCGACATGAAGGAACACCTCACGGTCAGAGGGGGGCATCAGCACCTGCCTATGCAGACAGATTGAGGACATTGCCAGGTAGACGGCGATGTGGAAATGCTACTCCAGCAGTAGACAGGAGAGCCATGGGGAAGGAGAAGGAAGACTGCGCATTCCAATTCCCGCTGCTAGAAAAAGGGGGAATAAGACCACAATATATTCCATGGCCACACTTGGATCGAGAGAACCTGAAAAACAAGCTTCCAATGCTGACATCGGGAGCCGGGAAGTAGATACATGAGTTAGAAAAAATTACATGGGGCGTCACGTTGGCTATAGGGGACATTAAGGGTCTCCTAATCGCTATACTTGGTGAAAGAGCAGACGATGGGCCTCATTACGGGGTGGGAGGTAAGGGATTACCGGCACCGGTAAGGGCACCGGTGCTGGTAATCCCTTACCTCCCTACAACGAGTTCCCTTTGCGGGTCCTTCTGTTACGCCTGTTTTTTGTAGGATTTTCAAGACGCATGGGTGCTCTAAACGCATTACTCTTGGAGGAAATCTATCCCTGTATTCTACCATATATTGTGCCAAGGGTTGCCAGAACCGGTACAAAAACAGCTCAAGAAATTGGTAGGAGTAGAGACTAAACCTTAGGCCGAAATACAGTTTACAATGGCACATTACTGTAGATTGTTGCAAGAAAAGAATCGAAAAAAAGAGGCAACTTGTAAGGGTGAGGAAGCGAAGCTGGTCCAAAAGAAACTCTAAAAGTATGCTCTCGAAGGAGCTATGCTGACCAGCCCAGCTGAATCGAACATACTACAGGCGACTAACCCGTTGCAGAATAACCAGGGTAACACGGGATTTTACCCGAGGGGAAGGGGATTCAGAGGAAGGGGATGGCAGAGTAATCTGGGAGGTTTGCAGAATAATCAAGGAGGCTTTCAAAACGTGCAGATGGGCAATCCAGATATGTCATATTGACAGACAGCCCGACCACCGCCAGTATGTTGGCTGTGTGGTATGACATGGCATGTGGCACACACGTGCAGAAGCCAGGGCACGTGGCAAAATGGACAAGGAATGGGAGCAAGCACAGTGAATCCGCCTGCTATCCCACAACAGGGCAGTGCACAAAATCACACAGTACAGCAGCAAGCACCAGGCTTGCAGCAAGGTGCGCAACAAGGGGGTCAACCATCGTACATTGGGAACCCACCACAAGGGCATTCCCAACAGGCACCACCGCAAATGTCTCCGGGCACAAACTCCAGGAGGGGTTGTAACCCTGGGATGGAGAAAATACACAAGCATACAGTGTACCGAACTTATACATGAAATAGGACAGCTCGCTGGAAATCCTGATGTGTTCTATCCTAACAGTGACACCAGACCCTAACAGAGAACCAAGGGTAAATGTCATCATAGGGGGAAATAATATTCCTTTTTAGTTGACACGGGTGCAACACGCTCGTGCATACGAGAAGGCAACTTTTCCTTGTCCGGCCAGGCCATAGATATTCAGAGGTTTACAGGAGCTCACAGCAGAGTTCCCTTTACGGACAATATCCCAGTCTCTGTTGGAGATTTTGAGATGAATGTCCCTTTATTATATTCACGTCAGACACCAGTAAACATTTTGGGTCGAGACTTAATAACAAAGTTGAACATGACCATATCGTTCACAGAGAAGGGCATAGTATGCTCCACTCCAGGAATGCATTATTCAAACGTGTGCGAAATGATTAGAGCATACTCCAGACATATAGCCATGAGAGCTATACCGTTAGAACCAGAAGTCTTCGCATATGGCATACGTGTGCTTATGGAGGGATTGCCGGGTCTTGCAGATAGGACCATGAGAACCCCTGACGAGTTTCTATTCAGACCAAGAATACCCATGCTTGAAGAAGGGGGACAAGTATTTCCCTTAATGATACACATTGCAGCAGTACGAGGGAAAGTAGCAATGGTAGAAGGGTTCGACGACGAAGGCAGACAATGGTGTGCAATTATCGCCATCGAAGAAGGGTATTGAGTGACTGACGTCACCGATGACGATCTGTTCAAACACCCTGACTTAGAAGAGACGAGGGTGGAAGTAAGTCTCATATTCGGGGTCAAAATGATCAAACGAGAAGTGCCACAGAGAATGATGTTAGCATTGATCCGTCCCTCATACTTTGATGATGATATGGCCCAGGTGCCTGTCTTACTATGGAGTCCAGGGCCCTATGATGTAGGCCTTCTGAAAAGGGCAGTCTCTCAGTTTTCTCAAACCCGTTACACCGTGACTCGCAAGATCTGACGTCATTTACATTCAGACAAATGCGTCTGAAGAGCACAAGATTGCCACAGGGGTATTGTGAGTCCCCGTCCATTTTCAATAGAGTCCTGCAAATGGACCTAAGCAATATTGCAGTAGACAGTGTTGTTTTGTAGAATGTGGATGATATTCTGATCTGCAGCACCACCGAAGAGCAATGCAGACGCAATTCTATCCAGTTACTGACTATACTGGCTGAGAAAGGATATAAAGTTGACAAGGATAAGCTACAATACTCTCAACAAGAGGTGCTGTACATAGGCCAGTTAATTTTCGAATGAAGGGAAAAAGGTGACCCCAGAAAGGGCTGAAGCCATCATGAACATGACTAAGCCACTCACGATAAAGCAAATGCAGAGCTTCTTAGGCCGTGCAATTATGTTAGATCATGGGTCTTCAACTACAGCTCATATACCAAGCCTTTACTCTAGGCCCTAAAGAAGGCCCAACCAACAAAGGAACAGATTGAATGGACTGAGGCAATGGACAAAGGGTTCGCAGAACTCAAGAGAGAGATTAGCACAGCTCCAGTTCTCGGGATTCCTAATTATGCAGAGGAATTTTACCTGTTCTCGCACACAGATGAGTTATGACGGCAGTGCTCGCTCAAAAAACCTTGTTGGGGTACAAGCCCCTGGCATATTACAGTCGGAACCTGAACCCAGTCATGAGAGGCCACTTCCCATGCGAACAAAGTTTATCTGCCGCAGCATTCGCCATAGAGAAGGCAACAACCATTGTAATGGGATGCTCCATGACGTTATACGTTGAGCACTCATTATTCGCCATCTTGGAGAAACTAGTAGGCACATTGACATCACAGAGGGCTTCTGCCTATGAAGTGATTATATCTAATCCATCGATCAAAATAGTTTGATGTAAAACTGTAAACCCAGCTACGTTCATAGCTGAGCCAGTCACTGAAGGAGAGCTGATACATGATTGTGCAAACTATGAAGAATTCTATGATGAAATCCCCAGGGTGAAGGAAAATGGCCTGGCGGGTGGTGAGATTGTTTTCATCGACCAAGAAGACGGGCAAAGATACACAGGTGTTGCTGTAATGAAACACATAGCAAAAGGAGAATTTCAAATACTCGTCAGTGCACGTGTACCATCTCATTATTCAGCGCAGGCGGCAGATCTATTGGCGTTGATACTCGCCATTGAGAATCACGCAGATCAGGAAGTAATGGTGTACAGCGACTCCGCCTATGTGAAGTCAACAGTACACGCAGGTTTAGCGCGCTGGAAAATGAGGGGTTACCTCCGAGCGGACGGCACGCCAGTGCAGCATGCAGCCTTATTGGACAGGCTGATAAAGGCACTGCAGCTCCAAGTGGGCATAGCGGTCGTGAAATGCGCCGCACATATCCATGGGACAGATTTTGTGTCACGCGGAAATCACGCAGCAGACATGGAAGCCAAGCGTGTGGCATCCAAGAATGAAATGATTCGGGAAGTAGAAGTGGGACGCACCCATGAACGAATGATGGTAGCTCGAGCCACCCCAGAAGCCTACAGTAATATGGGGCAGACTCAACTGATGGAGATTGAAGGGGAGGCACCACAGGATGAAAAGAACCTGTGGAAGCGTTGTGTATGTTCTTTAAACCCCTCAGATGAGTTGTGGCGGCAAGACAGCACTGGTAACCAGTAATGCCTGTAGCCCTAAAAATAGCATTGGAACAACTATATTACCCATTTCACATGTCAAAAGAAAATCTAGCTGCAACGCTTGTAGAAGACTGGTTTATACCGAATTTAGCGGAGCATGTTGCATTCTTCATGGTGAACTGCATAATCTGCCAACAATTCACCTCTGGGCACACATTAAAAGTAATGAGAGGAGTCATCCCCCAGCCAAATGGACCTTTTCAGCACTTACATATCGATTATGTCGACATGATTCAAGTGTGTAACGGGTACAGGTATTTAATTGTAGTGGTGTGTCCATTCTCTAGATGGATAGAAGCAGGTCCCTGTACACACCCAGACTCAACCCGTGCTGCCAAATTCCTGGTGAGGGAAGTGTTCCCTAGATGGGGGGTGTGCGAGGTGATAAGATCAGACAATGGGGCTCATTTTTTAAACTCTGTCTTTGAGCCGATTAGCTTGCTGCTTGGTATAAAGCACAAGTTCTCGTCAGCGTATCATCCGGAAGGTAATGGGGATTGTGAGAGGCTCAACGGCTTGTTAAAGGAAAGGATAGCCAAGTTAAAGCTTACTCTAAAAAAGGGATGGCTGCACTGTCTACCACTGGCATTGTATGCTCTTCGGAACCAACCAGGCTCCGACCTTCATCTCACGCTGCACGAGATAGTCACGGGAAAGAGAATGAACACCCCCCTTACCCCACGAAATAGAGCTAGATGTGATGCCCAGTCAACCCGAGAGGTCCTGGGAACTGAATTGTCGGAATACCTGAACTGCATGGCATTAAGCCTTCTTATCGTTTCAGACCAAGTACAGCGACAACGAAAAGGGTGCAGCACGACACGAGACCCAGCAGGAGGTGCTGAAACAGACACAGTTCAAGGTCTATGTGCACCAATCATCTTCCCTGGTGACGCAGTGTTGGTAAGAAACCGCACGAGAAAAAAGTGGGACGAGCCAAGATTCAATGGCCCGTTCATTGTAGAGAACTGCACTCCTTCAGCAGTCAAATTGCAAGGCGGACGAGCATGGATCTTCCTTAATGACATTAAACCCTATATCGGTGAGATCCCTCTAGCTGCACCCCACCGCGAAGAAATCACAGACAACGGGGAAGAACCTCAGCACGTGCAGATGAGATCCATGACAAGGAAGAAGGACGCATGAGCAGCAAAGCCAAGACAAAAGAACTCTGTTTGAAAATTGTGGCTTTAAACTGGACATTTCCTCTAAGCAAAAAAGGGGATAAGGACATAATAGACACTCTGTGCATCTTAGTTGCAGGGTGAAGAAGAGAATTACGCATCTAAGCCACAAAGCATTGACAATACAAACTTTTGAACCAAGCCACACTTAGGCATTGTTGAAGAAACAAGACTCTGATAGACTGTACACAAGGACTTTTCGTTAAGAACTTAACACAGTAACCTGAAGCAACCAGCACCAAGAGTTTGTTTTGCAGAACGTATGGTATCCCCCAGCAGAAATCTCACATGGGATGTACTCACCTACTTCAAGTTAGTGGTAATATCATACCCATCACTTTTAGGGAGAGTCACCAGTGTCACAGACTTTATTCAAGATCCTGCCAACAAGATAGTAATCTGGCAGCTACTGACTGTCATCGCGGAAGCCCTCGCAGAATTACCCGAATACAGTGATAAGGACACAAATGCTTCCACCACAAGTGATCATAGATGAACTCACATAAACGCTTTTATTTCGTATCATAGAAGAGTACCCAGGACTAGTTGGGAGAACCACAGACACACTCACCTACATTAGAGACCCAAGAAACACTGAACATTTGAACCAATTGTGGATCAAGCTCAACTACGTAGAGGCAATCCATGCAGCAGGAAAGTGTAAAGACTGTTCACGTCAAAAGAAAGGCCTATGATCTAGAAACCAGCAAAGCAGGACAATGTCCCTGTCACCCGAGGACAGCCGGCTGGCTCACAATGTCCTATTCCGTCTAGTCACTGACTATCCAGAAATGGTGGGGAGACCTGCCGATATTGACATCATCACCTTCATCAGAGATCCAGCTAATGTTGCACACATGGGAACACTCATCCATGGGATCATGCTCCAAGTGGAGCTGTCCAACTTCCAAGGAGAATATCTACGGAGATTCCAGTGAAACCTTCCGCCGAGGGACAGATCGAGGGGACAGAGACACAGTTCTTCATCTTTCCGCCGAGGGACAGATCCAAGAGACAGAGGGCCTCATTACGACCCAGGCGGTAAGGGGTTTACGGCAGCGTAAACAGCGCCGATCCTTACCGCCTGATTCCGAGGTCCCTTAGCGCCATGGAGGATTTAACACCTGCTTTTAGCAGGTGTTAAAATCCATGGCGCTAAGGGACCTTGTTGTTAATTACGCCACCGTAATTTACGGTGGCGTAATTAACGCCTTCCCCACTCCCATTATGCCCTATGGGGCAAAAATGGGAATGGGGAAGGGTAAATGTGGATTGGGGACTTACCGCCCCGCCAACCTCGGAATGGGGCGGTAAGTCCGCCAACCACCATGGCGTAAACATAGTTTACGCCATGGTGGTAAAGGTACGACCCAGGCGGTAACTTACCGCCTGGGTCGTAATGAGGCCCAGAGACACAACACAGTTCCTCATCTCTCTACCGAGGGACAGATCGAGGGGACAGAGACATAGTTCTTCATTTTTCCGCCATGGGACAGATCGAGAAGAGCAGAGAAGGGAACTTCACCGTTTTGTTTTATTTTCATTTTGCTGTTCATTTTATTTTTATTTTTGGTTTAATTTTGAGTGATACCACTTTTTCAATTTTTTCTGCATTTGAACAGGTACCAGCATGTCCTCAGGACTGAAGCAGATTCGGGGAGTGCATTGGGAACTTACCTATTTTAAATATGCATAATGAATGTGATTTACCAAAGGTGTTAGTCTAATCTTTTTCCATAATCCAGTATGAGAACTATTTCACATAACCAGAGATAATCGTCCACCAACAGAGGGGACACTCGAGAAGCACTTGACACTTTATGATACAAATCTTTTGAGAAACAAGAAGGAGTAAGTGAAAAGAAATAAACACTGACAATTGACTCATGATTGAAATGGGGGCGCAGAACAGTAACTTGGTCCTCCCACAAACAGTGGGGCACCCCCACTTTCCTGGAAGAAAATGCTGCAAATTGTATCGCACAGTGATGTGTATATGCATAGTAATTATAATTGTTTTTTTGTCATTAACAATCAGAACTGCATTTTTCATTGGTGCACGAAGTGTCCCAATTTCAGTGCACCCACCGGATAAGGTACGCATGAGTCCCACGAAAGCACCTAGACCCTATATAGTAATTCCAATTCCCAAGAAAATCTGATGGTAACGTAAACAACCTAAAATTGAATGTAATTAGCAGCGATTCATACACACTTGAGGTAACGAATAAAGAGAAAAGCTGGAGACAGGGTCAGCGCGAAATGAATGAAAATGTAGCACTGACCACTACACACACACACACTGAATGCACATGAACAAGGGCAAGAGTCAATGGCTCTAGAACCCCAAACGATGGCAACAGAAAGTACGAGACTGCCTACCAAACAATCAGTCCCAGAAAATAGTGGAAGTGACCAAGAAGAATCAAGTGAAAGACCAACTAAGGAAGACATAACAAAAGCCCTCAAGAAGACGGATGCAGCTACCAGAGAATTTACTGCAAAGACACAAATGCTGATAGATCATTTATTCCCGTTTATAGCTAAAGCAAAGAAACTACACAAGGAGCTGAAAAATAAATCTACAGAGACTAGAGTGACTAGCATACCAGTTCCAACGACAACGGCAAACACCATGCCCACGATACGACCTTACGTTGGGCCGATGCCAAACGGATGGTGGATAAAGACACTCTACGAAAGAATACAAGAGGAGAGGAAGAGAAATGCAAAACCGCCTCTTATCACAGCGATACAGACAATGAAACCTGCTTCACCGACAAGCATGCCTGAGAGTCCTCTAGCAAGGAAAAGTCACACTAACGCATTTACAGATGTAGTTATGGCTAACTACAGAAAGACACCAAGAATCAAGAGAAGCCCTCATGAAGATAACAATGAACTGAACGATTACCTGGACAGCACAGCACATTTAGGAAATAACATTTGGTACCAACACATGAAAGAGGTTGGAAGAAGAAAAGCTGAAGGAGAATGCTACGTCTGTGCACTCCTACCATACAGCATGGGAAAATCCATGATCTTCGCAGCTGTAGAAATTGATGTCCCGACAGCACACTGTTTGTGACACGTAGCAATGCGCAACACCAGAGGACAGTTTATGGGAAGAGATGCCTCACTGATATGGGCAACAGAAACAGCATATCCCGATGAAGATGACTCTGTCCAGGACATTAAGACAAGACACAGAGCCCATACCAGGAATCACGTGATCAGGTATGCAAAGCCAGAAGCGCAAGGACCAGGAACAAGATGGGAGATAAACCCGAGAATAAAAATCCAAGGAAAAACTCCAGAAGAAGCCTAAATTTGGAAGAATAGAGGCCAGATGCAGATTTGGGAATAGTGCTTTCACCAAACGGATGGGAAGAAGGAGTAGTGATATGCCGAGCATGGATGGTCCTTGGAGCCTGCAAGGAAGCAATAGAAAACTCACAAAAAAAAGTGATCTGACTATGGACAGTTTCCCGAAAGCAGATACTCACCTAAGGAAGAGGAGGTCTGCGGACCTGTTAAACCGAATGAAGAGGGAAAATTACTTTTCTGCCAAATCAGAAGAAGCATTTTATGCAATCCCATACGAACATCAGTATTCACAACAATACTCTTGCCACATATCCAAGTTGGAGTAAATACGAAATGGTTGCAGATAACAAGATGGGAGTTATTGCAGACCATCAAAACCATCATAAAAGGATTCAACACAATGAAAGAAGAATTGAGAGCAATCCGATTGATGACCCTCCAGAACATATATGTACTCGACATGATCTCTGCGATGGATGGAGGTGTTTGCACAAAAATCAGAGAATCATGTTGCACGTTTATACCTTCGCATGATGAAGAAAATGGAACTTTAACAGAAGCCATAAGTATGCTGACAAAGTTGCAGAACCAGATGATCAATGAAACCAATGAGGTTGATGACGACAGCTGGTTTGGAACACTATTTCTATGAGTCCCACAATGGATGGCAGACATATTCAAAATTCTGGGAGCTCTGCTAGTAATGATACTACTAGGATTTTGTGTTATCAAGTTAATCATCACACAATTGTAACGCTCACCTGATTCTCGCAGAGGCGCCGGTCTTGACTGGGCGACTACCGTATCTGCAAAGGTGATGTGTAGCACCCGGTTGGCTCTTTGGGCTGGACCTCTGTGCACTGTATGCCTGACTTCAAGAGTAAGATGTCTGCAGACAGAAAATATGGGATTAATGAACTGGGGTTATTGGGGTGTCCCTATCTCTTTCCTTTTTTGCTCTCCTGTAGACCCCCAAAGGTTAACGCTCTCACCTTAGGTAAGTGAATGCCGAGCTCTCCATCTGCCTCGGGGCAGGGTGCTGTAACCAGTTTCTTCACTGGATCGGTAGCGCAGGCCTCTTGACTTCAGAGGACTGCTGTCCGTCGTTTACTGCACGAACGGTAAGTTTCGAGTAATTCTATTGTCTTTAAAGTCTTTAGCAATGATGTCTCTTGTTTTGCAGGTTCCGGCGATGGCGGATAACGGGCTGAAGTGAGTTGAAGATGGAGTCCGTGTGATGAATAGAAGCGCCTGGAAGCACGTAAGTAAGCGCTTGTTGCCTGCTTCACGATGCGCTCTAACTGTCTTTTATTTTGCAGGTACGAGTTCGGAGCGGCTGCAGGGTGCCGGAATACCACTGGGGTTGATGTGGAAAGGAGTAATGGCACGTGAGTATTAAAGTTCCCCAATGTCTTTAAACGCACCTTGTTTTGTCTTTCAGATGCAGGATGCAGCGCCGAAGGCCTCCGGAGCGTGCGAAGAGTCGGTAAGCTTTTGTCTTTCAGATGCCGGAATGCAGTGTGAAGACCCCCGGAGCGCACGAAGAGTAGGTAAGCCTTTGTCTTTCAGATGCCGGAATGCTAACCTGTTCTTTCTTGTCTTTATAGGTGTTGCTGAAGACTGGATTCAGGATGGTAAGCCTTTTTCCTTAGGCCCAGGATCCGATGCAGAAGCCACGATGAGCGTTCTGCTGCAGAGGATGCAGAATAACGCAAAGCAAGATTCATCCACCAGGTGTGGTTTAAATAGCCTCCTGTAGTGCTTAGGTGTCTCCTTCCACAGCCACGCCTAGGTAAGAAAAGAGTTCCTGCTTTCCAGAAGAGTTCCAGTGTTCTGAATCTAGGGAGTGGCTCCTGCCCCACCCAACAGGAAAAGTAGTTCCAAACAGAAGAGGATCAGAGGCTCAGCTGGCAGGCAAGTAAGCAGCATGGTCTGCTGTAGGTAAGTCCACCCAAGCATTATGAGCCCGGCGCTTCCAGCGCTGGGACTGGGCATATTTATGAGCCTGGTGCCACTGGCGCCAGGACTGGGTCCAAAAGGTCCCAATTGGGACTGGTTGGCCCTCGGAACCTGGGTTATGGATCTGCTTCCAAGGGAGTTGGGAAAACCCTGACCTTTTGGAAGCAGAGATCATGACAGTACCCCCCCTCAAGGCCCCTCCCAAACCGGGCTTCTCCGGGGGTTTTGGCTTGTCAGGAAATGTTCGGTGAAATCTTTTGATTAGGCGAGGAGCGTGGACATATTCAGCAGGTTCCCAGGATCTCTCTTGGGGGCCGTAGCCTTTCCAGTCAATTAGGTAAAATAGTTTAGATTTGGAGATCTTGGAGTCCAGAATGTTTTTGACTTCAAACTCGAGTTCTCCATCAACTAGGATGGGTTTTGGAGATTTAGTTAGTCGGGTTTGAGGTTGCACGGGTTTTAATAGAGAGACGTGGAAGACCGGATGTATCTTCATGTGAGGGGGCAAGTCCAACTTGGCCGCTACTGGGTTTACTATGGTAGTGATGGAATAGGGACCAAGGTATCTTGGGTTGAATGTGCGTGGCCCTTTTAGAGGTAGATATTTGGTGGATAACCAGACTTGGTCCCCTACTTGATATTGAGGGGCTTCCTTCCGATGTTGATCTGCTCCTTTCTTGTATTGTTCTTTAGCCCTTTGAAGGTGAGAAACAGCTTCCTTAAAGGCTTGGGTGATTGTAGAATGCAGGTAGTCTACTGCTGGTGTTTCAAGATCTTGGAGGGGATCCAACTCCGAGGTTCGAGGGTGACTGCCGTACAAAAGAAAAAACGGTGTTTTCCCAGTTCCCGAATGGACAGAGTTATTGTAGGCATATTCGGCTATCCAAAGGATGTCTTTCCAAGTTTTTTCAGTTTGTTGCAGCATGCAGCGTAAATACTGTTCCAGAGTTTGATTGGTCCTCTCGGTTTGTCCGTCGGTCTGAGGGTGGTGACTGGTCGATAGTCTCACATCAATTTGAGCCGACCGACAGCAACTTCGCCAAAAATGAGAAATAAATTGACTACCTCGATCCGAAATTAGAACCAAAGGAAAACCGTGTAGTCGGACGATGTTTTCGAGAAATTCTGGGCCAGAGTTGCTGCTGTTGGCAAGCCTTTGAGCGGAATGAAATGCGCCATCTTGGAGAATAAGTCCACGATTACTAGAATCGTATTGTATCCGGAGCATGGAGGTAGATCGGTGATGAAGTCCATAGAAAGCGTATGCCAAGGGCGAGGTGGGATGTCAATAGGGCGTAAGAGGCCTGCTGGTCTTTCCTTTTGACTCTTGTTTTGGGCGCATACTCCACAAGACATTATAAAGTCTCTGATATCTTTTTTCCAAGACGGCCACCAGAAGTAGCGCTTGATCTTTTCTGAGGTCTTGGCCATACCGGGATGACCTTCCATTAAAGAATCGTGATAACAGGAGATTACTTTTTTCTGTAAATCTGTGCTGGGTAGGTATAATCGTTCTTGGAAATACAATAAGTTGTCCTTTACTGCAAAGTCCTTTCCCTGCAGATGCCAATTCTGTATGTCTGCTGGAGTTACAAGTTGCCTGGCTTTATCCTTAACTTCCTCTATGGATTCTGTGGCGATTACACCCAGAATTCTTTGTTCGGGAATGATTGGTACAGGTTTAGGGTTGATCAAGTGTTCTTCCACTCCCATCCGAGAAAGGGCATCAGCTTTACCGTTCTTTGTACCAGGTCGATAGGTAATTATGAAGTCAAACTCGGCAAAGAATAATGCCCAACGGCGTTGTCTAGAGGATTGGGCTTTTGCGGTTTTCAAATATTGCAGGTTTCGGTGATCCGTAATCACAGTAACGGTGTGTCGGGCCCCCAGCAGATAATGCAGCCAAGCCTTAAAGGCAGACTTGATAGCCAGAAGTTCCTTGTCAGTAATCGTGTAATTGATTTCAGGAGGCGAGAATTTGCGGGACCAAAATGCCACGGGATGCAACTGATTGGTTACCGGGTCCTTTTGTGATAGAACTGCCCCCATGGCAAGGCTTGAAGCATCAGTTTCCACGATGTAGGGGAGTTCGGGGCGAGGGTGTTTTAAGATTGGTGCAGAGATAAATTTATTCTTCAAATCCTGGAAAGCTTGTTCCGCCTCGGTAGACCATTCAAAACGTTTGTTTTTCTTTAACAAGGCAGTGATGGGCTGGACTATTCGAGAGAATTCGGGGATAAACCTGCGGTAAAAGTTAGCGAAGCCTAACATGCTTTGCACACCTTTTACGGAGGATGGTGATGGCCATTTGAGAACTGCATCGACCTTCTTTGAATCCATACGTACTCCGCCAGGTGATAATATGAATCCCAAGAATTCAACTTCAGTCACGTTGAAAACACATGTTTCCAACTTAGCGAAAAGTTTGTGTTGACGCAATCTTTCGAGGACCATTTTCACGTGTTTCCGATGTTCAGATTCCGATGAAGAATAAACGAGGATGTCGTCAATGTAAACAACAACACACACGTCTATGAGCTCTCTGAGTACATCGTTCATAAAATATTGAAAGGCGGCCGGGGCATTGCAAAGTCCGAAGGGCATGACCTGATATTCAAATAGCCCATACTTGGTGCGGAAGGCAGTCTTCCATTCATCGCCCTCTTTTACTCGTACCAAGTGGTAAGCTCCTCTAAGATCCAGCTTTGTATATATGCATGCTTTTCTGACTTGGTCCAGGAGTTCAGGGATCAAAGGTAACGGATATCTATTCTTAACGGTGATCTGGTTCAGGGAGCGATAATCGATACAAGTTCTAAGGTCTCCTTCCTTTTTTGGAACGAAGAACAAAGCTGAAGAAGCAGGGGACTTGGAAGGACGAATAAACCCATTCGCCAGGTATTGATCCAGGTATTGTCGAAGGTGAAGGTTCTCAGGCTCGGTGAGGGCATAAATTCTACTACAAGGAGGAGTAGATCCAGGTATCAGGTCTATCTGGCAGTCATAAGACCTATGAGGAGGTAGAGTGTTAGCCTGATCCTTCCGGAAAACATCTTGGTATTCAAGGTATTCCTAGAATAATCTGAAACTGAGGGGCCTTGATCACATCGAACACGATCTTCTCATGGTGTCCATCTTGACTTACTAGCGTCACCTCTTGAGTGGTATGCGTTACTGGCCCGGAGGCTATCTCCGTACCATCCACTGTAGTAATGACGTCCTTTACAGCCTTGGGACAAAGAGTTAGACTCATCCTCAAAACCATTTCATGATCCACATAATTGCCGATGGCACCGCTGTCGACGTAAGCTTCAATTGCATGTAATCGATCCGGATTATCAGGGCTGAGGACCATAGGTATCACGAAATGCGAGGTCACGGAACTGGTTTTCACGCTCGGCAAGAGGACCTCTATTCTTGTCGGGCGAGGTCGTTTCCCTGCTCAGAGTTTGTAACTTTGGTAACTGCAGCTCCTACTGCCTTCTTGGCAGGTTTCACCGGACAGTCTCGAAGAAAGTGCCCTGAGTTTCTGCAATATAGGCATAATTGCAACTGTTTTCTCCTTTCCCGCTCCTTTTGTGTTAGAGGACCTTTCAGACCCCCAATTTGCATGGGTTCCCCGGAGTCTACTCCTTTGGAAGGTGTTGGCGGTTTGGAAAATACTCGAGCATCAAACTTGGAACGGTCGGCCTTCCTGTTCTGCAGTCTATGATCTATTTGAACGACCAAGTCTATATAATCCGAACAGTCTTGTGGGGGATTCACTACTTGGGCTAAAACGTCTTTGAGCTCTCCACGTAGACCTCTGTAAAACAGCGTAATCCTTTTGTCCTCAGGCCATTGAGTTTCCACTATTAGTCTATTGAAAGATGCAATATAAGCCAAAAGGTCTTGATTACCCTGTCGCAACGAAAGAAGCTCATTGTCCAAGGCCTGCCCCTGTGAATGTCTTGCGAACAGTTTTTCCATAATAAGCTGAAAGGCTTGAAAATCATGGAGAACCGGATCATCTTGATTAACTAGAGGGATCGACCAGTCTGCCGCATTGCCACTAAGGTACGAAAGTACAAAAGCTACTTTAGCTTGATCAGTTGGAAAGGCTGCTGGCCGGCATAAGAAGTGCAACCGGCACTGATTGATAAATACTGCAAACCTCTTTGGGTCACCAGAAAATCGTTCGGGCGGAGCCAGAGGTACATTCCCAGGTGTGTTGATCTGCACTGGATTCATAGAGGATGTTGAAGGAAGATTTGCCCCTGATGCGGGTAACGGGGTTTGTCCGGCTTGTGACTGTAGCAATTGTCTAGCAAGACCGTCTGTTCTCTCCTTGGAAATAATTAGTTCCCTTCTTAGAGCATTCGTTTCCTGACGAGCTGCATGCACTTCTGCCCTTAGTTCCCCAAGTAACCGGGCTAGGTGGTCAGTATCCGAGGTTTCCATAGCGCCTGGGCGAGAGTTTTGCGGTAGGCTTTGCGTTCTGTAACGCTCACCTGATTCTCGCAGAGGCGCCGGTCTTGACTGGGCGACTACCGTATCTTCAAAGGTGATGTGTAGCACCCGGTTGGCTCTTTGGGCTGGACCTCTGTGCACTGTATGCCTGACTTCAAGAGTAAGATGTCTGCAGACGGAAAATATGGGATTAATGAACTGGGGTTATTGGGGTGTCCCTATCTCTTTCCTTTTTTGCTCTCCTGTAGACCCCCAAAGGTTAACGCTCTCACCTTAGGTAAGTGAATGCCGAGCTCTCCATCTGCCTCGGGGCAGGGTGCTGTAACCAGTTTCTTCACTGGATCGGTAGCGCAGGCCTCTTGACTTCAGAGGACTGCTGTCCATCGTTTACTGCACGAACGGTAAGTTTCGAGTAATTCTATTGTCTTTAAAGTCTTTAGCAATGATGTCTCTTGTTTTGCAGGTTCCGGCGATGGCGGATGACGGGCTGAAGTGAGTTGAAGATGGAGTCCGTGTGATGAATAGAAGCGCCTGGAAGCACGTAAGTAAGCGCTTGTTGCCTGCTTCACGATGCGCTCTAACTGTCTTTTATTTTGCAGGTACGAGTTCGGAGCGGCTGCAGGGTGCCGGAATACCACTGGGGTTGATGTGGAAAGGAGTAATGGCACGTGAGTATTAAAGTTCCCCAATGTCTTTAAACGCACCTTGTTTTGTCTTTCAGATGCAGGATGCAGCACTGAAGGCCTCCGGAGCGTGCGAAGAGTCGGTAAGCTTTTGTCTTTCAGATGCCGGAATGCAGTGTGAAGACCTCCGGAGCGCACGAAGAGTAGGTAAGACTTTGTCTTTCAGATGCCGGAATGCTAACCTGCTCTTTCTTGTCTTTATAGGTGTTGCTGAAGACTGGATTCAGGATGGTAAGCCTTTTTCCTTAGGCCCAGGATCCGATGCAGAAGACACGATGAGCGTTCTGCTGCAGAGGATGCAGAATAACGCAAAGCAAGATTCATCCACCGGGTGTGGTTTAAATAGCCTCCTGTAGTGCTTAGGTGTCTCCTTCCACAGCCACGCCTAGGTAAGAAAAGAGTTCCTGCTTTCCAGAAGAGTTCCAGTGTTCTGAATCTAGGGAGTGGCTCCTGCCCCACCCAACAGGAAAAGTAGTTCCAAACAGAAGAGGATCAGAGGCTCAGCTGGCAGGCAAGTAAGCAGCATGGTCTGCTGTAGGTAAGTCAACCCAAGCATTATGAGCCCGGCGCTTCCAGCGCTGGGACTGGGCATATTTATGAGCCTGGTGCCACTGGCGCCAGGACTGGGTCCAAAAGGTCCCAATTGGGACTGGTTGGCCCTCGGAACCTGGGTTATGGATCTGCTTCCAAGGGAGTTGGGAAAACCCTGACCTTTTGGAAGCAGAGATCATGACAACAATGCCAGAAAACTGCGAAGAAAGCCATTGGGATGAAGATCATGGTCGATGTCAAACCAGGATGGAAGCCCAGAGACCTGACTGATGAAAAAATCAGAGACTGTGTGAGGGCTAGCGACTTTGTGCCAGAAGGAACAAAGTTTGTGTATACAAGAAAACAATGAAGGGAAGTGGATCTATTGCAGCACAAATGGACAATGTCAGCTCATGATCTGGAACAAAGACGAACATGTAAAGACAGCAGGAAGTCTGAAAGGAGTGATAAAAATATGGACACCAAAGATGCATACGTTCACACCATCGTGTACAACCCCAGAAGATGATGAACGAGAAGCAGAAGAGCCAAATAAGACAAACCCAAAGGAGGATGCAGAAGTGGTCGATGAACCGACCAGAGGGGGGAGTGTAGAAGAGGTCCCAGACATGGCCTGCACCCCAGTCCCCCATTTCGAGGTACCAGGGTCATACTCGCTGAGATATGTGACGTATGAGGAACAAATGAACCAACAGAGAGCAATTCTAGGCCTCTGCCCAGTGCCCATCAGAAATGCAATACCTGTCGAAGTGCCTATAACCAGACAACCTTGAGCAGCCTCGTACCCACTGAGACAACCGTACCAGCAGCTGACACGAAATGAAGACTACTTAAAAAGTGTCCCCGAAGAGACCCAAAGAGTCTTAATGGAGGGCAAATGGTGATGACATAAGAGCCCAGACAGATGTACAGATGAACATAAACGACAAACGAAAGATGACACACAAGGGCGAAATACAAAGAATAACGATGTCATGGACATGTAAGAGGAAACGATGTTGATACATAAAGAGACGTAAGGAAACGTAGCAGTGAAGCAAGATGGAAGTCTTCAACCAGCCAATGCTTGTAAATAGGCTTGGAACACACGAAGCTAAGAAAACGGAACTGCTTGCAATGCTTAGTAGAAGAATAGAGCGGCATGCACCAATTATATATCTACCTCAATGAAGCACAGTATACAAGTGGGACTCCATTTTGTAAAAGTAGAATTAAACCCAGGCAGCAAAGGGCTAACAAGGCCAAGATTCATATTCCAGCCAAAGCCAAAGGAAGGAGCGGAATCGCAACTCAGTAAGAAGCAGCTCAATGCCTGGGAATTCGAGGTCAACCTAAGGAAGGGAGGAGAGCGGCAGCCTCAGAGAATCGAAATTTCAGAGCATACCAGCCAGCCAGTGAAGGTCGAGATAACGAGGCCCCAGGCAGGTGGCGAGGCTACGGGAGAATCAAATACACAAATAACAAGGAAAATTAAGCAGATTCACGGGGAACAGACAAGTGACCAGCCAAAGGCGAAGAGGCACCAACGTCTGATGTCACCCAGAACCCTAGGATGCCATAACTTTTCCTGATAAGAAATTACAGTTTCGAGGCCATCCTCAGCCAACTTATTGACACATAGCCCTAAAGGTACTGATTGATGGAAGGGAGGTAGGGTGTATCTAGGGGCACTCCGCATCTGGGTGTCCATTCTGCATGCTGCTAATTAAAGTGGAGTGGAGATTTATGCTTAGGGGTGTAACCTACCCAATCACAATGGACCAAATAATCTAGGGTCCTATAGCTTGTAGAACCAATAGAACCAATAAGACGTCATAGTTTTAGTGACGTCTATCATTGAGAGGCTAGCCCAACATGTGATTAGCTCTGCCACACCCCCACAGGTCGTTCAGGGACTAGCCCAACATGTGAGTGGCTTTGCCATGGCCCCACTGTTTAATAAGGGACTAGCCCAACATGCGATTGCCATTGCCACAGCCGCACAGGTCATTCAGAGACTAGGTCAACATGTGATTAGCTCTGTCATAGCCCCAATGGTCATTACATGACAAGCCCAACATGTGATTGGCTCTGTCACAGCCCCACAGGTCATTCAGAGGCTAGCCCGACATTTGATTGGCTATGCCACACCACAGGTGTTTCAGTGGTTCGCGCCACCTGTGTTGTTACATGCACACTGTAACTGTCACCATAAGCCTGTATGATACTGTAACTCAAGTGTACTGTGTCACTAGCCTATTAATATCCACACATTGGATTTCATTGCTTATGGATGTTTGCTTGTGCCGCGAGTGTTATTAAACATATTGATATTCTTTTAGAATGGTATCCTAATAATAGTAGACATGCCTACTCGTATATGCCATCTCATATATGCCATGATGGGATGTTTTAGTTACTATTCCCCACGATTGATGTCTTCAGGAGAGAGTAATCTTGTGCTTTACTCCACTTCATCCGGTGCCTCACTTAATAATCTTCAACCACTTAAGATATACATTCGACAAACATATGAGATATATCCTCTGTGTGAGGCCAAACAGATCTAAAGACGCTGCCTCCACGTGAAGTTCCCATTCTGTATTTACACTATCATTCAAAACCATCAAACACTTGGGATATATGTTCGACAAGCATATCAAATATATCATCTGTGTAAATCCAAACAGATCTAAAGACGCTGCCTCCACATGAAGTTCCCATTCTGTATTTACACTATCATTCAAAACCATCAAACACTTGAGATATATGTTCGACAAGCATATCAAATATATCCTCTGTGTAAATCCAAACAGATCTAAAGACGCTGCCTCCACATGAAGTTCCCATTCTGTATTTACACTATCATTCAAAACCATCAAACACTTGAGATATATGTTCGACAAGCATATCAAATATATCCTCTGTGTAAATCCAAACAGATCTAAAGACGCTGCCTCCACATGAAGTTCCCATTCTGTATTTACACTATCATTCAAAACCATCAAACACTTGAGATATATGTTCGACAAGCATATCAAATATATCCTCTGTGTAAATCCAAACAGATCTAAAGACGCTGCCTCCACATGAAGTTCCCATTCTGTATTTACACTATCATTCAAAACCATCAAACACTTGAGATATATGTTCGACAAGCATATCAAATATATCCTCTGTGTAAATCCAAACAGATCTAAAGACGCTGCCTCCACATGAAGTTCCCATTCTGTATTTACACTATCATTCAAAACCATCAAACACTTGAGATATATGTTCGACAAGCATATCAAATATATCCTCTGTGTAAATCCAAACAGATCTAAGGACGCTGCATGAAATTGAACATCCCATTCTATATTCGAGGCATGTTCATGACACCACTATATGGTAGATGGAAGATATATCTCATATGTTTGTCAAATTTATATCTTAAGTGGTTGAAGATTATTAAGTGAGGCACCGGGTGAAGTGGAGTAAAGCCCAAGATTACTCTCTCCAGAAGACGTCAATACTGGGAAATAGTAATTAAAATATCCCATCGTGGCATTTATGAGATGGCATTTATGAGTAAGCATGTCTATTATTATTAGGATAAATTAACAAGGGGGGTCCTGGGAGTCTCTGCCAGACATTAGTCCTGGTTACGAGAGCCTTACCCAGATTCTTTAGCTCACTATCTTTCACAGAGGAGAATTATCCCAAACATATCAATCTTTGTCCTGCCCAGGGGCAGTCCAGCACCCAAATGCTAGGCAATTCTCCTCTGAACAAGAGTACCAACAGCAACCCCAGAAACGTGTTTCGGTCTGGTTGGACCTCATCAGTAGGGTGAAGCTGTGCCTCTCTAAGAATAGTGAGCAAGGGGTCCACATCTGCATTCCCCTAGTAATTTAGGGTGAGACCCAAAGCTACTTAAATTATGCAAATTAAGAAGGGGGTCCTGGGAATCTCTTTCCCAGACATTAGTCCAGGTTACGAGAGCCTTACCCAGATTCCTTAGCTCACTATCTTTCACAGAGGAGAAATTTCCAAAACATATCAGTCTTTGTCCTGCCCTGGGGCAGTCCAGCATGAAAATGCGAGGCAATTTTCCTCTGAACAAGTAACTTTGGGTCTCACCCTAAGTTACTAAGGGAATCCAGACGTGAAACCCTTGCTCACTATGCCTAAAGAGGCACAGCTCCACCTTACTGATGAAGTCCAACCAGCCTGAAACAGGTGTCCAGGCGGCCAGTGCGTTCGGCCGGTTCTCGGCCAGGACACACATAAACAGACCTCCTGAAGACAGGCTCTCTTGACTATATAGGTAAATATACTGGGGAGAGGTTCATGTTACTTAGGGGGGGTGTGTGCTAGACATAGGATAAAACATAGAGACCGGTCTCAGTCTTGCGTGTGCTTATTATATATATCTTTTAAAGATTTTGGCCGCACTAGGAGATGATCTAGCTTTTTTGAAGCCTTCTTGAACCCTCTTGGGTGTATCCCTGATCCACGAATCGATTCCCATTGTGAGTCATGGGTTATTGACCCAATCACTTACCACTGTTCCATAAAGTCATACTATGGTTTTACACTTGCATGACAAGCCATAGGTATTTCAGTCAGTGATGTATACATACATTGTTTAGTTTTTAGATTTCACAACTCCCTGTGAACATTGGGACGATTTCTACATATGATTTTGCTGTTCTAGGTCTGGGATCACTACACCTGCAGAGAGGTGAGCTTATTTTAATTTTCTGGACAATCTTTCAAGTGGCAGAGCATATTATATCAAGTTTACGGGACCATTAGTAGCTAAGAACGGTATGCTATCTAGGCTCTTAGAAATAAATTGAAGAGAATCGTAGATTTTCTTTATAACTATAGAATTAGTAGATTGCAAATATGAAGATGGCACGGACTATGGATTTGTTTAAAGTAGGGTCTGAGTGGATTCACTGGACAGAAAGTTATAATGGTCTAGAGAGCCAGAGATTCATTGCAGAATTTCTAGATACTGGCTACATGGAGATCATAAGACATGATTGTCATTTTGTTATTGAGTTTATTATTGAGAATTCCTATTGAATGATTGAGCACATTATAATTATTTGTCAATTGGAAATACTCCACTGAATGTACTTTATTTACATTTTTTTAGAATTAATGTAGAACACAGCTCCTGATGAAGAGATATTTGATCTCGAAACGCTTTGAGCCTGAGGAATAAACCCCTATGAAAAACCAATGAACCTTGTCTTTGTTGCTATTTGGATTCCAAGGACAAATTTACTTGTTTTGAAGAATAACTGAATGCACAGAAGATGGTATTTTGAAAGATTGTCATTCATTTCACCACATTTGTTGAGAAGTGTCGTAAAACAACAAAAACTATTGTCTAAAACGTTTGGATCTTACTTTTGAACTCAGGAAAGTGTGTGAGGGACGGGAGTTCCCTGGTTGGGAACTTTATCTTGTTCTGCAATTATCTCTCTCCTCATTTCCAACTCTCTGCATTATAATTCTCTCATATTTCTTCTCCCGAAAACAGCCCCCCCATTACCTGTGTTGCTGCAGTTCATTCCTTGTTGTGTCACTTTCTTTAACTTGCACTGTCTTATTGTCTCCTGCTTTCCCCTTCTTTCTGTCCCCCTACAGGGCAGCACTCTCTTTCTCCCCCTTATCTTACTTTCGGCCTGCGTGGTTTCTCTGCCTTATGCCTCACCGGTTCCCGCTAGAAATTACTTTTTCTTTCCTGGCCTGTTTTGGTGTCACCATCTCAGCTCTGCTGCATGTTTATGAGTAGATGTTTTCTTAAAAGGTGTGACAGTAATGCATGCTATGCTTTAAGGACTGCTCATGCGCTGTAACCATTTCATGTATGTTGGCATCCCCTCCCCATGTACAGGGTCCTGCTGCTCCCCAAAGGTCAATGGGTACCCCAAATAAATACATCTTTGTCTGGCTATTTTACCTCTCTCTTTCTCTCCTCTCGCGTTCTACCTCTTTCTCTCTCTCTCTCTCTCTCTGCCACTCTATCTTTCCTCTACCGCCTTGTGTCTTTTTATTCCACAGCGTTGTGAATCTTTAAAGAGGTGGCGAGTAAATGTGTCCTCAATGTTGCTGAAGTGAGCCCAAAAGGGTGTATTTTGTGGGTGAAATGTGATTTTAAAAGCCATAGGATTTGCAAGCGGGTCTGTAGGGGAACGCATTCAATAGCTTGATATTTCGGATGCCAGATTCTTTTTCCTCCTGAGTTCCCCGAGTCACTCTCGTCACCCTGATGTTTTCCCATGTCACTCTCACCGCCCCGTGTTGTTCTCAATGAATCAGGTCTGCCCCAGGTGGCTGTCACTGTCACAGTGCTGCCCACCTGGCCCATGACACTCTCACCGCCCAGTGTTGTTCTCAATTCCTCAGGTCTGCCACAGGTGGCTGTCACTGCCACAGTGCTGCCCCACCTGGCACATGTCACTCTCACCACCCGATGTTGTTCTCAATGCATCAGGTCTGGCCCAGGTGGCTGTCACTTCCACAGTGCCGCCCCACCTGGCCCATGTCACTATCACCGCCCTGTGTTGTTTGCAATGCATCAGGTCTGCACTGGTGGCTGTCACTGCCACAGTGCCGCCCCACCTGACCCATGTCACTCTCACCGCTCCGTGTTGTTCTCAGTGCATCAGGTCTGCCCCAGGTGGCTGTCACTGCCACAGTGCTGCCCACCTGGCCCATATCACTCTCACTGCCTCGTGTAGTTCTCAACGCATCAGGTCTGCCCCATGTGGCTGTCACTGCCACAATGCTGGCCCATGTCACTCTCACCACCCCGTGTTGTTCTCAATGCCTCAGGTCTGCCCCAGGTGGCTGTCACTGCCACAGTGCTGCCCCACCTGGCTCATGTCACTCTCACTGCCCGGTGTAGTTCTCCATTCATCAGGTCTGCCCAGGTGGCTGTCACTGCCACAGTGCTGCCCCGCCTAGCCCATATCACTCTCACTGCCCCGTGTAGTTCTCAATGCATCAGGTCTGCCCCAGGTGGCTGTCACTGCCACAGTGCTGCCCCGCCTAGCCCATATCACTCTCACTGCCCGGGGTTGTTCTCAATGCATCAGGTCTGTGGCTGTCACTGCCACAGTGCTGCCCCGCCTGGCCCATATCACTCTCACTGCCCCGTGTAGTTCTCAATGCATCAGGTCTGCCCCAGGTGGCTTTCACTGCCACAGTGCTGCCCCGCCTGGCTCATAGCACTCTCACTGCCCCGTGTAGTTCTCAATGCATCAGGTCTGCCCCAGGTGACTGTCACTGCCACAGTGCTGCTCCACCTGGCCCATGTCACTCTCACTGCCCCGTATAGTTCTCAATGCATCAGGTCTGCCCCAGGTGGCAGTCACTGCCACAGTGCTGCCCCACCTGGCCCATGTCATTCTCACCGCCCGGTGTTGTTCTCAATGCATCAGATCTGCCCCAGGTGGCTGTCACTGCCACAGGGCTGCCCACCTGGCCCATGTAACTCACACTGCAACGTGTTGTTCTCCATGCATCAGGTCTGCCCCAGGTGGCTGTCACTGCCACAGGGCTGCCCACCTGGCCCATGTAACTCACACTGCAACGTGTTGTTCTCCATGCATCAGGTCTGCCCCAGGTGGCTGTCACTGCCACAGTGCCGCCTCACCTGGCCCAATGCCACCCTCACCACCACGTGTTGTTCTCAATGAATCAGGTCTGCTCCAGGTGGCTGTCACTGCCACAGTGCTGCCCACCTGGCCCATACCACTCTCACTACCCCAGTTCTTTTGCAATGGCATTCCCATTGCCCCAACTCTACCCCAGGCTGCTCTCACTCCCCAACTGTGGCACATGATGCTTTTGCAATCCCCCTTCAGCCCCAATGTCACCCTCACTGCCCCAGTTCTGCCCCATCTGGCTCTCATTGGCCCAGTTGCACCCCATGTAGCTCCCACTGCCCATATTCTGCCCTGGCTAGCTCGCATTAGCTGTGTGGCTCTCACTGCCCAGTTCCTCCCCGTGTCATCCTTACTGCCTCCTCTCTGCCTGTATGGCTCCCGCTGACCCAGTTTTGCCAGTGGTGACTCCCATAGACCCAGCTCTGCCCAATGCCGCTCTCATTGCTCCACCAATCCTTTACTATGCATGTTTCCCTACCCCTGTTGTGCCCCAGTGGATCTAGCGTCAGCATTCTGGTCTTGACTGGCAGTCAGGAGCGGGAGGGCAGAAGAAGCAGCGGTGGGAATGTAAGAGAAGGTGAGTGCTGGTGTCCAGGCACGACACAAACAAAGCCAACACGCTCTGCGGATTTATACTTCACTGGGCTCAGTCCTCCCCATGATAAGATCCCAAACTGGACCTCGATCACGCCAGGCCACTGCAAACACATCAACCTGACACTGTAAGTCAGAGCCCTAGACAGGCGACCCCATCTCCAAGCACGCAACATTGGCTAAAACTACAGACCCCCATTCTGGGAGGATCTTGACAAACATTCTTCACTGAGCCACCAGATCGGAAGTCTTTCAACGTTTCCATCTCGGCTCTTTGTTGCTTCATACTCAACCCACACTTTTAGCACAAAGCATTGGCACAGAAAAGCTTTTTGTCACCACAAAGCAGAGCAGTGGACTCATTACTCCTGCAAGTCCACATAGCACCCAGTGGAGACCAAGAAGCCCTTCCCAACACACAGTCTCCAGGCCAGGGTTAGCATCTCCCAACACGGATTGGGAGTAGAAGGCAGGCTGGAACCTTCTTTCATGGAACACAGTCAACAGGGGGCGTCTTTGTTCCGTTGGGAACCTGCAAGTCTACACAAGCGTCTCTGTGGCCTATCCAGTCGCTGGGCGGGACACTCTCCCAATTCAAAATGGCATCCACTGTCCTCACCAAAACTTTAGCCTTCAACAGCAAACTTTGGATACAATCGATGTGACATTTTTGGTGAATTTTGTGGGGTGGTTTTATAGAGCAAGAACTGGACAGAGGTATTGTCTAATCATTCTCTTCTGTCCAGACTTGGCTGGAACCACATTCACTTTCATTCCACAGGGGAGAGAAGGGTATGACCACCTCCCGGTACTTACAAGGGCCTCGTGGACACAGGCAACTAGGGGAGCTGCGTACTTTCCACTTAGGACCCCCTCGTCAAATGTTTTGGTCTTTGATCCAGAATGTGATAATGTTATAAGCAGGAAGATGGCATGCTACTTTTGAGAAGCCGATAAGTGATGGAACTTCAAAGGTATGCCACACAGCCACGCGGCACTGGAATGCTACTGCCTCCCTCTGCTGTGTCCATTTTAAAGTGATGTCTGGGGAGGCCAATTCTGTAGCCCATTGGCTTGACACCAATCAATGAATGTGGAATGGGAGTGGGATGGGGCAAGATAACATCCTCCAATGGCTGCACTTGGAAAATGCCAAGGACTGTTGTGACATGGGCCATACGTGCCTGTGGAGCATGAGCGTGGAGAGGAGAGTGTGGATATGACCAAAGCTGCGGCGTGTATGTATCTCTCTGCAAACGGCAACCTCCCCTCTTCACACGCCACTCATGGATTAGGGTATTATGGACTTAGATGGAATGTTTAACCTTAGCCTGCGTCACATCTAGATAGGATTGTGAGTGTTAGAGTGTGCAACACTAAGATGGACTTAGATGGAATGCTTAACTTTAGCCTGCGTAGCATCTAGATAGAAATGTGAATAATAAACACTTTCCAACTGTAAACAGTAGTAATACGTTTCAGAGGAATAACCAACACACACTTTTTGTTTCAGACCCTTTTCCAAATGTTGCCTCCTTCTAGTGCCTAGATGTAGTGAATCGGGGGGGACCAAATGAGGGTGTCTACGGAGTGAATATGTTTTTCATCCAAACTTATACTACAATCTTGCTGCATACAAATGGGGAATCCATGCAAAATTTGGTAGTAGTGGGTTCAACAGTGTGGATTTGTATAGCCGGACAAACATACACAGACACAGCCAAGATTTGTTTTGCATATAAGATTTTTGCATCCATAGACTACGACCTTGCCCCAGACAAAAGAGGAATCCATGCATAATTTGGTAGATGTGGGTTCTATGGTGTGGATTTGTATAGCCGGACAAACATACACACACACATATGTACATTCCACTTTATATGTAAAGATTTCAAGGAGGTTTTGTTGAAATAAAAGTTATCCACATGCGATTTATGGAATTGCAATAGGAAGCTAAAATGTGTTTCTGGATGCCCTAAAAGTGTCCCGAATTTAAGAATGAGTGAGCTGATGGATTGTAAAATTAGGTATATGGAGAGTAAATTGCATGTTTATAACTATTATACTTTTTGTATCTACGACAAAAAATCGCTGCACACCTGTGTAACATAGTGCAAACACGGTTGTTTGTTTTATTAAATCTCCCATGATTATCGTAAGGGGAATATATATGTGTATATATATATATATATATGTATATATATCATGGCATATATTAGTACTTGACATATATGTACTTTTTGGTAAAAAGTGGACATGACAAAAAAAGGGGAATTTCAAATGGCAGTTGCAATATTTCTGTTCTAGACTCCTAAACCAATCCTTAGAGAGAGCAGACTTCAAGGGTGGAGAGATGAGTGAAAGACCAATCAAATGTGCGAGAATTCTTGCAGGGCCATGCCCAATATTGAAATCTTGATTGTGTCATCACTGGTATGTAAAGTGGATGCACAATGAGAGAAGGGGGGCTAGAAAAAGATTACCAACAGACAGCTGCCAAAAATTACCAAAGGTTAGCTGCTGAAATTTCATCTTGGTGGAAATATTGCTGGGGAGACTAGAACACTGTGAGACTTCCCTGGAACCATAGAGGGAGGATTGCTATGGACCATTGACTGAAGTGCTGGACAGAACCCTGTTGTTCCCTAAGAGTGAAGCCCTGCTTACTCTTGAGTGCCAGTCCAGAGATTTCCAAAAGTAAGTAGATTGTCCAAACAATTGTGAGCATGGAGATTTATTTAATTCACCCATTCCCTTTCTTAGTGGGTTCTCTTTCATTAGTGGGTGTGGGGGTACAATTGTGAAGACCTTTAGCATATATTACGGTATATTCATTTAATTAACCCTCAAATAGATTGACGCATGGGGGAGGTTGGAAGAATTTGAAACTTTCACCCTCTCTTCTAGCAGGAAAATACAAAATAGTAATTTAAAGTAATTGGGGTGCCTTGATTTTCCTGTCCACCCCTGACTTCTCTCATGAGAAGGAGTGTTCCCTACCTAAAACGAACAATTCCCAAAAGAAAAACCCACATTCTTAAATCATGCCCATTTTACTGTTCAACTTCCCCAACATGGGCCTTTAAGTGAGGGGGTCTGGATTACTAACTTCTAAACTGTCCCCACTGCCTAGACCTGGCCTTTGAACAGAATGCTCCTGCATATCATTTGATGCTTGGGTGTTGGGGGTAGGGGGAGAAGTACTTTGCTAAAGTGAGACCTCATGTATCTAACGATGAACGTGCGATGTATGTCTAGTTTTTAAATTTGCCCTGTGTCTATTCCTAAAATAAATCCTAGTGAAGTCCTATTTGCTATATACAGTTTACAAATCTGTGATTCAAACTGCTTGCATTTTGACTGTGCAGGTAACTCCGTATCTCAAGCCTTGATGGAGAAGTAGCTTGTATAAAACAAAATTGTGCCTAGGTTTGGCATTAACAGAAATGTGAAGATTATGTCCTAGCATTGTGCTATATTATCATCATTGAGATTCAACATTCAACTGGGCTCATGGGAAAAGAGACTTGACCCATTTATTTAGCCTATGTTCCATGTTTGTGGGGAAAAATGAAGGGAAGAAAAAGTGTTTTTTGTAATTGAAGCCATGTATTCTAACACAAAGAAGATGTCGGCTTTAATTTAAACCTATTATTCATTGAGCTTATAATTGAAATACATATATATTCTTTCTATACCCCAGCCTGGTTTGTGGCTCACTGTGGGCAAAAAGAGGGGAGGGGGGTGAGATTTAGGTGACTCTATATGAGTTTTTAATAAGACCAGCACTAAAAGATGTAAGCGAGAATTGCAGGGCTCCTTGATTGGGGGTGGGAAGGAACTCTCCAGGTCAAGGGTGGTGGTCTCTCAGTATAACGCTACAATATCTGGTATTGTTCCTTCATGTGGACTGTTGATGTATACTCCTGACGGCTCTTGGAATGCTGTTAATGCCCACTGTTTATGTGATAGAATATGTTTGACTTTGAATAAAAAGATTTTTTTTTAATTAAAAATAATTGTGGTATTAATAACACATGTTATTACAGTGCTCAGAAGCCGGATGAATTCAGCCTGAAGGGCTACATAAGAAGGCACATTATTATTGTTACTGTTAGGGGGCAGAAGAGGCTGGGTTTCAAATGTGTCCTTTTTTTTAGACTGAACAAAAAATGCTCTTGTTTGCTGAATCTTCTCAGTCCTAAATAGCCTGATAGTCTGAAGGAAGGGACACCAAGGAGTAACCCATTGAAGGTGATGCGTGTTTACAATCATTGTATTCAAGAAAGGAAGAAAGCTTTCTAAAAAGTTTTCAAGTTGTACTGGCTAAAGGATGACTTTTATTTCAAAGTTGTGGCTTTTAGCTCACATCGTTCTGCGATCTTGAACTATAGTTGTACTTTTATTGTCTAACTATAAACACAAAACTAAAAGTACCAGAATGCAGTGGTAGGCTAAGTAGCAGGGCTCGCTGGGCGTTTCACATTAGACATGGTCCAGCTCATTATGCCATTAGTCTCTCTCTGGGGTTCCCATGTCTGACTCCCACTCTTAGGCATTGGGTGATGGAATCATCGTATTATTATGCATAATGCATGATGCGAATGCAAGTTGCATTCCCGCCAAAAATTACGCAAACAGCAATGGAAGCAAATGTACTGGTGTTTGCTAGTTCAAGAAAATGGTTTTCTTTTGTCCTCACCCCATGTTTTTAGAGAGACTGTACTGTGCTTGCAAGAGGAGCACACATGTGAACAGTGCACTGAGGTGCAAATGGCCACCCCTCCTACTCCAAACATACGCTGCCAAAGCACTGCAGAGCACAATAAACAATCCTTCAAAGATAACGCACTGCAAGGCACGAGTGCAGCCCTTGGCATGTCTTTTTACTCATGCAAACGGGATTGCCGTTGGTGGGCATGAGGGTGGCAAACCTCTGGCACACACGCAGTAATGGTCACTGCATAGGAGGCAGTAACATATGAGTGTCAGGAGTGCACTTCCGGTACTAATCTATGCCAGGGGGCTATCCTGCGTATTATTTGCACTCTTGTCGAATCTATGTGATCTCTGCGCCGCCCGTAACTGCGCCGATGAAAATGTTGACAGCAATTACGGCGCAGCGTTATGCGTCCCCCGGCCAGCATTCCCTTACCCGACCCCCACCCACTCCACTTACCTTTGCTATCCCTACGGTGTCGGTTCCTGACACTTAAGTGTGTCGGAGCTGACGCCGCAGGGTGCTGCTTGGGTGTCAGTATTTTGTGCACCCCCAAAGTCACAGTGACAGTGGGGGTGCACACATGAGGGCGATATTTTAGAAAGAGGGCGATATTTTAGTACAGTTCGCTCCTGTCCAGACACCATAAAATGTGCAGGTAACCTTTGAGAATAAGGTGCTCTGTGCATTTCTAAAATGACCACAAATTTAAAAAGCGCATCCTCTGCACTTCTTTCACGTGTGCTAATTCATGAGAATCTTGCCCCAGGTGTGTATCGCCCCACTGAGCACTTTGTCTGAAGGCACTGATTGACCTGTCATCCGCTAGACCAAAAAACAGGTGCCCTACCCCAGACACAGGTAAATCAAGCGTTTCGAGTTAGAAAAGTCCTCTTTTTTAGGGGGCTGCGTGGCTGAGGACAAAATGCAAACGTGTATAAACAGGAATGCCACTAAATACAGCTACCCGCCTACACACAAGCTAGGTGTGACTAGTTGCACCAAGTGTTAACAAATCATGTTGGTCTATAGATCCAAACAGGAAAAAGGGATAGAGATAAACATATTTTAATTAGTACATGAGAAAACTCGACATGTTAAAAAACAACAATGCATTTCGTTTACACAAAACATAAAAACATATTTTGAGAATCAGCGTTTTTCCTAACCAGGAAGACAACAACTGCAAACATCATTTTTAAACAGTGTTGTGGGGTTAGTACAAGTGTGATATTGACAATTCATATATCCTCAATGGTTGTTATTATTTGTCCTTGACTCTGTCGACACAGAGAAATGTGTTTCTGGGTACCAGCGGATGTTGTTGGAAAGAAAAACTCTCTAGCTGACGTTAGATTGCTATGAGACGTATGCTGGACCCGTCTTCAGGACAATACATTGTAGGGCCACAGGATAAATCTCAGGGGCACAGTGATAATGCTAAAAACCAAAAACACAAAAAAACATGTTAGTGGTACCTTAAAAACTGGTTGCAAATCTCTATAGGTATACACGTGCAACTGTTAGCACTAACCTTGCAATTGCTTTGTAGCTGTGTGTGGCGACCGAATTCGATGGTAGTAACTGTGGGAACTCACAGTTAGAATGACTGAAATGGAAAAATTGATTTTAGCTGTTTGTTGAACAACATTTATTTGTATTTTAATTATTAAATTATGTACAAAAAACTGCACAAACCCTAAGTGAGCAGTTTGGGCCATTGAATTTTAATTCTTCGTGGGCTGTCCGTTTATTTTAGTGATAGTCCTATGATTAAGGAATTGAAAAGGCCTACGTATTGACATCCAGAGTTTTACAAACGTGCTGGTAACGATTATTATCTTCATGCCCAGTCAGAAGTGTGCCTGTTCGTTGGTGTCGATCGACACAGTGTTGGCCGAAATGGTGCAGCTAATACGGAGTGCGCCGTGTGGCTATTTCTTTAAAGAGAAAAGGAAAAGCCGGTAAATGCCTTGAAGCGCTGGTGTGAGGCCTGGTGAAAGTGTGAATGTTCTGTCCTCTTACCTATTCGGAAACCGGAATGAAATTCCGGAGGGTTGCAGACTGTCACAGTGCCGAGCGCTGAATGAAACACTGGGAGATACGGATCGGGTGAGGCCATATTTGAATGCTTGAGAACTAGACCGTGAGTGTACTACCAGAATGGATTACGTTGGACGCCATTTTGGATGAACAAAAGGTGGATACTGACGGAACTAAAGTAGTCATGCACATGGATCCCTCTGTGAGGGTGGACCGCATAATTTATTTTTAGCAGACTGGACGATATGGTAAATGTTGCGATTGTCACACTGACACAAAATAATTGATCACATGTGTGGATAAGTGCAACTGGTATGGGTGACACCTGTATCCAGACAAAAGAGATGGATCATTTGTGAAGGAACAGACTCCATTCTATCCCGCTGTTTAAGCCAGCTTGGACTGTATTCAATTTGTAAATCCATTTTTGCTCAACCTGTCTTAATTTTCGGTCTCTATCTCCCCCGCGGGGATGTGGTGGTATTGTTTGAAGTATGACCCACTGGATGTCTTTGACAGTATATTTGGCTTTGACAAAATGAGCCACTAGTGGTTTTTCAGGCACTGCATTTTTTACACATGAACGATGTTCGCAGATCCTTTGTTTTATAGGTCTCTTAGTTTTGCTAATGTATATAAGCCTGCAAGGGCACGTGATGGCATAAATGGCCCACGGTGTGTTACAATTCGTGAACTTCTTGAGATACCAGGTGAAACCGTTTAGATTGACAGATTTTAAGTTGTCAGTTCGTTCACATACCGAGCAGTTGCTGCATTTAAAATGCCCAGTTATTGGGGGTAAATGTCATAATGTTGTTTCTGATGTAGTTGGAGGTGTCTTTGCAACCTTGTATGTATGTACTAGTTTGTCACGTAAATTGGGCATACGTTTGAAGGCAAAACATGGTTTCTGTACAAAGAACTCCTCAGTTTGTATTAGAGACCAATTTTTCAAGATGCAACAGCGCAAGTCGTTGCTAATTGGCGAGAAGGTGGACACGCAAGTGATCTTGTCCTCTTGTGCCCTGTCTTGTTTTTCTAAACAACGAGATCTGTCGGTGTTCCGTGCCGTTTCATAGATCACAGTAGTGATCCGGGATCTGCGAATAATGCACCCAGCAACAGAGGGGGACATTATTCACGAGGTCAGTTTTTTCAAGAACGGGGCAAAAGAGGCAGAATGCGGCAACCAGGAAACCATGGAATGCGCACCCGCCAGTGGCAACCGCCTCCACCAACCTGGTAATTCCCACTTTGGGAATCCCAATTTTCAATTTGAGCCAACACAGTTTAACACCAGTTGAAACTGACCTCTAGCAAAGACACCTCCAACTACATCACAAACAACATTATGGCATTTACCGCCAGTAACTGGGCATTTTAAATGCGGCAACTGCTCGGTAGGTGAACTAACTGACAACTTAAAATCTGCCAATCTAAACGGTTTCACCTGGTATCTCAAGAAGTTCACGAATTGTAACACACCGTGGGCCATTTATGCCATCACGTGCCCTTGCGGGCTTATATACATTGGCAAAACTAAGAGACCTATAAAACAAAGGATCTGCGAACATCGTTCATGTGTAAAAAACGCAGTGCCTGAAAAACCACTAGTGGCTCATTTTGTCAAAGCCAAACATACTGTCAAAGACATCCAGTGGGTCATACTTCAAACAGTACCACCACATCCCCGCGGGGGAGATAGAGACCGAAAATTAAGACAGCTTGAGCAAAAATGGATTTACAAATTGAATACAGTCCAAGCTGGCTTAAACATCGGGATAGAATGGAGTCTGTTCCTTCACAAATGATCCATCTGTTTTGTCTGGATACAGGTGCCACCCATTACCAGTTGCCCTTATCCACACATGTGATCAATTATTTTGTGTCAGTGTGACAATCTCAACATTTACCATATTGTCCAGTCTGCTAAAAATAAATTATGCAGTCCACCCTCACAGAGGGATCCATGTGCATGACTACTTTAGTTCCGTCAGTATCCGCCTTTTGTTCATCCAAGATGGCGTCCAACGTAATCCATTCTGGTAGTACACTCACGGTCTAGTTCTCAAGCATTCAAATATGGCCTCACCCGATCCGTATCTCCCAGTGTTTCATTCAGCGCTCTGCACTGTGACAGTCTGCAATCCTCTGGCATTTCATTCCGGTTTCCGAATAGGTAAGAGGACAGAACATTCACACTTTCACCAGGCCTCACACCAGCGCTTCAAGGCATTTACCGGCTTTTCCTTTTCTCTTTAAAGAAATAGCCACACGGCGCACTCCGTATTAGCTGCACCATTTCGGCCAACACTGTGTCGATCGACACCAACGAACAGGCACACTTCTGCCTGGGCATGAAGATAATAATCGTTACCAGCACGTTTGTAAAACTCTGCATGTCAATACGTAGGCCTTTTCAATTCCTTAATCATAGGACTATCACTAAAATAAACTGATAGCCCACGAAGAATTAAAATTCAATGGCCCAAGCTGCTCACTTAGGGTTTGTGCAGTTTTTTGCACATAATTTAATACTTAAAATACAAATAAATGTTGTTCAACAAACAGCTAAAATCAATTTTTCCATTTCAGTCATTCTAACTGTGAGTTCCCACAGTTACTACCATCGAATTCGGTCTACATGGTCACCAAATCCGATGCCACACACAGCTACAAAGCAATTGCAAGGTTAGTGCTAACAGTTGCACGTGTATACCTATAGAGATTTGCAACCAGTTTTTAAGGTACCACTAACACGTTTTTTTGTGTTTTTGGTTTTTAGCATTATCACTGTACCCCTGAGATTTATCCTGTGGCCCTACAATGTATTGTCCTGAAGACGGGTCCAGCACACGTCTCATAGCAATCTAACATCAGCTAGAGAGTTTTTCTTTCCAACAACATCCGCTGGTACCCAGAAACACATTTCTCTGTGTCGACAGAGTCAAGGACAAATAATAACAACCATTGAGGATATATGAATTGTCAATATCACACTTGTACTAACCCCACAACACTGTTTAAAAACGATGTTTGCAGTTGTTGTCTTCCTGGTTAGGAAAAACGCTGATTCTCAAAATATGTTTTTATGTTTTGTGTAAACGAAATGCATTGTTGTTTTTTTAACATGTCGAGTTTTCTCATGTACTAATTAAAATATGTTTATCTCTATCCCTTTTTCCTGTTTGGATCTATAGACCAACATGATTTGTTAACACTTGGTGCAACTAGTCACACCTAGCTTGTGTGTAGGCGGGCAGCTGTATTTAGTGGCATTCCTGTTTATACACTACCCCAGACACAGACAAAAATTGGCATTGCACACAAACAATAGAAAAAAGCTGCCACACCTCCACCGACTGCCCCTACATCCACAACATGCCAACTGTCCTTTAGGAAAGCTGATACATCTCAATGTTTCTGAAAGGCCAGTTTGTCTTGGGCCGCGTCAGTCACATGTCAGTCATGTGGGACACTTCCCTCCAGGCTGGCGCCCCTGGAAGTTCAAGAGGGGTGGGAAACTATAAAGCAGTCCACTTGCAGATGTTTGGAAGGGCTGGTATCTCCAAAACCCTGAAGATCTGAGGCAGAATCAGTCACATATTAAGGCCTGTCCGTTTAGGCCAATGAAATTAAGATACTGGGCCTCACTACAGGTTTGGCGGTATCCTGGTGGTAATTCCGCCAGGACACAGGCAAATGGAAATACTGTAACCAGCACTTGGTCCGGCGGTATTACCACTGGATTATGAGTGCCGGTATGGGTGGTAAATCCCCATTCCATGGAGTCTCATTGGACTCCATGGGGGGATTAGCCGGTATTGCTGCCTATTTTGCCGGTACAGTGGCAGAATTAATGCTGGCCACCCCACTGGCAAACCTGTACTTGCGGAAACTTGCTTTTATACAGTAATACCAGCATGTTATTTCCGCACCGGCAAAGTTGCAATGATCCCTACTGACTGGGTAGTGCAGGGAGAGAGCAAAGGCTGACTTGCTAGAACTGCTCTCCCAAGACACCTGGACACAGCTTATTCACGGGGTGTCTGCACTCTGCCTTTAGTGTACCAATATCCTCTTGAAAATGAGGTATGAATAAGCCCTCTACCCACCCCAGGATGGTTCTCTAGCTGGATGTTTGGTCTCCAGAAATGGGAAATGTTTCTTAGGTCAAGGCGGGAGTCCAAAGTAGTGATAGCGAAAAAATGTCCCTCTCCCGCCACTGGAATTTCATATCCCACTTCCTCCTGCCTTTAGGACTTGGGGAAAGATACCCTGTGAAACGCTGGCTTATACTAACTCCGGATAATCTCCTGTGTAACAAAATAGCCTCTCTCTCAATGTGAGATAAAACATGGCATCTTGCTGGACGTATTCTTTGTATCAGGAAATAGTAGAGGCTGTTTGTGGCTTGGAGCAAATAGCACCTCAGTTGACCCAGCTCCTTTGAAGATCAGCACAGAGAAAGGCTAAGTAGAGCACTATGTAAAGTCTTTGGTTGCAACCTTACAGCGAGTTTGCCGTGTGACTGGGTGTAGTTGGATAGGATCCCCCTCGGGCTGTCGAGTGATTGCTCAATGCATGAGGCTACAGGGCACCATCGGCTATGGTCAGCATGTTTCTGTATGCTGGTCTTTAGGCGCTGTGCATCCAAGGAGAGCAAGGCATGATCTGAGAACGAACGGATTGGTCTACAGGCTAAGGCTTCCAAGAATAGCGATGTCATGAAATAATTTTTGAAGGAGGTAAAACGAGAAAAGGCTCTGAGCTCAGGGTCGAAAGAGCCAAAGAATTTAAGAGAGTAGGCTACCCTGACCCTACAGTTTAGCCACTGTGCTTTTGCCTCCCAAAGAAGAACTGCTCGCATCTCTAGACTCTAACTCTCCAGCTGTCCTCATTCTACTTGATCTCTCCTCTGCATTTGAAAGGGTCAACCATTCCATCCTCATAAAACGGCTCTATGATACCCTGGGTATCTCGGAGCGGGCACTGGAATGGCTGACATCCTTCCTAACTGACCATCCGTCCCAGGTAACTCTGGGCACCTTCTCCTCACCAACCTCCTTCTACACCTGTGGTGTCCCCAGGGCTCCAACCTCTCCCCCTGGATCTTTAACACCTTCCTTGCTCTGCTGGCATGCATCATTCCTTCCTTTTCCCCCAACTTCCAATGCTATGCAGATGACACTCGACTCTTCTTCAAACTTCCTGCAAATACTCTTGGTTCTTCCATCATCCCTAACTGCCCATCTGCTATCCATTTCTGATGCACCTCCAATAATCTCTGCCTCAGTGCTAGCAAGACTGAGATCGTTTCTATTGGGACACCTGCTCCCTCTTTCTTTCCCTCACTCTGGCCATCCTCCATGGGCTATCCCCCTTCTCCTTCATCCAAAGCCAAAAACCTTGGAGTCATCTTCGACTCCTCTCTCTCCTTCCTCCCTCACACCCAGGACGTTGCCAAGGAGTACAACGTTCAACTCCTCCTTAAAGGAATTCTCCCCTTTCTCACATTCCCCCAGATGCTCAATGTTACCAGATATCTGGTTCTCTCTAGGCTAGACTACTGCAACAGCCTCTTCTTGAATCTACCTCTTACTCTCTACGACCCCTACAGCTAATCCAGAACAGGGCAGTAAGTCTTATCCTTGGCCTCAAGCCCAGGGAGCACATCTCTCTTGCCCTAAAAACTCTTCACTGGCTCTTGGTTGCTGCACGGATTAAATTCAGATCCCTCTGCATCATCCACAAGGCTGTCTGGGGCCGGGGACCACGTTAACTGCAACTTGCTATCACTAAATAGTCTCCCTCCAGACCTCTACGTTCCTCTGTTACCAACTCTCTATGTGTGAAGTGTTTTACTAAACATAGGGACAGAGGCTGATCACTTGCTTCTGCAGGCTCCCTCTTGTGGAACAGCCTCCCCCTCCCTCTTCATCTTGAGTCGGACCTCCTCAAATTCCGGAAGCTCCTAAAGACTTTCCTTTTAATTTCCTCCTTCCCTTCTTCTGCTAACCTCACAGTTACTACGATTGGTGGCCAGGGTCCTTATGTATCCTCGGGGCCTGGCCTCCCAAACCCAATCACCTCAGGTTCTGCCTGAACACAGCACTGGTATCGGCACCCACCGACCTACCCCACTGTAGGCCTGCACTTACCCACTTATTACAGCTCAACGCTCCCTAGCACTTACTATACTTGTCACTTGCATCTGCTGCTCGCCCATGGGCACAGACACTCTAGCACTTACCCTCGCCCCTCCTCCCCTCTTCTCTCTCTGCACTTGCACGTTCTGAATACTCACAAGGCCTAGTAGGTTCGTCTTTATCCTCCAGTGTATATATTGTTTCAATCCCATGTTCCCTCCCTGTTGCCATGTGGGCGCTTTGAAACATAATTTACTTGTTGTATAAGCACCTAACAAATGCACAATAAATAAAGAAACAAGGAAACCCTAGGTTTTAAATTGCCATCTAGTGCCATAATAAGTTATGTAAGGATGTTGGGCCATTTTCCAAAAGGCATTGATTAGGTCATCAGTAACTTCAAAATGTCTTGTTTAGGTGCTCCAGTCCAGACTATGTTGCAATGGTCTTCTCATTACCAGCACTGGTGAGTTCTGGTTAGCAGTGGCACATTCCAGGCAACTGGAGTTAGATGTTTGTGCGCTGGATGACAGACAAGATTTGGTGGGGGAAAAAAAGAGGTCAGAGTCAAGCCAAATACTGAGGCTTTTTTCCTTCTTCATGGGTTTTGAAGCACCCCCTAACTCTTGGTCTTAGTCCATTGGCTTGGCAGTTTATCTGCAGTGTAATTCCCGATGAGCAAGAGCTCTGGTTTAGACACAGCCTCATCACGAGTTGGGCGGTATCACGACTAGGATACTGCCCAACTTTATTTGCGTTACCGCGCAACCGGATCACAGGTTGGGTGGTAACTGTAATTCCCCATTTTTGGAGCAATTATCGCCAGCGATATTACTGTGTGATAATTGCGTCAAAAATCAGCATTTTTGCAGCGCATTTACCACCAGCTTAGAGCTAGTCAGTAAATGCTGCCAGCCCGAGATTGGATGGACCCTTAAATGCTGCGGTAATAGCGTTAATGGCCCATTTAATGCCTACCACTCAGCTTGTGATGAGGCATGCGTCTTCAGGAATCTGTCCTTCATCCAACTGAGGATGTTTCTTATTCATTTTGGGATGTTGTTCTGAGATTGAGGTTCACTTTCCAGTAGGTGGAGACATATATTGTTCACTACCACTTAATGCACATTTGATGATGCGTTAGTGTCTATCCCAGTGCTCTCAAGAAAAATGTTGCACAGCAGAGGTGACAACGAGGAATTCTAGGGGACACATATGTCATTCTTCCCATTGAGGATGAGCGAGAGTCACTTGCAATTTGCTAAATCCGGTCAGATACAAACCATCTGATCCACTAGCGGGCTCTATATGAAACCGCTGTCGATTCCTCCACTCTACGTGTTGGAATCTAATGATCCACTGTATCATATGAGGCCAGCAAGCCAAGTAAGCGCCAGCTTCTGGGTCATCTCCGCCCGTTGACATGATGTGGTCCTCTCTGATGTTTGCTGTGTAGGTCTCTGTACCTCACTGTGGCTTCAGACCTGATTGACGATCATGGAGTTTTGTGTGTGCTCCCACAAATATCTGGAATAGTCACATGACCTCACCTAGAAACTTGCTGAGGAAGGACAGGTTGGGGTAGCCAGTGGGATTCGCCCAGGTGGTATATGTGATAGAGGTTGGGGTAGCTTGTGGGATTCTCCCAGGTGGGATATAGGATAGAGGTTGGGGTAGCTTGTGGGATTCTCCCAGGTGGGATATGGGATAGAGGTTGGGTTAGCCTGTGGGATATAGGATGGAGGTTGGGGTAGTCTGTGAAATTTGCCCAGGTGGGATAGGATAGAGGGTGGTGTAGCCTGTGGGATTCGCCCAGGTGGGATAGGATAGAGGTTGGTGTAGCCTGTGGGATTCGCACAGGTGGGATATAGGATATAGGTTGGGGTAGCCTGTGGGATTCGCCCAGGTGGGATATAGGATAGAGGTTGGGGTAGCCTGTGGGATTCGCCCAGGTGGGATAGAGGATCGAGGTTGGTGTAGCCTGTGGGATTCGCACAGGTGGGTTATAGGATATAGGTTGGGGTAGCCTGTGGGATTCGCCCAAGTGGGATATAGGATAGGGGTTGGGGTAGCCTGTGGGATTCGCCCAGGTGGGATAGGATAGAGGTTGCGGTAGCCTGTGGGATTCGCCCAGTTGGGATAGGATAGAGGTTGGGGTAGCCTGTGGAATACTCCCAGGTGGGATATAGGATAGAGGCTGGGGTAGCCTGTGGGATTCACCCAGGTGGGATAAGATAGAGGTTGGGGTAGCCTGTGGGATTCGCCCAGGTGGGATTCATTTATTTATTTATTAATTTTATTACATTTGTTACACACCCAGAACCTGGGGTATCACAGCGAGGTTACAGACAGTAAATGCATACATATTCAATTTGCAAAAATTACATAAACATTATATTTACAACAGTGAGGCTAAGGGAGGTGTGAGTGTTGCTACGAGGGTGGACGGGGAAAGAACAGTGCCTATAAAGAGGTGATGTGTTTTAATCATATTGGTTATAAAGCCAGGTTTTGAGAGACTTTTTGAAGTTCATGAAGGAGACCTCTTTCTTGATGCCCAGGGCTAGGGAGTTCCAATGTTTAGGAGCTAGGTATTGGAAGCTGCTATCCCCTGCTCTTGTGTTTTTGTAACAAGGTGCATTGAGAAGTAGGAGGTCATTGTATCTTAGGGCTCTAGAGGATTGTTTTCTTTTTGTTAGAGCGTCGTTAAGGTAGGTGGGTGCTGTTTCCCAGTGACATTTAAAGGTCAAGCATAAGGTTTTGTAGATAACTCTGGCTGCGACAGGCAACCAATGGTGTTCTCTCCTTGTCTTGGTGATGTGATCGTATTTTATGATTCCTAGTGCAGCTCTTAGGGCTTTGTTTTGTATTAGTTGGAGCTGCTTTTTCAGGTTGGCAGTGGAGGTGCCCAGTACTAGGACATTGCAATAGTATAGTTTTGAGAGAATAAGGGCTCTGGCCAGAGTAATGCAATTAGTGGGTGACCGAAATTGCCGGATGAGGATGATGAGTTTAGCCGTGTATGAGGTGGATGATGAAAGGCTGTTGATGTGTTTGGTTATTGATAGGTTAGCGTCTAAGTAAACGCCTAATGTTTTTACTTGTTTTAGGACAGGTATTGGTGTACCGTCAATGTTAATGGATGAGTAGTCGGGATGAAGGGCATTATTTTAGCTTTTGACCCCACGATGAGAATCTCCGTCTTCTCATCATTGAGGCAGAGACTATTGAGTGCCATCCAGTTTGGATGATGGCATAAATCTTATTGATAGTCAGGGTGTCTTGGATGTAGTTGCCAGTGAGTGGGGTGAGGATCTGTGTGTCGTCTGCAAAGTTGGTGTAGACGACACCCATATTGTCCAGGGCTGAGAAGAGGAGCTTGGTGTAGGCGTTGTAGAGGATTGGTGAGAGGCATGATCCTTGGGGTACTCCTAAGGGTACTGGGATAGGGTCTGCCGCTTCTTTGCCTATAGAAACTCTAGATGTTCATTCTTCTAGGAAGGAGTTGATCCACATAGTGGTATTGGTCGAGAAGTTGAAGTTTCTAGCGAGGGTGGAGCAGAGTTTGTTATGGTCGACAAGGTCGAATGCTGTGGATAGATCTAGCAGGAGGAGAATGCATAGCTTCCCTGTATCCCTAAAAGTATCCATCTGCATTTTGAGATCTAGTAGAGCTGTTTCGGTGCTATGATTGGGTCTAAAACCAGATTGCCTGGTGCCAAGGAGATGATTGTTTTCTAGATGGGCTTGGACTTGGTTATATGCTATTTTGTCGAGGATTTTCAGTAGAAATGGGACCGTTGTTATGGGCCGATAATTGGTAGGTACTGAGGGGTCTAGTGTTGTTTTTTTTTAGTGAAGGTGTGACCCAGGCTTCTTTGATGCTGGCTGGGACCAGGTTAGTTTTGAAGGACGCATTTACAAAATTGGTAATAATAGGATTCAGTACTTGGGTGCAAGATTTGACTACCTGGGCCGGGACGGAATCGCCTTTGCAATTAGAAGCTTTGAGCTTAGCGATGGTGTCTAGGACTAAGTCTTGGGAGACTGGGGTGAATGAGAAAAGCGGGCAGGTATTGACCATAGGAACTGCAATGTGATTGTCACTAGAGGGCTTGGCGGCCAGAAGTTGTTTTTTGGTAGTGATCTTGGTTTGTAAGAGAGGAATTTTTGCTGCTAGGGTATCTTGTATGGTGGTGCACCATTCTTTGCTGGAATCGGCGATATTGGTATCAGGCATGGGGTTTTCTAGTTCCCTAAGCATGGAGAATAATTCTTTAGAATCGGAGGAAGCTTCACTTATTTGAGCGTTGTAAGCATCGGCCTTGCTATTAATGATAGCTGATTTATATTTTTTGTTAGCCATGCGCAGATTGTTCTCAGACTCTACTGTTGAATATTTTCTATGGGCATGTTCAAGGGCCCGTTTCTTTCTTCTGAGGACGACTAGGTTGTCATTAAACCAGAAGCATGATCGTTAGTTTATACGTTTTGTTTTAGTAGTTAGTGGGGCTACTGCATTAATGGTGGCAGTGAGACAGTTATGATAAGTGTCTGCTAGGATGCAGGGGTTGTCGCTAGCACTCGAGGGTGAGTCTAGTAGTTTGCTGAACAAAGGGTTGAGGAGATCTGGAGTGAGTTTGCGAGTGTTTCTGGCTTCAAAAGTGTTAGCTACAGCCGATTTGGCAATGTGAGGCTCATCGTGGATGATGGTGAATTGGATTTAGGATAGAGGTTGGGGTAGCTTGAGGGATTCGCCCATATGGGATATAGGATAGAGGTTGGGGTAGTCTGTGGGATTCACCCAGGTGGGATATAGGATAGAGGTTGGGGTAGCCTGTGGGATTTGCACATGTGGGATATAGGATATAGGTTGGAGTAGCCAGTGGGATTCGCCCAGGTGGGATATAGGATAGCGGTTGAGGTAGCCTGTGGGATTCCGCCAGGTGGGATTTAGGATAGAGGTTGGGGTAGCCTGTGGGATTCGCACAGATGGGAAATAGGACATAGGTTGGGGCAGCCTGTGGGATTCACCTAGGTGGGATATAGGATAGAGGTTGGGGTAGCCTATGGGATTCACCCAGGTGGGATATAGGATAGAGGTTGGGGTATCCTGAGGGATTCGCCCAGGTGGGATATAGGATAGAGGTTGGGGTAGCCTGTGGGATTCACCCAGGTGGGATATAGGATAGAGGTTGGGGTAGCCTGTGGGATTCACCCAGGTGGGATATAGGATAGAGGTTGGGGTATCCTGTGGGATTCGCCCAGGTTGGATATAGGATAGAGGTTGGGGTAGCCTGTGGGATTCACCCAGGTGGGATATAGGATAGAGGTTGGGGTAGCCTGTGGGATTCACCCAGGTGCGATATAGGATAGTGGTTGGAGTAGCCTGTGGGATTGGCCCAGGTGGGATATAGGATAGAGGAGGGGGTAGTCTGTGGGATTCGCCCAGGTGGGATATAGGATAGAGGTTGGGGTAGCCTGTGGGATATAGGATAGAGGTTGGAGTAGCCTGTGGGATTCACCCAGGTAGGATATAGGATAGAGGTTGGAGTAGCCTGTGGGATTCGCCCAGGTGGGATATAGGATAGAGGTTGGGGTAGCCTGTGGGATATAGGATAGAGGTTGGAGTAGCCTGTGGGATTCGCCCAGATGGGATATAGGATAGAGATTGGGGTAGCCTGTGGGATTCACCCAGGTGGGATATAGGATAGAGGTTGGGGTAGCCTGTGGGATTCGCCAAGGTGGGATATAGGATAGAGGTTGGGGTAGCCCGTGGGATTCGCCCAGTTGGGTTATAGGATAGAGGTTGGGGTAGCCTGTGGGATTCACCGACGGTGTCTGGGAACAGGAATTAGGGTGACATTGTTTGAGTTGCTGATCTGTGTTCAGCACTTGTAACAGCTCCGGGGCAGTTCGTTCAGGTGTTTCATGAGAGGTTGGTGGAACATGCCCTCGTTGGAAGAGTGGAGTATTTTTTCTCAGCTGCCTGGAGGGTTTGTGGCAAGCCCACTTGTGTAGTTCAGGATTGGACGGGTGTAATTGCCACGGGGATAGCGAGATTGACCCGCCAACTCCATTCAGATGCTCTGGATGGTGGTACGTAATATTTTGTATGTTGGCATCGAGTTGGAACCTGGACTTGTTGCCACAGTGGAGCTTTCTTTCTCAGTTGCCTGGAGGATTCCTAGCAAGACCACTGCTGTAGCTGAGGATTGGACCCATGTAAATGCGAGAGGGATGCAGCGGTTGACCCCTGTCCCCTTTCAGATCGATGGCGACACCCATTATGTGCATGTTGGCATTTAAAATGCAGGGAAGAGCCTGGCAATGTTTGATTGCATAGGCATGCCTTCCACTTACGCAGAACAGTCTGAGTGCCAGTGCAATTAAATCAGACATATGCTCATCAGAACTATAGTTTCCTAAATAAGATTTTAGAGTACAAGGCATTTTCCACTGCAAACGTATTCCTTAACAGCAAAGTAGATTTGGCATCGAACTGCCACAAAACAGCGAGGCCTTTTACCTGTGCCAAAGGTGCTCTAGATGGGCATGCCTTTGGCTCTATTGGACTTATACCAGTTAATGCATCACCGGCGGCGGTATTCAAAGGATGTAAAAGTAAAGAGCTGTTGCAACAGTAGAGCATTCCCCTTACTCCCACTAACTGTGGCATTAGGCTGCTGGTTCCAGTTCCCTGGCAAGGCACGGGCACACCGCACCTCAACCTACAGTAGGTGCTGAATAGCTCGGTGGGCCTCGTGGCAAGTTTGGCAGTGCAGTGAAAAGTGGTGGTAATTCCGTTGCCGCCATATTTTTTGGGTGGTAATAGGATTACTGCCACTTTTACTGCATCGCCGAATCATACATTTGGAGGTGATGTTGAGGATTTACCTCCAGGAAAAATCAGCAGATGATCCGAACAATAAATCCGCTGTCGGTAAATCTGCCAAAAATCCCCATGGTGTCCCATGGAAATGACACCGCACTTCCACTGCTTGCAATCCTGTGGCAAACCCACAGGATGGAGAGGCGGTAACAGCAAACAATTCGGCCTGTAATTCAGTGGATTTACCGCCAGACTCGTAATGGGGGCCCAGTGAATTAGCTTCAGCTGTATTCACTTAGATTGTTTTTGACTTTTTCCTGTGGTTTAGATTTCATTTGCACAGTGCGTGCACAGTGGTTGCATTCATTCTCTGGTGCAACTCGACGTGAAGACTGCATGTTTTCATTTTTGCTTTGCAAATATGTGCAACATCTTTCTTGGCTTGGGAGTATGAACATTTCTAAAGACGTTTCGCAGGGACCAACAGTACATAAAATGTTCAGTGTCTTTAAAACCCACGGTTTACATCATGAAGTCTGGGTGACCACAATTTATCCATAGAATGCATATTGCAAAGTGACAATACGTTTACTGCAGCAGAAGAGTTAGAGGAAATCTAAGCCACTGCTTCAGGATATCTACCACTCATTATCATCCCATTTTGTTCCCTATTGAGTGAAAACAAATGTCCTGTATTTACACTGGTGTTGCAATGTAGCATAGGAAACCTTTCTGTCACAACAGATTTGTGTTTCTTTTTGTGTTGGAGAAACTCCATGACAACCCGAGGATAATGAAGTTATGATTTGGGGTCCTCCCATGTTGGAAAATCCCTTGAATGATGTCATGTTTCCAGAGTAGCTGTGGTGATTGGATGCCGGGCTATATGCAGCTCCACCCTTTACACTGTAAATAATATCTACCATAACCGGAAAATGCTGACTATTATCAATGGAGCAAATGAGCTGCATAACTCTGTTTTTCTAGAGGCAGGGTAGAGGCAGGGAAAGACCTCTTCTCATGGGCATCTATCCCGAAGGAGAAGTGTCTCCCTGCGTATTCATTCAAATCCCCAAAAAAGTCACTCTGACCACTGGAAAACACTTCTCTTCTTGATATCCATATAGGATTTGAAAATATTGTTAACATTTATACATTACTACATATACTACAATCTAGTTGGATTTTCATATTTACACAGCTGAGGAACCCTGTATTTGCACTTTTGTGACATTTCACATGTAGTTGGCGGCTTACAACCTAGTATTAAAACCACATGAACAATATTGAGATATATACATCATATATCGAGATATAGCCCAAATATATCGAGAAATTACCTTTGCCCCATATCGCCCAGCCCTAGTTTTCATGCCTCTTTCCTGCAGTGCTTATATTGAGGAGTCAAAAACATCCTGAAAGACATAACATTGGAAGGATTTCTATGGAACTAATATAGGTTACACCTAAGAACTGGGACAACCAAGACTAACCAAGACTTCATGACTCCATAAGAAAGAACCTATTAAACTGAAACTATATGCAACGGTATGATACTATAAACAAATCGCATTAACGTCTGACCAAAATATGCCTGACTAAGAAAAGATGTGATAATACAATTATAAAAGGATCCATTTCTACTAACCGCATGCCTATGACCAACCAGCCTTTAACTAGAAGTACAGAATACAAGCACAACTGATTGGCTATCAATGAATCTTTATATGAATATTTACCTTGTATACCGACCAATGTAACTGTTTATGTGCCTTGAAAAAGCCCAAGTAAGGGCAAAACAGTAGCACGTGCCTCCAAAAAGGAGTCATGTTGGCACTACGTATATAACTTTGACACTATGTGTAAAACCTTTTTTAGCACCATACATAAAATACTTTAAGGAATTAAATAAATGACTAACCTTTTAAAACACAAGCTTTCATTGACATTACTTACTCAACTTAGAAGCCCAGACGCATCTGAGCTTAGCAAAGCACAATTTTGAAGCTTTAAAACCGACTGACTAGTGCTGCCGGGTAACACAGACAAGTGAAAAAAAGCACTAATGAATACAGGGAAGGCGCACCACATTCTACCCGCTACGCCATTGCAAACTTTTATTGAGGAGTGCCCATCTACGCATTGTTTAGTACTGAATGTCTTTTTGGATTGACTTGGGAGATATTTCTGCATCCTGGCTGCTGCACCTCAAAGCCTAACATGCAGTACAGCCCTCAACTCCCAGTTGGTTAAGATTTGGTGGGACATAGAGCATAGCTGAGAACTGTTTGTGACCTGAAGAAAACAGTATAGCCTTGTGGATACCCAGTGCCCTGTTGGTCATCTTTATTTATTTTTAATTGTATTGTGAGAAAAAGGTGTTTTGACAAAAAACACAACAGTAATAACGGCCTTCAGGTCAATCCTCTGGCTTGTACCTTAAGACAGAGGGCTAAGTAATGAACGACTGACAGATGGATGGTAGGTAATGCATGATACACAAGCAAGGGTCAGGACAAGACAGACAGTAATCAAAGGGGAGAATGGAAACAGACAAGGCAAGTTGTAATATGCACTGAGGTTCTAGAGACAGGGTATACAAGGAGAGGTAGTGATGTGTAGGGAAATAGAGCGTGCTACCTCCAGACTCAAGAGAAGAGCTTCAATAGAGGGTTTAAGGGTTTGGATAGTAGTGATGTTTTTGATGTGGGGTTAGTGAGTTCAAGTGGTAAGAGGCAAGCAGTTTGGTCAAGAAGGACTAGAGGAGCGTTTTTGATGCGGAGCAAGGTCCGAAAATTGGAGACATGGCTCATGGGTGTTTGTGTTCTATATGGTCGGCAAAATCAAGGCTAGAGCAGGTCGTTGAGCTCATTATCATCAAGGTAGTTGGACATCGCATTGAAGATGAACCTCTTCAGAATGTTTGACTAGCCAGTGAGAAAAGAAACAGGTTGATGGCAGGTTTGTTAGAATCCATCCAAGACTTCTTGCGGAGCAATAAGACAGTAGCTAACTTAAAGCAGGCATGAAAGACCCCAAGAGAAAGGGAGGAAATAAATGGAGAGGAGCCGCAGAAGCAGGTAAGAGGTGAACGTTCCACGACCATCTGTTGGGCCAACAGGTCTACAAAGGCACACAAAGGGTGCCTGTCCTTGTGGTGGCAGGCAGTTCCATGGGAGAAGTTGGAGAGAACGGATGCTGGTCGGAAATTGTGGGAGTATGAGGAGTGAGACAAAGAAGAAAAGGGAGGGGGTGTGAGGTGGGTGATGGGAGTGTCACAGACTTTGAAGATGTTGGTCGAGACGTGCAGAGCAAAGTAATTAGCAGAGAGTGTAGAGGGAATTGTTTGAGGGTTTGGGGATACAACATGGTTTGGAGGGTGGAGGAGGGTTTTCAGGTTCCAGGGCACCAGTGAATGTGGAGAGGGCTCCCTTGAAGACAGGTCTTACACCAATTGCAGTGAGAGGGTTGCATGTCGATATGGAAGAGGCATATCTGAGGGGGGATTCAGGGATGAAGGTGAAGGGGAAAGGGGGTGACATTTAATGAGAGGTAAAGGTACAGAATTGGAAGAAGAGAGCCTGTTTCAAAGTCAGAGAAGGATGTTCAGTGGAGCCGGACTGTGGAATAACTAGAAATCATTGGTAGGACCTGACTTTGGCCAGATAGAGGGCTAGAGATTTAGGTTTAAAATGATATGTTTAGGCTGAAGTGTTGGGAGCGGGAAAGAGTGGCACATTCACAGTCACACTAAAGTAAAGGAGGGAGTGGTCAATTGAGAAGGGGTTCATAGTGAGATTAGATGCAGTAAGTGAGGAGGGGAGGAAGACACGTTTGAGACAGTTTTCTTAGGCATGGGTGGGTTGGTTGTGGAGATAGGTTAGCGAGTGATCCGAGAGGAGAGTGTTGAGTTGGGTTGGTAGAGGACCTTTGGGGAGGTTGAATTTACCCATTGCCACCACTGTGGCTTTGATAGGAATGGGACTGGTAAAAGGTAAAGATTGAAGGAGATGAGAGGTTCTATAGTGGCCTATTCCTCAATTTAGAAAAGTGAGGTGAGTGGGTGAAAGACGTGACGTAACAGTGAACAGGAGTGTATAAGAAGGTAAGATGAAAGAAGGGGGTTGTTATTTAGGCCAAGCCAACACCTGTTTTGAATGTATGGTAGGGGTGTACAAGGGTGGTGTAGTTGGTGTAATGGACAGCATAGATGGCTGTGTCATGTAGGTTATCTAAGTATCAGTTACTACCATGTCCATGATTAGGAGGATGTGAGTGCCAAAATGGTCAACAAGGAGGGTGATTTGTTACAGATGGATTGGGCATTTTGGAATCCAAGTGTAAGAGTACAATGATATGATATGATATGGCATTTATAACGCACCTATACACAAGTGTTTCAAGGCACAACGAGGCAAGGGAGGGGGACAGTGGGAGGACAGAGACAATGATTTTACCAGGCCAAGTGGCACTGAGATCGCGCAAGTGCAGGGGAGAGGGGAGTGGAAAAGTGCCAGGGGGGGCAGGGGGAGGGGGGAAGTGCTGTACATGGGATCAAACAATAACAAGAAGTGCGGCCAGCAGGTGGCAAGTGCAAGGGTAAGTGCAGACAGCGGGTGTCCAATAAGTGCAGGTAAGGGGACTGTAGGGTTGAAGATACAGACCTAAGTGCAAGGGTTGCCAGGAGGCAGTGCAGGTGTGCAAGTGGGCTGGCCAAGACTTGGGCCCGAAGTCAGACGGTAGCAAGGTGACCAGTGCAGTACCAGAGAGGAGATCAGCAGGGGAGAGGAAGAGAGAAGGCAGAAGCAAAGAGGAATATCTCGAGGTGCTTCCAGAGGCGGAGATGGTTCTCCTCCAATTTCAGAGAGGCAGGGAGGCTATTTCAGAGGGAGGCCCTAGTTGAAGAAAGACATCTACCATCAACTTGTTGCTGACCCTGAGGGAGTTGGAGGTGTAGGAGCGAAGAGCTCGAGTAGGAAGGTATTTTCGAAGAGAGAGTTGGAGGTATTGAGAACCCAGGCCCCAGAAGGCCTTGTGGGCAATGCTGAGGGTCTTGAACTTGATACTTGCAGCCACTGGGAGCCAATGAAGCAATTTCAGTGCTGGAGAGATACAATCCCTGGGCTTGAGGCCAAGGACAAGTCTCACAGTCATGTTCTGAATGAGTTGCAGAGGGCGGAGAGTAGAAGCAGGCAGATTGAGAAAGAGGCTGCTGCATAGTCCAGCCTAGAGAGAACCAGGGCTCTAGAGACAGTGAGCTTCTGGGTGAAGGAGAGGAAAGGAAGAATACCGCTGAGGAGGTGCAGTTGGTAGTTTGACTTCTTAGAGACGTCAGAGATGTGTGGAGAAAAGGAGAGTGTGGAGTCGAAGATGCCCCTGAGGTTCTTAGCACAAAGGGGTCATTCAGGAGATAGATGGGGTTGGAATGTGTTTGTCAGCACACAGGTCCTTTTGGGGTTGGGCAGAAGGCAGTGGAGTAGCACTGAGTTATGTATATAAACAATTGGGCTCCCATGTTTTAATAGGCCCCAAATAAACCTTAAGAAGGGATATATTTCAAAACCACAGCATAGCCAATGATGAAGAGTAATACGTTGCTACTAACTACGGAAGACAGTCATTCTGTCCTTATCTCCCCACTGTTGCCACAGGGGTAAGAGACAATAAAAGTTAAAAGCAGGACAGATTCACTAACGCAAATGCTGTAACCATACATATGCATCCACTAGACATGAAGCAAATATGCACTCACCACGAAGAAAACACACTAGGTCAAATATGCATTTAAACATGAAGAATATTAACTGCATCCATTTATAAATGAAGAACTAACATGGCACTCATTGGACATTAACACACATTCATGATTAGACAACCATTTTATTTAAAATGGATGCCTCAGAGGCTCAGAATTAGCCTGGGCAACAAGGCTCAATTCACAAAAACACATGCAAAGTTGAAGGGCTTGCTGAGCACAAAGTTAGTTTAATGATGAACCACAAGTTTGAAATGTGATAAAAGAAGTTCCCATGGTAGAAGGGATTTTGCACAGAACACCAGGTGCACAGACTCTGGCAGTAAAATATAATTGAATAGCAGAAAATACAAATCTTAGCACTTCTTAAAACTGAACTTGGCACAAAGTAAGGGAAAAGATAGGGAGGGACAAGAGAACCAATCAGAGGGCCTTGCTTCATCTTCAAACAAAACAAAATCCAATTAAAACTTGTATTTTGCAGATATTCTGCTGGTCAGCACATGCTGAGGTCACTAAGGAGAGGGAGATTTCAGGGGTTGATGTCAGAAAATGTGTGGCTTGGTTTTTGAGTTCAGGAAATGCATTTGCCCAGTAAGAAGAGAGCATCCGTAAGGGCCTGCTGAAGCCTTACCAATCAGCTTGTTTGACCTGCCCCAAAATGTAACTAATGAGGATAATTCTAATAAGTGTGTCATTGTATGAAAATGAAAGCCTGTGATGGGCAGAGTTGAGACCTCTTTCAGACAGTTCGAGTTTGCAGGGCTGTTTTGAAATTCTTCTGCCAGTTGAGGGGGGTTCAATAAATGTCTTTCTTTCCTGCACAGTGTCTGCTTCTCCATCGAGTATTGTTGATCAGGTTATGTCTGCAAATTAGTCCTCCTTTACAAAGAGGTTGTGTAAAGGGGGTTGCTGGAGATGATGGAGCTGGAAAAGGAGGGGGGCAGGAGTTAGAGGGAGTAAGAGAAGGGTAGGATTAGAGGGAGAAATCACAGTAAGGGGTTTAAGGGATAAAGTGGGAAGGGAGTATGGAGAACTGCTGTAGTGTGCGAGAAGCTAATGAGCTGCCATTGGCTGAGAAATATGGTTACTAATCACTATATCATGAATTTTAAGCCACCTCGCAATGTTACATTCCCTAAAAGAAGAGTGATCAGCTAGCCAGGTGCCATAACTGTAACACAAATCATTATTTAGATGACATTAACTGTATTCATACATTGGCTAGTGCTTGCATTAAGGGCATCTAATCACTGTGAATACTTGTACTGGCAATGCATTGTGCAGTAGTTCTAACATCATCCATACAACCAGGGAATGTAGGCTTTATGGGGGATGGCACTCATTTCAACGGATTATGTAAAACACACATTAAGAAAGAACCACTTTGAAACGCTTGTTTGGGTCTAACTGGCACTTGGCCGTGTGCAAGTGAATGACGCAGGGAAAACAATTTCAGCAGTGTTGTTTAGCGACATTTAGAGAAAGCTGTCTTTCTAACTTTGAAGGTCACTGTGTGTCTTGGCAGATGGAAACGGAAGCAGGATGCCTATGGTTTCAAGCCGTGGGGCACTTCCAAACTTATGGATAGTTTTCAATGAATGAATAGAGCATGCAGAGATATGTCACTAGGAAAGAGCCGATATTCAATTACTACCCCATCTGTATTTAACTTGGCAGATGTGACGAAACTAGGAAGAAAGCTGCTGGCAGGTGCAGTTGATAGAGGAGATAGCACCTAGAATGCCCTGTCCCTAATTTTCCCAACTCGTGTACACATCTTTAGAATTGAATGCCCTCTGCTGTTGTTGCTTTAATTTGAGTACTCTGAGCCTAGGGCCCTTTAGGAATGTGCATGCAATGGATGGGTTCACAGAATAACTCCAAATAACCAAACCAACTCAGGAAGATGGCAAAGTACTGTTTTATTATCAATTAGCTAATACAGGCAGTTACAATGAACATCAACGGACGTACACTCGATTTCTCTCAACGATCATTTCATAAAAAACATGATTATATACTCAGAATACGTCAGAGGTGATGTCATATTACGTGGCAAATAATGAAAACCCTACTGGGGATCGGGGTAGGCTTAAGGGGAACATCTAAGTACACATTATAGAGGAACTAGGATTGTGATTGTCTGCCCACTGTCAGGTGGACAATATATATGCCTACCCCTAAAACAGGGCACCTTCAAAACCATTAGATACATGGTTTCTGATTGGCTTCTCAAACTATAAGGTCCTTCGTTATATGGACCACAACAATTGGTTGGCAAGTTAGTCCCATGTCTGCAACATTTGGTTCACTTAGCAGCATATAAGCTCAGACCCAGGTGAAAGGAGATGGGGCATAACTCTGTTACCCCACCCAATTAGCCCAGCATCTCTCATCACCTAAGTCTTCTGCCATGATGATTGTCTTTGAACTTGTCTTGCAAAGTATCCTTGTCTATGAGAATACATGGGAGTGCGGGCACTCACTATCGCTGTTCTAGGACTCCAAGTTCGACTTTATTTTCATCCTTGGCTCACGTGACAGGAGACCACAATCTGGTTCATTTTGCAGGTTTTAAATGTCTTAAATGAATACAACCTGCCACTCTTGGTGTTCTCTCTTTGCACCTTAACTAGAGATGATTCATCCTTTGCACATTCACTCCTTTACAGAATAGATAGACGAGCTTGGATGCTTCAGTCTTGACTTCAGGCCAGACAACCTTGCCGTGCAGCTTCACTATTCAGTTTATTCCTACTGCAACACAATTTTCCCTTTCTTCTTCATGGGTCCTGGCTTCCTAAAATTCATGATACCGATGTCTAGCTACTATACAGTGGCGGCTTCACTTGCATTATAGCCAGCTTTTATGGTGACTTCATCTACTTACACTTCAGCGTCTGTACAATTATTGAACAGTTGATTCGCAGCAGCACTTTGTGCACGAATAATCTTCTTTTTCGTATTTAAAAGTTCTCCTGATTCTTTACTTCGTCATTAGTTACTGTAAGATCCATACATCCTCTTCAGCCAGTATCCCGCAATGTCGCTTATACTCTCTTATGACGTCACAGGCTTTTTCCTTTACTTTTTTTTATATTCCTTCAGGGAGTTCCTCCCTCAGATTGTCATCCTTTCGGGGATACATTCGATAGGGTTGCCTCAATGAATATCTTCTTTCGAACATAAGTTGCAGAATCGGAACAACTGCTGGTGTCAAAAACAGTGTCATCTCAGGCTTCCAACATATGGGAGGTTAGAGGGCGGGGTTTCCTGCAGAGTCATGCAGCTGCTCCTCTACAATTCATATATGATTCAACATTTTGTACTCATGCCAGAAATATTATAAGTTACCAGCCGTTCTTCTAAATAGACAAGAATAGATTGTTTCAACAGTAAATTAAGAGAAGCTACTGCCCAGTAATAAACATCTGAAAATTGAGCTAAGAGCAAAGACTGTAAAAGGGCCAAATTGTGTTGCTAAAGAGAAGGAGAGAAGAGAAGGAGAAAAGAGGGAGATGTGGATGAGGTTTTGGCAGTGGGAAGAGTTGTTGAAGTGGGCAGGAGTTGAGGGCGATTCCACCAGCAGGGGCCAGTAAAGGGACAAAAGAAGAGAACAGCATTTATGCTCTCTTGTGGAAGAGGCCTGTGTGTTTAAACACATCTACGATTCTGGTCCCAATGAAGTGCAGAGCCAGGCTGTATGGTATCAAGTAAGTATGGAAAGGTATATCATTGATCCACTGTTTTTGGGAAAGGTGGAATTCTGACAGGGAGACTGATACATTTATAATTATTTGCTTAAACAACCAGAAAAATTAGTGAAAGCTAGCCAATAAGCTAATAGAAGCAGTCTTTTGATTTCACATTTTACGGTCTAGTTTACACCTAATGTTAATGGGATTTATATTGTGCTCCACTGCCATCTGCATGGTCTCAAGGTGCTCTGGTGGATCTAAAAATAAGAGAAGGGGAGTGGGTGTGTTGGTAGGTGGAGCGGGAGAGTCCACAAGTGCTTTGCTGATGTGTTGGTAGTTTCAGTTCAGAAAAAATAGTCATTGTGCGTGGGTTTTCTTCTTGGTATTAATTTGTGGTGTGTGCGAGCACCTGAGTCTGTAAGGGTGGTTTGCTGTCTGTGGTGAGAGGTGCTATAACTGTGTTGCGATTGTATGTGTGGTTGGAAGAGGTGCAGGCAGATTTGTCTATTTAAACTGTTGAAGAGGCCTCAAACCCACCCCCAGCTTACCCCCAAGATGACAAATGCCACCCACTACAGCAGCCCCATAGACCATAACTAGTTGACATCACCAAAGTAATCATCAAGAGGTGACATGGCTGAACACACACGCAGAGGCATAAGCCAGGTGCAAAAGAACACACATGAACTGCTTGCAGAAACCTAAAAGCAACTAACATGAACAGCTATGAAAATAAATATGGAAGCCACAGCTGCATTGAAATGAATGGAAGACATTGGAAAGGCTCAAAACACATGGAGAGGCCTCAGGCACTGATTTCCCTGAGGAACGCAAAGCAGAGCAGAGCTAGCAGTGCAGTCGCTGTAATTAACCTTGCCAGAGACCCTGGGAGAGAGTGTTTCAAGTCAACAGAAAAGAAAGAACACCTGCAAGTGCGGGAGGTGAAACTCTTTAGAAATGCAAGCAGAGAGCTCAATTCTGCAGTCCCTAAACATGTTTGTTTGTTTGTTTATTTATTTATATAGCGCTCTTGACCCGGGGGTATATATGCGCTTTGAACATCAGGTTACAGGTAAAAGACAATAGTACAGTATTGATAGGGCATAGATAATAGTATTCAAACAATATACATAAAATTGGACATTCGGAGTGCATACATATGTGGTAGGACAGTTATTTGTTGGTTAACCAGGAAATGACCTTAGTTCTGAAGGGTTGGAAAGTAGGTGTAGATTTAATATCCAGTGGGATGGAATTCCAGAGTTGTGATGCCAAAGTTGGGAAGCTGGATCCTCCAGCTCTTTTGAGGGAGTATTTGGGAACTGTTAGTTGTAATGAGTTGGACGATCTGGTGGTTCTAGTGTTCTGTCTTAGTGTAAATTTGTTCGAGAGGTAGGGTGGGGCAAGATGATTGAGGGCTTTGTAAGTAAGGCATATGGTTTTCAAGTCAATTTTCTGTTGGATGGACAACCATTTGCAGGCAGTTCTGGTGGCGGAGATGTGTTCCCTTCTAGGAATATTGAGGGCGGCACGGAGTGCGTTATTTTGTAAAACTTGCAATTTATTGATTACTGTTTTGTTGGCACCTACATAGAGGCTATTACAGTAATCCAGTTTAGATTGAATGAGTGCTCTGGCTAGGATGAGACAGTTGCTAGGGGAGATCAGTGGTCTGCAGGCCCTGATTAGTTTACCGGTGTAGGCAGTGGCTGAGGCGGTCATGTTGATTTGTTTAGCTAGGTTGATGTTCGTGTCTAGGTAGAAACCGAGGGTTTTTACGCTCTTGGCAATGGGTATGGTGTTACCGTCAATAGTGAAGCTAGTGTAGCCGGGACAGAGTTTACTGATAGTGTTCGGTGAGCCGACAAGAAGCAATTCAGTCTTGTCATCATTCAGGCATAGGCCATGTGTGGCCATCCATGCCTGAATGATGGAAAAGACTTCATTGATCCATTTGGCGTCCTTGTTGTAGTTGCCTGATAGGGTGAGGAGTATCTGGGTGTCATCTGCGTAGTTAGTATAGGTGACACCCAGATTGTCCAGCTTGTCGAATAAGGGCTTGGTGAAAATATTGTAAAGGGTAGGTGAGACACAGGAACCTTGTGGGACACCGCAGGTGATGGGGATAGGGTCAGCCGCTGCTAGGGGGGAGAAGACCCGCATGGTTCTGTTGTCCAGGAAAGATTGGATCCATGTGACTGCAGAGTGGGAGAAGTGTGCTGCCAGAGACAAATGGTTGCACAGGATTTTATGGTCGACCAGGTCAAAGGCAGCGGAGAGGTCAAGGAATAGAAGGATGGCAGCCTTGTTTTTGTCTTTGAGTTCGTCTATCTGGCATTTGAGATCAACAAGGGCCGTTTCTGTCCCGTGTTGTGGTCGAAAGCCAGATTGGCGAGTTCCTAGTAGGTGATTGGCCTCAAGGTAGTCCTGGATTTGTAAATAAGCCACTCTATCCAAGATTTTTAGTAGGAATGGGACGGTGGTAATGGGTCTGTAATTCGTGGGGATGTCAGGGTTGAGAGTAGTTTTTTTTAGTAGCGGTAGGACCCAGGACTGTTTCAGATTGCTGGGGACCATGTTGTTGGCGAAGGACAGGTTTATTAATTTGGTGATAAATGGGGAGAGGTCCCTAGCTGCATCTTTTATGATCTGTGCGGGGCAGCTGTCCCCTTGCAATTCGATGGTTTAAGGGATGCTATAATTTTCTGAACCTCCAATATGGATACCTTTTTGAAGGTGAAGCCTGAACTAGTGGCAGTAGGTGGAGGGGGCGTGGGGAAGGAGGTGGGATCGAGAGTGAGTTGTTGTCGTTTGTTGTTGATTTTAGTTTGGAGCCCTGAGATTTTGTTAGCTAGGGCATTCTGGATCCCTGTGCACCAGGGTTTATCCTTAGTGCAAGAGTCAGTGGGGGTAATGGGGTTTTCTAGTTCCTTTAGTATGTTAAAGAGCTCCTTAGTACTGGAGCTTGCCTGGGAGATCCTAGTATTGAGAGATACTTTCTTGGCCCGTATAATCTCATTTTTGTAGAGGGAGGAGATGTTGGTGAGATTGGTTCTGTTATTTATAGAAGGCACTGATTTCCAGAGTGCTTCAAGTTTGTTTTTTTGTTGACGCAGGGTTTTCAGCTCCGGGGTGAACCATGTGTTCAGGTGCGCTTTGGGTATTCCTTTGCGCAGTTTCAGTGGGGCAATGATGTCAATGGCTTTGGCCATGGACTCATTGTAGGCGTTGACCAGTTGGTTCAAGTCCGTTGTGGCGGGTAGTGCGTTTAAAGTAGGGATCACCAGAGGTATTAGGGCTTCCGCTGTGATATTGCTCTTTTTCCTAGTAGGGCAGGCAGGTGCCATGATAGGCCTTTTATGTGCTGAGTTGCTGGTAAGAATGTCAAACGGGAGGAGGTGGTGGTCAGTCCAGATAAGTTGTGTGGGATCTTTCGTAGTAATGTTGCAGTTAAGGGTAGTTATCCAGTCAAGGATTCTGCCTTTCGAGTGGGTGGGTTTGGAGCAAAGTTGTTGGAGACCATGCTCCTCTAGTGCCATGGCCAGGGCAGTGGCTGGGGTGTCTAGGGGGTCGTTAAACCCAAGGTTAAAGTCTCCGAGTATAATCAATTGTGCTGATGGTTTGGAGCTTTCAGCAACTAGTGAAGTGATGTCTTCCTCAAATGAGCCAGGAGGGCCCGGGGGTCGGTAAATTAAGTGCAGCGTAATAGTACTTTTAGGGGAGGTTTGAAATTTGACTGTAATGTGTTCACAGGATTTGAGTGGGGGAGCAGAGGATAGTCTGATGTCAAGCGTGGACTTAAAGATGATAGCTACGCCGCCACCTCGAGCGTTCGGTCTATCTGCTCTAAGGATGGTGTAGTTATCAGGTATGGCTAGGGTAAGAGATGGACCTGCAGCATCGTGCAGCCATGTTTCGGTTACCGCAAGGAAGTCCAGGTTGTTTGTTAGAATAATGTCAGCGACTTCTGAGGCATGGGCGACTAATGATCTGACATTTAGGAGAGCTCCTTTAAGACTGGGATGGATAGTGTTGATGGGTGTTACAGTGTGAGGGTTGATCTTATTGAGTGATTTGGTAGGGCCTTTGCTAGGTCTGTGGTGGGTTCTGGCGCCAAGTCTAGAATTCCGATCGGAGGGGATGAGGGTAGTGTTACGGGAGTTGGTTGGGTTAGCTAATGTAGAGGTGTTGTAGTCAATGGTAGGGCAAGATGCTCTCGTGTTGATGGGGTTCTGCTTATAGACAGCTAGGTGTGGGGGGGCGTGGCCAACGCTGATGGCGTAAAGACGTGACTGTGTGGAGCTCCCGTCCCGATCCTGGCCTAGATCCTTTATTCGACCCTTATTCCTGGCCCGATTGTGTGCCAAAACTTATACCCAAGTGGGGGAAGTGATTCTGACCCCGTTCGGCGCTGGAACGAGAAGAATCGGAACCAGCGTCCCCGAAAACGCAACCTCGGAACTGACGCCCCCGAGCGAAACAAGATGGCGGACGACAGCGAGGCCTGACGGAGGGGCGGACCGAGCGGGCTGCGAGGCGAAGGGAAGAGGTTCCATCGGGCTTCGCCTCCCCTGTCCCTACGCAAGTGGCGGAAAGACCCCAGCAAAGTCATCGTCCGAAAGACCGGACACCCTCGCTTTTCCCTGCTCCTCGGGACTCGTCCTGCCGCTGGATGCCACCGAGCACATGAGGAGACCACCACACTGCCAAGGGGAGCGGACGGAGTCACATCCATCGCCCCGGGACCACTGCGGAGGGGACACGAGATGTGCATAGCCCACTGACGCGATCTGCTGACCGCGAGGAGCTCTGTGCGAAGGAGCGGCGGAGACCTAAACAGGCCCCCAGCTGCCGCGGGGCCCTCCTCCTCTCTCCCCGAACGGACGGCCCGAGGACGGAGGAGTGAACAGTTTACCCACCAACGCACCGGTAAGCCTGCAGACCCTATCCTAGCGCTTGGGAGCCGGAACTCGCCTGTACCATAGACGACGGGGCCCAGCGAGGCCACGGCCCGGAGTGTCGGGAAATCGCTGAGCGCCCTGTCGCACTGCCGGGGGAACACCCTGCATCGTGTCGCCAAGGAACACCGCTGCTCTTCACTGAAATACGCCGTCCTGTGGGGCCGACGGAGGGCTCATCCCTGTTGCCACACTACCAGGTGGGACAAATGTCTACTTCGCGCAACAAGAACAGGGGTGCCACAATCATGGACTCATTCTCAGGGGCTAAACCCAAACAGCCCAACCAACATGAGATCCCCACGCAGACTGAAACCCCAACAACTGCTACCGACCCCAGCAACGCCCAAGTGCTCCAAGCTATCGCAGCACTCCAAACGTGCATGGAGACTAGGATAGACGAACTCAAGGTGGACATGCAGCTAATCCGCCAAGACGCCCGCAACATGGCAGAAAGAATAAACAAAGTGGAAATAAACCTCCGGGACACCACGGACACTGCCAAGGACTTAAAGCAGAAAGTCATCACACTTGAGAGGCAAGTGGCTCATCTTGAAGCGAGATCCGAAGAAGCAGAGGGTAGAGCCCGCCGCAATAACATCAGAGTCCTGGGCGTTCCGGAGGGGATGGAAGGCGCTGACCCCACAGAATTTATCGAGTCCCTACTAATGCAGGAAGTCGGAGCTGGCAAACTCACACAGGGCTTCTCCATCGAGAGAGCCCACCGCGCCCTACAAAAGCGGCCCCCTCCGGGATCACACCCTCGCCCAATGATTGCCAAGGTCTTGAACTTTCGTGACAGGGAAACAATCCTCAAATTCTCGAGGGATGGAGGTGACATCAGACGCGATGGCTCCAAGATTGTAATCTATCCCGATTATACCCCGCAAGTCCAGCGAGCCAGGAACTCGTTCATACCTATCAAAGCCCAACTGCGGAAGTTCGACCTTAAATACATGCTACTGTACCCCTCGCGCCTCAAGATTCTACACAAAGGTAAAGCCGTCTACATGGAGACCCCGGCGGCAGCCACTATGTGGATGGAACATAATAACCTGGCCGAGGGAGAGGACCACGTTTCGACACCCAACGGCTAAACCCAAACAGATCCGATACAACAATGATTGATTAGTTCTCTCAAGGACGGGAGTTCCGCGGACCACCCCACAGACATCGGCGCAACCCACCCCACCCCAAGCATGGCTGGCCCAAGGCCAACACCACAACCGCACCACATGACCTGGACAGGCCGATGGGTAGCGGATGCCCCCGAGCGTTGTCCTCCCAGAACAGCTGCTGGGAGCAACACACAGTTAACTTTTTTGTTCAATCCACCTGTTCGAGTGGAAGTTAAATTCGTTTATAAGTCTCCGATTAACACGTCAACGCAACAATCAAGGCCAACAGGAAGAAAGCAGAGCATAGACCCTGGGGGCGACCACTCGGCACACAGAGCTGGCTCAAGGAGGGTGGAGCCAGCGCCCTGGCCACATTGCCATCATCATGCCCACACGCCTTAAAATCGCCACCTGGAATGTGAGGGGCTTAGGTACCTACTTACGCCAGAACAGAATAAAATCCTATCTACACAGAAAGAAGATAGGGTTGGTCCTATTACAAGAAACACATCTAACCAAGGAAGCCATGGCAGCACTCCAATCATACTGGGGTGGACAAGGGTTTGGGTCCACATACTCCAAATTCGCCAGAGGGGTGTTCACCTGGATCAGCCCTCACATCCCCTTCCAGCTCACCAAAATCGAACAGGATCCCGATGGAAGGTATGTCATAATTCTGGGCCACATTGAACAAACAGAGATCTGCATAGTCAACTCATACCTCCCCAACAACAACATCCCTGCGCACCTCACCAAGTTAAGCACAAAGATTGCGCCCTACAGAGATGCATTCCTTATCTGGGGAGGCGACTTTAACTGCATCAGTGACCCTGCACTCGACAGGTCGACCCCCCCCTTGGCTGGCCCATCAACTGCCACCACCGCCCTGAACACCATGCTGAACCGCCTAGACCTGGTCGACATCTGGCGGGAACAGCACCCCAAGGATCGTGGCTATTCCTTCCACTCCTCACCGCATAATCTTTACACCAGAATCGACTACCTCTTCATTGGCAGAGAGAGCTTCCCCCAGATCGACTCTTCCAACTACCTGGGCCGCACCATCTCTGACCACTCTCCCCTTGTAATTGAATGGAACATCACTGGACCCAGATCCCCCATACCCACATGGAGGATGCCCACTGAGGCACTTAAAGACCCCGAGTTCAGGGAAAGCCTTAGAGAAACCATAGAGAACTACATCAATGAGAATAAAGGCAGTGTAGCCCACCTAAGCACGGTCTGGGATGCTCTCAAAGTGGTTGTAAGGGGAGAGGTCATAGCAAAGGCCGGAGGCATGAGGAAACGCCTAAGAACTGAACTCGAATCACTAGAAGCTGAAATAGAACAGCTAGAATCCAACACCCTGGACCTCCAACCACAGGAAGTCAAGCTGGCCAGCTCTAGGGCCGCCTGCAAGGAAGCCTGGGACAGATTGGCCAAATTTGATTATATCACCAGAACCAACAGAACGCACGCCCATGCCGACAAACCTGGCAGACTACTCGCCTGGCTGTGTAAGAAAGAACACCCTAAGTTCCCGACCACTGCCCTAAGAGATGCCGATGGCACGCTACAAAGGTCCCAACAGGGAATTAACGACACCCTTAGGCTGTTCTACACCCAGCTGTACTCCCACGCTGAAGAGGTACCCCCCGAGGACATCTCAAACACCCTGGACGAAATTGGCTTGCCCCTTCTCCCCCTGCCACACAGGGAGGCTCTAGATGCTGACATCGATATAGAGGACATAAAAGACGCCATTAAGTCACTGGCCACCTGCAGGGCACCGGGCAGTGACGGGCTGCCCGCTGAATTTTACAAAGCCTATGAGCCGGAACTGTCCACGCTGCTACACGAGGTATTCCAAGAAGCCTACGAGTCGGGCACCCTGCCCGAGAGCATGCGAGAGACTTTATTGGTTCCGCTCCTCAAGCCTGGTAAGCCTGCGGATGACTGTGACTCCTATCGCCCTCTCGCTATGCTCAATTACGATGTTAAAATTCTCACAACCATATTGGCCAAGCGGCTGTCCAGGGTGATCGGAGAAGTGGTGCACCCCGACCAGAGTGGCTTTGTGCCGGGCCGCAACACCACTGCCAACCTACGCAGATTACAACACATATTGTCACATCCCTCTCACACTGGGCAAGCCCACACATTACTTTCTTTAGACGCCATCAAGGCATTCGATTCAATTTTCTGGGAATGGCTGATTGCGGTACTCAGGGAGTTTGGCTTCGGAGAACGATTCATTCGCTGGATCATAATTCTCTACACCAAGCCGCGAGCACGGGTGAAGACTGGTCGACTCATATCCACGGCATGGGATATACAAAGGGGCACACGGCAGGGCTGTCCGCTCTCCCCCATGCTATACATAATAGGGCTTGAACCCATTGCCATTTTTTTCAGGAAACAATTCTTTGATGCTGGTATCAGGATTGATGGGGTGGACCATATAATTTCCCTGTACGCGGATGATGTTCTCCTCTACGTGAGGGATCCGCAGCTGAATGTCCCAACTATGCTGGAGGTCCTTGACAACTTTGCCAAGGTGTCAGGCATACACTTTAGCAAACGCAAGTCCTGTCTGTTTCCGCTGGGCGCCCTCAGGGACACACACGTTGATGACCTCCCCTCACTGGGTATAGGATGGTGCCCCACTACGTTCCGCTATCTAGGCATTAATATTTACCACACGCCTGAACTCATGCACGCCAACAACACGGTAGCGGCACTTCCCCCCTTGCGCAAGTCAATCGGGTTTTGGGCTCGCCTCCCCCTATCCATGATGGGCAGGGCTTCCATCATTAAGATGATCGTCCTCCCCAGATTTCTCTATGGCTTCCAAAACATTTCGTATTACATTAGGGCTCCCTTCTTCCGTCTCTTAGGGAAGATACTTACAGACTTCCTGTGGGGAACTAGTAGGCACAAATTTGCATTATCCACCCTGACCCTCCCTTACGAGCAGGGAGGCATCCGGCTCCCTGATCTGGAGCGTTACTATCTGGCTGCTCAACTAAGCTTTGTGGCTAAATGGCTAGCCGATGATGTTACCCCTGAAACACTGCTCTTACAGCACTCGACGGCCCCAATCCGATTAAATGAGCTCATTTGGGCCCCTCAACGTCTTGTGGGGGGGATACCCTTCTTAGCTACCCTGGGTCGTCAGGTATGGCAAAGGGTTAAAAGTCTTCTCCGCCTACAGCACAGTTACAATCCAGACACACCGCTCTTAGCTGACCTATGCCAGAACTCAGTAGACCTTGCCTCTATTCGACACTGGGAAAGGCTGGGAGTATACACGTGGGGGGACCTATACAGTGAGGGCACTTTCCGGGACTTCTCCTCCTTGCAGCTCGATGATGGCGTCCCAGCCGGTCAATTCCTTTGGTACGCAAGGATCCGCAATTTGGCTAGAACTAAATGGGACACGTGGCCTGAGGAGCCCGAATCCGACACCTTCATAACGCACCTATACAGCCTGGGAGACGGGTGGAGGCCTGTGTCCCGCATATATAGCCACCTAATTGACAGGCCTAACCCCCGCAGCAAGGACCTCAAAACCAGGTGGGAGAGTGATTTGGGCCACGAACTGTCCGAAGCTGAATGGAATAGAGCATTAGCGTTCCCCAATGCGGTATCCAGAAACTCTAGATTTAAATTAATTCAACTCAACATGCTATATCGATCATACTTGACACCGCTTAGAATAGCCAAAATATATAACCTACCCCAGCATAACTGCCCATGGTGTGGTAGAGATGAAGCCAATCTATTACACATGTTCTGGGGATGTGTCCAGGTCCGGAGACTCTGGGCGAGAGTTGAACTCCTCTGCAGCGAGGCAGGCATGACCAGATATGAATGGACTCCGTCAGAGTGCCTCCTCGGAACGTACCCCAGACTGGCCAAGTTCAAACACTCAGTCAGACTAATGGATCTGGCATGCATTCTGGTCAAAAGGACCATTGCCATGGCTTGGAAGCGACCCAGAGGCCCACAATACCAGGCATGGCACAACGAACTTGAGCGCTGGATAGGGGCGGAAACTTCAGCTTGGGAGAATGGTCTTACCACTTCCCCCGAAGACACGAGCTTGGGACTTGCTGCCTGGAAAACACTCACCTGGGCCTTACTTAACCCCCCCAATGACGATAAACCCCCCTGAACAATCAGCCCCCTGTTGACTCACAATACCTGAAACGGAACACTGGCACAGTATCCAACCTGTGCTCTCCTGCGGCCAGACCCCCCCCTTTTTGTTGCTTACATCATTGACATTATGGAGACTCGTTAATGTTGTTATTGTTTTGTTATTTCTGTTTAATTGTTTCTTCACAAAAGATCTATTTTGATGTATTCCAAATTACTACCACTGTGATTGTTTGGATCAGTGACGCAACTGTTTTATAACATAAACCCCAATAAAGAAATTTGAAAATAAAATAGACAGCTAGGTGTGTGTTAGCTGCGACATGCGGAACGTGTGCATGTCTATGGGTGGGAAGGGCGGACTTGGTATCCGGGGGGAAGGCTGGTGTGGTGGGCAGGAATGGTGTAGGGCAGGTGATCGGGTGGTGTCTTGGGCAGGCGGGTCTGACTAAACCATTATTATAGGCTAGGTAACTGTTGCCAGTGCAGGGTATGTTACTTTGCATGACACAGAACGGGAACATGATCGCAGTCAGGCAGAGTAGCATGCTGGGGCTAAGGTAATGTACAGGGGAGTGGCGTGAAGGGGGCATAGGCGTTATAGGTAGGGCACAACACAATGCGAATGAGGTCTAGGCGACCATAGGGCACAACACAATGCGAGTGGGGTCTGGGCGACCATAGGGCACAACACAATGCGAGTGGGGTCTGGGCGACCATAGGGCACAACACAATGCAAGTGGGGTCTAGGCGACCATAGGGCACAACACAATGCGAATGAGGTCTAAGCGACCATAGGGCACAACACAATGTAAGTGGGGTCTGGGCGACCATAGGGCACAACACAATGCAAGTGGGGTCTAGGCGACCATAGGGCACAACACAATGCGAATGAGGTCTAAGCGACCATAGGGCACAACACAATGCAAGTGGGGTCTAGGCGACCATAGGGCACAACACAATGCGAATGAGGTCTAAGCGACCATAGGGCACAACACAATGTAAGTGGGGTCTGGGCGACCATAGGGCACAACACAATGCGAATGAGGTCTGGGCGACCATAGGGCACAACACAATGCAAGTGGGGTCTGGGCGACCATAGGGCACAACACAATGCGAGTGGGGTCTGGGCGACCATAGGGCACAACACAATGCGAGTGGGGTCTGGGCGACCATAGGGCACAACACAATGCGAATGAGGTCTGGGCGACCATAGGGTACAACACAATGCGAATGAGGTCTGGGCGACCATAGGGCACAACACAATGTAAGTGGGGTCTGGGCGACCATAGGGCACAACACAATGCGAGTGGGGTCTGGGCGACCATAGGGCACAACACAATGCGAATGAGGTCTGGGCGACCATAGGGCACAACACAATGCGAATGAGGTCTGGGCGACCATAGGGCACAACACAGTTGCAGTGGTACGTTAGCGACCATAGGGCACGGCCAAATAGCAGTCATGAGGCATGGAGCACTAAGGGCTAAGGATGCCTGTACTATTAAAGAAGTGGCAGCAGTAATGCATAGAGGCGGCGGCGTTGGAAGCATGAGCGTATGTAGCAAACAGTTAAAGAAACCGAGTTCAAATGTTTATGGGTGCGTAGTAGCAGAGGGCATACCAGAAAGCACAATGGTATAGACTGAGGGTATTCCCACTACTCACAAAAGATTAAAGGTCCGTGGCCCCTGGCTCCTGATGCTCCAAACAGGCTCTCAACAGGCCTTCGTAGGGCCGCCGGCGCATCCGCCTGCCGGCGGATGTAATGGGCGGGATAAGCGAGGCTTAGCCTCGATGTGGCGCCGCGATGCGCCCGGCATGCGGGGGTCAGGCAGGAAGTTGGACAAGGCCAGGCAGGCCTTCGTTGCAGCTTACCAGCTGTTATGGCGTTGCAGCGATGGGGAAAGGGCTCCTGCCCTCTTCCCTTGGATGGGGCGATGTAGTGAGGCCCAACAGGCTCTCAACAGGCCTTTGTATGGCCTTCGTAGGGCCGCCGGCGCATCCGCCTGCCGGCGGATGTAATGGGCGGGATAAGCAAGGCTTAGCCTCGATGTGGCGCCGCGATGCGCCCGGCATGTGGGGGTCAGGCAGGAAGTTGGACAAGGCCAGGCAGGCCTTCGTTGCAGCTTACCAGCTGTTATGGCGTTGCAGCGATGGGGAAAGGGCTCCTGTGTGATCTGAACCTGGGGAACAAGGCCGATTCATCTGAGGCAGGCAGAAACTGCTGTTGCCATCAAACTGAAGACAGACGATGCAAACATGTGATACAGCATGAAGCAGGAGGCTGGAATGTGATTGCACAGGGACAGAGGAGTCAGAGAGGTGGTACATTGGTGGGAAACAGGCGGGAATTCTCTCCACCCATTCCTGTACTTACATGATGGTAAATTTCTCAAGTTGAAACGGCTCACACTGGCTTCCTGTGCGTGGTGCCAGGCCAATCAGATCATCTATCACATATAGGATGTAAGTCTGGCTATGCTGTTCATCCAATCCCAGCTTGCCCAAGGTTCAGAAATGTAACTTTTTGATTGTGATGAAACGGTGGAACAAAACCTCACTACCAGCCTGTAATGAACTGAGAGTGCATTTGGACGCTGCAGAAATCTGTGTGACTATCCCTGCTTTTAAATTAATAAAAGCAGTAATTTGTCACATTTCTGGACTTTTCTGTTTCTTGGGCATGGGGGATTTACCTCGAGCCAACCTTTGGTTTTTAATTCTGCTTCAATTTGACAGCAGAGTATGGCTACTAATGCCTTCAGCGACAAATGCTGTCTCCCCTGCATTCCTGCATGCTCCCCGTGGTACGTCCAAAGATCAGAAGGTGGGGATGGCAAGCTGGGGGAGTGACGGCCAGTCCAAAGGCTTGAGCAGTTCCACTGAGTTGTTGTAAGTATGGGCTCATAAATCTGACAAATACAGGTGGAGGGAAGTTGTGGGAACAGTTATGTTTGATATCTGTTGATATCTGTTGTTTTGTGTTGCTGTATTGAATGCAAAAATGAAAAGAAAAGGGTTACCTGTAAATCTAGGCACTACCTTGGTTTATGGAAGAAAAATATTTGAAAAAGAAGTGTGTGGGAGGTCCTCTTTTGATATCTTGGGGAGGAGACGGAGGCGCATGTGAGTGACAGATAGGTAAAAGGCACAGATGAAGCATGGCATTCGGAAGGTGGACCGCAACGAGAACAGAATAAAATTATCCTTTTTATGAAGTGTACAAAATGTAAATATGTGAGAGAAATACTCAAAGTTTTGTTTATGATTTGAAATGTAATATTTTATATAAGATGTAGGACTAAATGTATCTGGAGAATGAACAGAAATGTATGTACTAGAGATCAAACGTGTACACATATCTCACACCTGCATGTACTCACCCATCAAAACACTTGTTTCAGCATCAAAAAGAAAAAGGGGTTAGGGAGGTGGCAGCTATGTTCTGCAAGTACGCCAAAGCATAAAAAAGATGGGCAAGGGGAACATGCCAAGAGAAAGACAGCTCATGCAGGCCTGCCAACAAACACAGCAATCCCATGGGGCATGTACAGCATTATTGGAAAAAAGAAAGCTTCTTGGACATCACATGAGAGCAGTCACCATCACATTGGCCGGGATCACAGAGACACAGAAATTGTCAGCTCATCACATGGAGGAGTTGCACAGCAGCAAGGACTAGGCAACACACGACAGAGAAGAGAGAGCTCATTAAAAGGGGAGTAACATTCTGCCCATTAGTTCGTTAGAACTTGTTGTCCCCATCTGATCTCTACAGGATAAATTAATTCAGCTTAAGGATATGATATGGTATGATATGATAAGTCATTTGTACACAAGTGTTTGTAGGCATGACAAGTAAAGGGAGGGAAGACAGAAGCAGAACAAGACAAACAATCTTACTAGGCCTGGTGTCATTCAGATCATGCAAGTGTGAGAACGAGAAGGGAAGGGGGATGTGCAAAGGAGTGGGGAGCAGGGTCGGATTGGCCCCTCGGCCTTTCTGCCCGTGGCCAGGCCGAAATCGTTCCTGGGATGTGGGGGCTGGTTTCTGGGCATGCCTGGGCCATTTGGAAGAAAGAAAAAAATGTTAAAAAAATATTTTTTTTCCCACATTTTTTTTTAACCAAAAAGCCTTTCATCCTTCTTATGTCGATAAATGAGTACCAACACAGGTTGGGTGATATTGTCTGCATATTTTTTCTATAAAAAAAAGAGCTTAAGCGTAAGTACTATACAATAACATATTATCATTTGGCCTTCGATGTCTTCTTGGATTCACAGTAATTTAGTGTACTTAGGGACAATGCTATTTGATGCCACTTCCTGTTTTGTCAAGGGGTGAAAGGTCGTGTTTCAACGCTTCCCATGATTTCACTTTGGGGTGGGATCAAATGACATCAATTCTGGTGATGTCATCAGAGGTCAAGGGTCGTGAGGCGAGGGGTGGGACACTTTATTTTGGGTGACCGGGCCTATTTCTTGTCCCAGTCCGACCCTGGAGGGGAGGAGAAAACAGGGCAGCAATGGTCTGAGTAAGTGCAGGCAGGGCAGCGTGGCTCTGGGTAGTGCAAGGAGAACAGGGGACTGTAGGGTTACAGTCACAGCCCCTAGGTGCGTGTTAGGCCCCAAGGCAGTGACTGATCAAGAAAGAGCCTGTTACCCAGTGAGATCCAAATGTGCCCAGAAGTAGAACAGAAGTGGCAATGGTGGGAAAATGACTATGTTGTTGTCATTTTTGTTGTGCTCTTTGTCTCTCTCATGCGGGTAAAGGAAAGTAGGACAGTCCATGGTCCAGAGGAATTTGGAGAGCAAAAATATAATGCATGACATTGAGGACAGAAGTGAATTGGGTAGTCAGTGATGGAGATGTGAATTAGATGAAGGGAGTAGATAAGTAAAATAAATAATTAATAGCAATTACTTAGGCAATGATCTGATGTGATAAAGAAAATGTATATACATTTTGAGAAACTCACCCGGTTTTCTCTGTGTTTCAGGCACAGGGGGACGTTTAACCAAATACCAGACGAAATGCACAGCAAGTGACCCACGTACCAAAGCCCACGAGCAAAGAAATAAGGCCTATCACCAGAAGTGCCTGTGGGACCCATCCTAATGCCCAGCCCAAATGTCACAAGCTGGGACATAAGAAAAGCCCTTTGATTGTGTGCTCCCCAACCCCGGTGTCCCCTCATGTTAATGTTGTTTTCATACATTGACTGTCTTACTACCTAGCACTTGGACTCAAGGTTCCTGGACGTGGAGCAACTGGCAATATACATGTAGTGCAAGCGAAAGACAAAGGGGGACAAGAGAAAGAACTTTGGGGTGGAGAATAAAATGAATTTGGGGTGGCGACTTTGAAAAGGAAAAAACAAACAAAAAGAACCAATAGACTAATGGGTCGCACTATAAACTCTGACATCGCTAAAATGTCAAACTATCAGCTTCAACTCCTCAGAGGTATTCTTCCTTTTCTCACTTTCCCCCAGAAACTCACTGTCTCCATAGAGCTTGTTCTCTCTAGGCTGGATTATTGCAACAGCCTCTTTCTAAATCTTCCTGCCTCTACTCTTCAACCTTTACAACTTATCCAGAACATGACTGTGAGACTTGTCCTTTGCCTCAAGCTCAGGGATCGTATCTCTCCAGCTCTGAAATCTCTTCACTGGCTCCCTGTGGCTGCAAGGATCAACTTCAAGGCCCTCTGCATCGTCCACAAGGCTTTCTGGGGTTTGGGACCGCTCTACCTCCAACTTTCACTTCCAAAACTTCTTCCTTCTCGAGCCCTCCGCTCATCCACCTTCAACTCTCTGAGGGTCAGTGGCTTCTTAAAGGAGAGGGTTGGGAGCAGATCTATCTCCTCGGCTGGGGCCTCCCTCTGGACCAGCCTCCCTGCCTCGCTCAAACTTGAGCGGAAACACCTTCGGTTTCGGAAGCAACTCAAGACCTTCATTTTCGCTTCTGCTTTCTCTCTTCCTCTCCCCTTCTGATGCACCTGACTGCTTCACGCACTGGTCACCTGGTCACCCTCTGAACTCCAGCCCAGGCTCCTGCATGTCCAGTTGCCTGTCCACTGCCTCTGGGCTCCCCAGCACTTAAGGGTCTGTATCTGCAACCCTACAGTACCTTCTCTCTGCACTTATTAGCCACCGGTTGGCTGCACTTGGGAGTTAACTGCACTTCCCCCTTCCACTCCCCCCCTGGCACTTCTCCACTTCCCCCTTTCCTGCACTTGCACGATCTGAACGACACAAGGCCTAGTAAGATAGTAATTTTGCCCTCCCTTGTTTCCACCTCCTTGTCTTGTCACGCCTAGAACCATTTGTGTACAGGCGCGTTATAAATGCCACATCATACCATATATCCCAGTATCCTTGGCTCCCTCTGTTTGGTGTTGCGTGCTACCCAGGAGCTACAACTAATGGTGGCACTAAAGGCCACCTCTGAGCAAAACCCATGAATGATGCCTCTATCAGCTAATACTATGTAGCCTCAATTAGGAGTGTTAGGTTGCGCTTCTACGATGTTTGCTCGAGAAAATGTGTTTGAGTCCCATTTTCTCCATTTTTGTTTTATTTTACTCATTTCATCACAAAAAAAGCAGGGGGAGATCCCCCGCAACCCTCCCAGACCCCCCACCTTAATATATACCAAAACATACCCCCCGACCCCATATACTTTTGCGGCGAAATGTGCAAAAATAATCTCGAACAAATGGGCCTTAAAAAAATGGGCCTGCGAGCAAATGGGCCAGTACCTTAAATGGCTACCTCTGAAACAAAACAGATGGTGACACTAAAGCACCACCTATTATCAAAACTAAACATGGTGGTAAAGTGTCACCTGAGTAAAATGAAATGGTGGTACTGAAGTACCAGCCAAAACCAAAGGAGGCACTAAAGTGCAACCTGACCAGAACAAATGGTGGCGCTAGAGAGCTACCTTGGAGCAAAAAAATAACAGTGCATTGCAAGTGCCAACATGTACAATACCAAGCAGCCTAAGGAAAACTGTAGACTTTTTTGCTGCCTCCATAATGCCAACTCTCTCTCGACACACTCGGCCAAGTATTTTGCCTCAGTCGGTTGTGCTAAAGCCACCTATGAGCAAACATTTCAATATGTTTACACTACAGAGTAAGGGCAGCTGAGTTCAGGGTGGGCACCTCCACAGTGAGCTGGACTGGGATTGAATCAATATGGGGCCCTCGCTGTCCACAGGTTCAGGGCTATGCATTGGCAGTGACAGCAAAGCCAGGCGTTCGCTTACACAATCTCACAGGTTCCTCAGGACTCCACAGTTATTCTGCAACACCACAGACAATGGAGCCTAAGAGATTGACAACACACTTTACATATTAGTGGCCCAGTATGCCTTGTTTTAAGTTGAATTTCGGACTCTACTGGCCTAGTATTGACAATCAGAAATATGCAATTTGGTTGACAATTATTTTTTTAATCACCCTATGTGACTCTGCTCCACCCTGCCTTCACAGAGTGCTACCCTCTTTAGTGCTGGGGTGACCTGGATCTTGACAAGGGAAACGTCTGTGTGTGACACTGGCCTTCTGGGATCTATGGGGGGCACAGTTATAGGCTTCCTAAAATGTAGGACCATCAAACCCTACATAGAGTTTGCCAGATTTTGCTCCATGTCATGAAAATATGGACATTGAAGTGGGCGATTCTGTTGCTGTAAATGCTGGGGCATGCATTCTATCATGGAGGGAACGCTAAGGAACATCCATAGGTTTCATCGGTATAAACACACTCTTTCCTGCCTTCTTATGTTGCCCTGCTTATTGGAAGTGACCTATTGCCTTTGAAATACAAAGAAATGTTATCTGGCACTTTAAGAAAATAATTTCTGTTTACAAAAAACCTTACACTTTAACGAAAGGAAAAAAGAAAAACATGTATAACATCTTAATACAGTACATATTGCATTTAAAATCACCATTAAATTCATCCAATATCCATACAAATCCAGCAGTTCATATATAATCCCTACCACCAATTAAGTAATTTCTATCAATTATGCCAATGGCGCTTAAATACTGTAATACAGCTGATATTATGGAAGCTTGTCTCTCCAACATACATAGTACTGAAAGGGCACAGAAGGATGAGACTGACACACAGGTGGCAAAGTGGTTTCTATCAACTTTTATTATTTAGGAAAATAAAGAGAACACATAACTTTTGCTAACACTAAGAGGGGTGTCCCTGCCTCAACTAAAAGACTGATGGCTCTGACAGAATGTCTATGTAAATCAATAGTCCACTGTCCTGTGTCAAAAACGCCTTCTTCTGTCTCTCACATTTGTAACTAAACTAAAGATAAAGTAGGTCTTTTTGGTCCAGAAGAATGACTGCCTTCTCCTGGACTGGGGGTGGATGTTTGTTTCAAAGTATTGGCTCCTTCCTAGGGGAATGCCTCCCTTCCCCATGTCGAAACACAAAAGGCAAAGTTCAAGCAGTTCTCCTTGACAGATACACTACCTATCTTCTAACAGTCGAAAGTCTTGACAAGTTTGGTCACTAGGAAGATGACTTCCTTCTCCTAGTATCTTGACTTAACAGTGTGAGAAACCTGAAGGTGTCTCAGCTGCTAGTCCCCGGAGATCTGACGTCCAGGTAGCCAGGACACGGCCATCGTTATTGGATACGGTCCTGGGGGTGGACCAGTATGGCATGATCACCTGGACGAGGGGTCTTCAGGGGTTGGAAGTGGGACAACGAATGGTGAGATGCGGTATCCCCTTCCTCATAACACCTTTTCCTCAGTCTACACCGTAGGATATTTATAAGCTCTACTCCCTGCTTTCTTACAACGTGAAAGACAATGGACTGACACCAGAGCCATTTGCCTGACATGTCCCAACACAAGGGCCAGGCAGAGTCAGGCATTTGATTATAACTAGACAGACCTGACAGCCCTTTCCCTTCCCCACAGGGATAAAAGGCAGAGCACGAGAGCACACTTAGAGCAAGACCAAACCCACGAGGAAGCCCTGTGCCTAACTTTAAAAAATGTATTACATTCAACAGTTAAATGCAACTCACAGCTGAAATGTGGAAAATAACATCAGCAATTTAAGGACATTACTGGGGCCCACATTAGGACTGCCTGTGCCTAACTTTTGTGAAAATGTTTTCTTTTCTTAAAATGTAACTCTCACATGTGGACTTTTTTCAAACCATTGTATATGTTCCCTGCTTCCAAGAGTTCTTATGGTGTTTTAGATAAGACAGCAATTCCATGCACACTGCTCCTTCCAGTGACGTAGCACAACATTTGGGGCCCCCCCTGCAATCTATTCTGACCCCTCCCCCAAGCTTCTTAACAAAGCAAGGGGGACACCATACTCCAAGCCATCCTTGACCACCATGTGTGCACAATGTCCATGATGATCATGCCACTGCACAGGCATGCACTGCTGCAGGTGAAAGGTGTATGTTTTTGAATCAAAGCTTAAATAACCACCTTGCATAGAAAGAAGGGGGTGGTGACTGGCCCCCAAATATACCAGCCAACAGTGGTGGCTGGTGAGTTGGTTCATTGGAGTATACGAAAGCGACCTAGCCCACACAAGAAAATGTTTTGAATAATGGGTTAAAATTGTGCATTTATACAGCACACTTTCTGTGAAAAAGGCCAGATAGTTTTCAATCGGTTTTGTATGGTAACTCATGAAAATGTTCTTTAGATGCAAGTCACCAAAAGTGTACAGGAGTGTATCCCAAAGCATTTTCATGGCTTTCCCCTCAATATATGCCAGTATAAAAAACATTTTCATGCTGTCTGTGCCCATACATTTCCATTCTAGATCCACTAATATATGCCAATTTCTGCATATAAAACATACTCATGTTCGTTGTAATACCAGTGATGATGATATAACAAAAATGTAAACGTTGGCTCTGCCAATATATGCCAGTACCCCTAGGTAAGAACATACTCCTGTTGGATTGGCCATTAAAAGTACCATGCCACAATTAGAAAACATGTCCAAATTGGTTCCAATGAGGCCAGTCTAGACACGTAAGAACACTAATCAAGCTTGCTTCATCATAGATGCTCAGTAAATAAAAGTCATGCCACAGTGAGAAATAGCCCGGCTTGTTACACCACAATGCCAGTCTAGCAATGTGATACCACTTATCATGCTTGCTATATCATAAATGCCCAGAAAAAAATATGTATGCCACAGGAAGCAATGGCTAAACTGCTTACAAAAAATGCCAGTCTAGCCACGTAATAACACACATGAAGTTGACTTTGCCCGAAAATGGCAATAAAACATGCCACGTCACTTAAGGATGTGTCAAAAATGCTCCAGTGATCCCCGTGATCCCCGTCCTGCCAGGGCCTTGCACACATACACAATCACATACATCCCCTTACACACCAGTCACTCATCCATACTCTCATATTCTCTCACACTGCATTCTCCACACAGGCACACTTACACACACACAACCGCATTTATGCTCATTCACCCACCAGTCACTCACCCATACACCTTCTCTAGCATTCACTCATACTGCCTTCTCCACAGAGGCACCCACCCACCCAGAACATTCAAACACCCACATAATCACATTCGTACCCATTCACCCACCAGTCACTCACTTATTCACCTTCTCTCACGTCCATTCACACTGCATTCTCCAGACAAGCACCCACCCACCCATAACATTGAAACACACACTCTCACATGCACACTCGTTCACCCAGCAGTCGATGACCCATACCATTTACAAACATCCGACACAACCTAACATACGCAAAATACACATATCACACATTACACGTTTGCACATTACCAAAATAAAATAAAAAAAACTTTCTTACCTGTTTTCCCTGGAAGCTTCGATCCACTGTGTCACTCCGGCCTCTGATTCCTCCACACTACATGCAGACAGGAACCCGGAAGCTGGGAGAAATTCCTGGTTCCTGTAACATGTGGTGCGAGAAATTCGGCGGCGGAGCACCTCCTTCCCACATTGCGAGCCGCATTCAGCCTTGCCCAGCCTTCCCTCTAATCGGTGTGGGCTGGGCCGGACCCCCTCCCCTGACCTGGTGTAGCCGTTGCCCGCTACACCGTTGGCTCCTTCAGCAATGAAGGTTAAACTGCTCTTTTTTTCTGCGCATTGATAATCAACTGTCCTGTGGGTTTTTCTTTATCAACCATTTCACTCTGCAGCGTCTGACGAAGAAGTCCTGGGGAATTTGAAAGCTAATGCATTGCTCCATCTCTCCAGTATATTTTCAGTTAGTCCAATAAAAGATATCCAAATCTGCATCTTGCGTGGTTCTAGCACCAAATCAAAAAGGGAGATTTTAACAAAAGTGCCCACTCCCCCTCCTGATCGCGCTTCATAAATCACAGTGGGGAACTCCCCCCCTCCTGTCAGCGATTAGTCTGCTGGGACCTGCGGAAGTCTTAAGTTTGTGTTAGTAGTGAGCCAGTTGGATTCCTACTTACCACAAAGCTCACTGCATCCAAGCAACTGCCTCCATACCACTGACCTGCAGGGGAGAGACTGCTTGAAGGGAGTTTAACATCTATGTGGCCCCTCAGAGCTCAGATGAGAGAGGTTCGAACTGCAGCAAGTAGTCCCTGTCAGCAGTGCTTAATCTGTAACAAAATAAGTGTCAAGGTATAAAGCAACATAACATCTACCCAGAGAAAAAAGCTAGATAGATACTTTATTTCGGTTTCTCAACCATTCACAGATAAAACAAACTAGATATACAAAATACACCATTAAAACAATCGAGTTGAAATACACGGTACAACTGTTAAAATGAAACGATCAAAATTGGCTTAAACTTTTCTTTCCATGCGCTCAAAAGAGGCAGTACCATGCTCGCATCGATCATTTACAGAACAGCATCAATACAAGACATAACGAAATTCATTGCGTCAGAAACTAAGCTAATATTATTAGCAATAAAAATGTCTCCTCAACCAGTAGCATCTCAAATCTAAAAGTGCTTTCCAAATAAATAAAAAGTGAGTTCAATCCTCTACACCTCCACTACCGCAAATACAAAGCTTGGTATTAAATTGCCACGACATCCGGGCCCTTAACGGTAAAAATTCAATCTCACCATAGCCATAATACGTCTTTGCGTCAGTGAGCGAATAGTGTTCACACAGTGCCACCATTAGGTGACCTAGTGAGCGTAGATTCTTCATACTCTTCCTAACAAGATATGAGTTCAGTTCTTCTGGCTATCAAGTTCAGCTGTTGCTTGGTCATTGGGCCCCCCTCAATTCATCAAAATCTAACCCCCACTTTCTACATAATAAGGAGGTTTTCTTATACCAAGGGTTTGTGGCATAATTTTCGGCTCTTGCTAGCTCTTCCATCGCATTCATGATGTTCGGGGTCACCAACGGATTGAGTGTGTTTTCTGAAAATACTCGAGAAACCTACGTTCAGTCCGAACACCAATATTTAAAACCCTGGATTCAAAGGCAAGAAAAAGCCCTGGGGTGCTTGAACTTAGACCCAGCAGCTTTGTCGGATATATATGCAAAACGCCATCCAAGGCAGTACCACTCGTACTGTCCCAGATTTCACTGCCATGCAAAATGGAAGAATTAACCTTTGCTTCCAGCACCTGGATGCATTTATCGAAACGGAAACCACCATAGTTTTGATAACATCTTTTTAAACTGCACAGACTGGTCCGCAAACTATTTTCTAATAGCTCTAAATGAGCAGACCACAAGCAACTACTCGAAAACATAACACCCAGATAGCAATATGATTCAGCCATATTTATATTCATATTATCTTTAGAGCAAGAGTGCTTACTTTTATTAGTGCTGAACACCGCTATCTTTGTTTTCTCCAGATTCAATTTTAAGCCGGTAGCTTCAAAATATACAGCTGCATAGCTCAGGCTATTAGCAAGTCCCTTTGGCATCAAATCTAATAAGATGGCATCGTCTGCATACAAAAGAGTAGGATACGTAACCTCATTCAGGCGTGGAGGAACTAAACCAGTCTGAAGGGGGGCAGACATAAAATTTGCTGAAAAAATAATAATCAGCAGCGGGGCCAGTGGGCAGCCCGGGCACATGCCTTTATTGGTTGGAAACTCGCTAGTAAGCCCAGCTCTAGAATGACCGATATGATATGATATGGCATTTGTAACACGCCTATACACAAGTGTTTCAAGGCGCAACGAGACAAGGAAGGGGGAACAGAGAGAGGACCGAGACAGCGATCTTAGGTCAAGTGACATTGAGATTGCGCAAATGCAGGGGATGGGGAGGGGAAAAGTGCCAGGGGAAAGGGGAGGGGGCAGTGCTGTACATGGGATCAAATCAATAACAAGAAGTGCGGCCAGCAGGTGGCAGGTGCAAGGGTAAGTGCAGACAACAGGTGTCCAAAAGTGCAGGTAGGGGGACTGTATGGTTACAGATACAGACCCAAGTCCAAGGGTTGCCAGGAGGCAGCGCGGGTCTGCAACTGGGCGAATAGGGACCAATGTGACCAGTCCAGTATCAGACAGGATACCAGCAGTGGAGAGGAAGAGAGAAGGCAGAAGCAAAGAGGAAGGTCTTGAGGTGCTTCCGGAACCAGAGATGGTTCTCCTCGAGTTTCAGAGAGGCAGGGAGGCTGTTACAGAGGGAGGCCCCAGCCAAAGAAAGAGATCTACCACCAACTCATTGCTTGAAGAAGCGACTGACCCTGAGGGAGTTGGAGGTGGAGGAGCGAACAGCTTGAGTAGGAAGGTATTTTCGAAGAGAGAGTTGGAGGTATTGAAGACCCAGGCCCCAGAAGGCCTTGTGGGCATTGCAGAGGGTCTTGAACCTACTCCTTGCAGCCATTGGGAGCCAATGCAGAGATTTCAGTGCTGGAGACCTACGATCCCTGGGCTTGAGGTCAAGGACAAGTCTCGAAGAAGCCCTAGTATTAGAATATAAGGAGACATTTCAACGCCCATTCCCTGGAGTTTATTCCAGAGAAGGGAACCATCAATAGAATTGAAGGCCTTTGCTAAATCCAAAAATCCTGCATATGCTACACCCCTTCATAGCCTCACATATTTATCTGCTAAGGTCGAAAGCACAAAAACATGGTCTGATGTGGTAAACCTTTTTCTAAACCCTGCATGGTAGATGGTGGTATATTATATTCCACTTCCCGTGTCTCACGCCTAACCAACACGCAGTTAGTAAAATGTTTTGACACACTGTCCAATAGCGATATCAGGCGATAACAGTGAGGATCCAACTGTGAGTCCTTTTAAAAAATTGGTTCAATGACACTTAGTGTCCAGGACCTTGGAATAACCAAGGATGCAGCAATCAAATTAAACACCCTTTCCAGGCCCAGTGACCACCATTCAGGAACTCATTTACATATTTCTGGTCTAATGCCATCCGGGCCCAGTGCCTTGCTGGGCTCAGGGCCTATGATAGCCGTCAACACTTTGTCTGCTGAGAAAGTAAGGCTTGTGTTATTAGTAAGGAGGTTATTTGGTGAAGAGGTGGGAGGTGCACCATCACCGAAGAGAATACACTTAAAATGCTACACCTATTCAGAATCTAATATTGGGCAGGCAACATCCTGGGTACCCTCATGGAATCCACTTGCAACCAAATTCCAAAAGCCTTGTGCATCTCCATCGCGTATGGTCTCTTCCAACCTTTCCCACTGTGACTCAAAAAACAATCTTTTCTTCGACCTCAAGATTTTTTTATAATCACGTTTGAGATTGGGCCTAAAGCCCGAAGTATTACTTTTTTACCTAGCAGCAGACCACAAGCCAAACTTTTCTCTACGCCATTCCACATCGAACCACGGGGCATCAATGCACATTCCTGTGCCGCCACTAGAAAAATGTATACAAGGATGCATACACATTTCAGAAATAAGACCAATTAGTTTCTCACTCGCCATTAAGTAGAGTGCCGGGTCTTCTGCAGGTGCCAGCGACAGAAAATGAGCTCTCGCAGTCTCTACATTTGCCTACATTTTGGCCGACTTATCTTTAGACAATTTTCTCGAGCATGGTACTATAAGCGATTTATCGCGATTGGAAAGGTGTGAAAACACCATATACCAAAAGATAATCAAAGGATTATGGTCAGTCTCAGGGCGAGGGCGAACCACAAAATTGTTTACTCTCCAAAAAGAATAGCAATCAACCAAGCAAAAAAGAGCAAGAATGTTTTTCTTCTACGGTAAATTGATGGACAGATACAGGCAAAATCCTTCCTTAACTGATGAACTTGCCTATCAAACATTGCAGCAGGATTGGCTTATATAGGTTGTCACTCATGACCGGGACTCCTCTTTGATATTGGCCTTTTCACTGACCTTGCCCCTGTGTTGGGGCCGCTGGCTGGTAACTGCCCTATTGTTATCAACCCCCCCGATGGTTATTACAGTACAGAACTTGCAGCAATGTCATGCGGGCTGAGTGTAGCAGTGCGTGTGCCTGGCCAGCATCAGTGCCCAGCATTGTCACCTTCCAACTCATTGTTATTCATGAAAATTGATAAATAGCGCTGCCAACCTGCGTCGTCAGGTTCATGAATAACAATCAGGTAGCCCATGCAGAACCATGGCCAGTGCACACTACACGGCTCAAAATGAAAGTTCAAGGAGCAGGACCTAAAACCAGCTCCTGGGTGTCAGGCATCGCCCAGTAAGCAGGAGCTACGGCCAGGTAACTAAGTGCGGGTACACAGCACAAAACAAATCTAACTTCCACATCGGATGCACAGTAACCTTTTGGCTCTTATGTGTGATCCATTATGTTTAGATGTGTGCTAGTTCTTTATTAACCTTTTCTAACACTCAAAGTTATTGTCACACATGCATGTTTGTAAGGCCCCACTTGGACGGGGGAGACAAAATTAGTTCCTGGTAGCTGTTGGTTTCAAGGTAACCAGGCTCTCGTAGGGTAGAGGTAGGAGCTAAATAACTCCCGGAAATGTCAAACCTTGCACTGTTGTTATATTCCCATGACCGACTACCAGTTAAAATAATAAAGCTGCCAAAACGCCACAACTTAATCAAGCTGGAATCAGCAATACGTGCAGGGGCTCAGAAATAAGTACCAGGGCTGAGCCCTGGCAAACTCCACGCCCCTCCACCCCTCACACACAAATTAAGCACTGCCTTTCAGAACGGCAGGATACATATTGACGGTGGCATTGTGGGACGCTGGCAGTGTTATGCTCTCTGTGGAGAGGCGTTGCTGTGAGAAAAATGAGTTTGAAGGTTTCGTTTCTTGGCGGTTGATACCTCAAAACTAAGTGCTCGGATGGGGAAGGGGTCGTGGCGAAATGCGCAACAATCTCACAAGCTCACACAATTTCTGGCAGTGTGCACCCACTGGCATGCAGTGTGAGAGGTTCTCACTGGTGGGCAATGTGAGAAACTATCACTGGTGGGTGAGCAGTGTGGGAAACGTCGAATGCTGGGCCTTTTGAGAGACTCTGAACTTGAGGCAGTGTGCAAACTAAGCTTAGTGTGAGTATCATGTACGCTGAGTGTAAGACGCTCTCACGGGGGGGCAGTATGAGACCCCCGGACAGGGTAGTGTGAGAGCGTCTCACTGGTAGGCAGTGTGATACACTCTTGCTGGGGAAGTGTAAGAAGGTGGCACTGACATAGTGTGAGAAGATTTATCTGTGGTAGAGCAGTGTGATGACCTGGCACTTATGGATAGTGTGACTGGCCAAATGCAAAGGCGCATGTGAAAGCTTCCACTTGTGTGAAGGTGAACAACATCGCAGTGGTGGGCAGTTTGTGAAGCTTGCAACAGTGTGTCTTATCAGAGGTTGAGACTGGTGGTTAGTGGGAGAAGCTTGCACCGTGTGTTAGTGGAGGAAGCTGGCACTGGTGGACAGTATGAAAAGCTTGTGCCGTATGTTAGTGTAGGAAGCTGGCACTGGTTGGCAGTGTGGGAAGCTTGCGCCGTATGGTAGTTTAGGAAGCTGGCACTGGTTGGCAGTGTGGGAAGCTTGCGCCGTATGGTAGTTTAGGAAGCTGGCACTGGTTGGCAGTGTGGGAAGCTTGCGCCGTATGGTAGTTTAGGAAGCTGGCACTGGTTGGCAGTGTGGGAAGCTTGCGCCGCATGGTAGTTTAGGAAGCTGGCCCTTGTTGGCAGTGTGGGAAGCTTGCAGAGTAGGAAGCTGTCAATGGTAGGCAGTGTGAGAAGCTGGCACTGGTGGACAGTGTGAGAAGCTTGTGCCGTATGTTAGTGTAGGAAGCTGGCACTGGTTTGCAGTGTGGGAAGCTTGCACCGTATGGTAGTGCCGTATGGTAGTGTAGGAACCCTGCACTGGTGGTCAGTGTGGGAAGCTTGCACCATATGCTAGTGTAGGAAGCTGGCACTGGCAGACAGTGTAAGAAACTGGAATGGTGGGTAGTGTAGGAACCTGGCTCTGGTGGCTAGTGTAGGTACGTGGCTCTGGTGGCTAGTGTAGGAACCTGGCTCTGGTGGGTAGTGTAGGAACGTGCCTTTGGTGGGTAGTGTAGGAACCTGGCTCTGGTGGGTAGTGTAAGAAGCTGGAATGGTGGGTGGTGTAGGAACCTGGCTTTGATGGGTAGTGTAGGAACCTGCCTCTGGTGGGTAGTGTAGGAACCTGGCTCTGGTGGGTAGTGCAGGAACCTGGCTCGGGTGGCTAGCGTAGGAACCTGGCTCTGGTGGGTAGTGTAGGAACCTGCCTCTGGTGGGTAGTGTAGTAACCTGCCTCTGGTGGGTAGTGCAGGAATGTGGCTCTGGTGGGTAGTGTAGGAGCCTGGCTCTGGTGGGTAGTGTAAGAGCCTGGCTCTGGTGGGTAGTGTAGGAACCTGGCTCTGGTGGGTAGTGTGAGAAGCTTGCACCGTATGTTAGTGTAGGAAGCTGGCACTGGTTGGCATTGTGGGAAGCTTGTGCCATATGGTAGTGTAAGAAGCTTGAAATGGTTGGCAGTGTGGGAAGCTTGGAGTGTAGGAAGCTGTCAATGGTAGGCAGTGTGAGAAGCTGGCACTGGTGGACAGTGTGAGAAGCTTGCGCCGTATGTTAGTGTAGAAAGCTGGCACTGGTTGGCCGTGTGGGAAGTTTGCGCCGTATGGTAGTTTAGGAAGCTGGCACTGGATGGCAGTGTGGGAAGCTTGCGCCGTATGGTAGTGCCGTATGGTAGTGTAGGAACCCGGCACTGGCGGTCAGTGTGGGAATCTTGCAATGTATGCTAGTGTAGGAAGCTGGCAGACAGTTTAAGAAGCTGGAATGGTGGGTAGTGTGGGAACCTGGCTCTGGTGGGTAGTGTAGGAACCTGGCTGTGGTGGGTAGTGTAAGAAGCTGGAATGGTGGGTAGTGTACGAACCTGGCTCTGGTGGGTAGTGTAGGAACCTGCATCTGGTGGGTAGTGTAGGAGCCTGGCTCTGGCGGGTTGTGTAGGAACATGCCTCTGGTGGGTAGTGTAGGAACCTGGCTCTGGTGGGTAGTGTAAGAAGCTGGAATGGTGGGTGGTGTAGGAACCTGGCTCTGGTGGGTAGTGTAGGAACCTGCCTCTGGTGGGTAGTGCAGGAACCTGGCTCAGGTGGCTAGTGTAGGAACCTGGCTCTGGTGGGTAGTGTAGGAACCTGGCTGTGGTGGGGAGTGTAGGTACCTGGCTCTGGTGGGTAGTGTAGTAACCTGCCTCTGGTGGGTAGTGCAGGAACGTGGATCTGGTGGGTAGTGTAGGAGCCTGGCTCTGGTGGGTAGTGTAAGAGCCTGGTTCTGGTGGGTAGTGTAGGAACCTGGCGCTGGTGGGTAGTGTGAGAAGCTTGCACCGTATGTTAGTGTAGGAAGCTGGCACTGGTTGGCATTGTGGGAAGCTTGTGCCATATGGTAGTGTAAGAAGCTTGAAATGGTTGGCAGTGTGGGAAGCTTGCAGTGTAGGAAGCTGTCAATGGTAGGCAGTGTGAGAAGCTGGCACTGGTGGACAGTGTGAGAAGCTTGCGCCGTATGTTAGTGTAGAAAGCTGGCACTGGTTGGCCGTGTGGGAAGTTTGCGCCGTATGGTAGTTTAGGAAGCTGGCACTGGTTGGCAGTGTGGGAGGCTTGCGCCGTATGGTAGTGCCGTATGGTAGTGTAGGAACCCGGCACTGGCGGTCAATGTGGGAATCTTGCAATGTATGCTAGTGTAGGAAGCTGGCAGACAGTTTAAGAAGCTGGGATGGTGGGTAGTGTGGGAACCTGGCTCTGGTGGGTAGTGTAGGAACCTGGCTGTGGTGGGTAGTGTAAGAAGCTGGAATGGTGTAAGAAGCTGGAATGGTGGGTAGTGTACGAACCTGGCTCTGGTGGGTAGTGTAGGAACCTGCATCTGGTGGGTAGTGTAGGAGCCTGGCTCTGGTGGGTTGTGTAGGAAGATGCCTCTGGTGGGTAGCGTAGGAACCTGGCTCTGGTGGGTAGTGTAAGAAGCTGGAATGGTGGGTGGTGTAGGAACCTGGCTCTGGTGGGTTGTGTAGGAACCTGCCTCTGGTGGGTAGTGCAGGAACCTGGCTCAGGTGGCTAGTGTAGGAACGTGGCTCTGGTGGGTAGTGTAGGAACCTGGCTGTGGTGGGGAGTGTAGGTACCTGGCTCTGGTGGGTAGTGTAGGAACCGGACTCTGGTGGGTAGTGTAAGAGCCTGGCTCTGGTGGGTAGTGTAGGAACCTGGCTCTGGTGGGTAGTGTAGGAGTCTGGCTCTGGTGGGTAGTGTAGGAACCTGGCTCTGGTGGGTAGTGTAGGAACCTGGCTCTGGTGGGTAGTGTTAGAAGCTGGATTGGTGGGTAGTGTAGGAACCTGGCTCTGGTGGGTAGTGTAGGAACCTGCCTCTGGTGGGTAGTGTAGGAACCTGCCTCTGGTGGGTAGTGTAGGAACCTGGCGCTGGTGGGTAGTTTAAGTGTCTGGCTCTGGTGGGTAGTGTAGGAACCTGGCTTTGGTCGGTAGTGTAAGAGCCTGGCTCTGGTGGGTAGTGTAGGAACCTGGCTCTGGTGGGTAGTGTAAGAACTTGCCTTTGGTGGGTAGTGTAAGAGCCTGGCTCTGGTGGGTAGTGCAGTAACCTGGCTCTGGTGGGTAGTGTGGGAGCCTGGCCCTGGTGGGTAGTGTAAGAGCCTTGCTCTGGTGGGTAGTGTAGGTGCCTGGCTCTGGTGGGTAGTGTAGGAACCTGGCTCTGGTGAGTAATGTAAGAGCCTGGCTCTGGTGGGTAGTATATGAGCCTGGTTCTGGTGGGTAGTGTATGAGCCTGGCTCTGGTGGGTAGTGTAGGAGCCTGGCTCTGGTGGGTAGTGTAAGAGCCTGGCTCTGGTGGGTAGTGTAGGGCCCTGGCTCTGGTGGTTAGTGTAAGAGCCTGGCTCTGGTGGGTAGTGTAGGAACCTGGCTCTGGTGGGTAGTGTAAGAACCAGCCTTTGGTGGGTAGTGTAAGAGCTTGGCTCTGGTGGGTAGTACAGGAACCTGGCTCTGGTGGGTAGTGTAGGAACCCGGCACTGGCGGTCAATGTGGGAATCTTGCAATGTATGCTAGTGTAGGAAGCTGGCAGACAGTTTAAGAAGCTGGGATGGTGGGTAGTGTGGGAACCTGGCTCTGGTGGGTAGTGTAGGAACCTGGCTGTGGTGGGTAGTGTAAGAAGCTGGAATGGTGTAAGAAGCTGGAATGGTGGGTAGTGTACGAACCTGGCTCTGGTGGGTAGTGTAGGAACCTGCATCTGGTGGGTAGTGTAGGAGCCTGGCTCTGGTGGGTTGTGTAGGAAGATGCCTCTGGTGGGTAGCGTAGGAACCTGGCTCTGGTGGGTAGTGTAAGAAGCTGGAATGGTGGGTGGTGTAGGAACCTGGCTCTGGTGGGTTGTGTAGGAACCTGCCTCTGGTGGGTAGTGCAGGAACCTGGCTCAGGTGGCTAGTGTAGGAACGTGGCTCTGGTGGGTAGTGTAGGAACCTGGCTGTGGTGGGGAGTGTAGGTACCTGGCTCTGGTGGGTAGTGTAGGAACCGGACTCTGGTGGGTAGTGTAAGAGCCTGGCTCTGGTGGGTAGTGTAGGAACCTGGCTCTGGTGGGTAGTGTAGGAGTCTGGCTCTGGTGGGTAGTGTAGGAACCTGGCTCTGGTGGGTAGTGTAGGAACCTGGCTCTGGTGGGTAGTGTTAGAAGCTGGATTGGTGGGTAGTGTAGGAACCTGGCTCTGGTGGGTAGTGTAGGAACCTGCCTCTGGTGGGTAGTGTAGGAACCTGCCTCTGGTGGGTAGTGTAGGAACCTGGCACTGGTGGGTAGTTTAAGTGTCTGGCTCTGGTGGGTAGTGTAGGAACCTGGCTTTGGTCGGTAGTGTAAGAGCCTGGCTCTGGTGGGTAGTGTAGGAACCTGGCTCTGGTGGGTAGTGTAAGAACTTGCCTTTGGTGGGTAGTGTAAGAGCCTGGCTCTGGTGGGTAGTGCAGGAACCTGGCTCTGGTGGGTAGTGTGGGAGCCTGGCCCTGGTGGGTAGTGTAAGAGCCTTGCTCTGGTGGGTAGTGTAGGTGCCTGGCTCTGGTGGGTAGTGTAGGAACCTGGCTCTGGTGAGTAATGTAAGAGCCTGGCTCTGGTGGGTAGTATATGAGCCTGGTTCTGGTGGGTAGTGTATGAGCCTGGCTCTGGTGGGTAGTGTAGGAGCCTGGCTCTGGTGGGTAGTGTAAGAGCCTGGCTCTGGTGGGTAGTGTAGGGCCCTGGCTCTGGTGGGTAGTGTAAGAGCCTGGCTCTGGTGGGTAGTGTAGGAACCTGGCTCTGGTGGGTAGTGTAAGAACCTGCCTTTGGTGGGTAGTGTAAGAGCTTAGCTCTGGTGGGTAGTACAGGAACCTGGCTCTGGTGGGTAGTGTAGGAGCCTGGCCCTGGTGGTTAGTGTAAGAGCCTGGCTCTGGTGGGTAGTGTAGGAACCTGGCTCTGGTGGGTAGTGTAGGAGCCTGGCTCTGGTGGGTAGTGAAGAGCCTGGCTCTGGTGGGTAGTGTAGGAGCCTGGTTCTGGTGGGTAGTGTAGGAACTTGGCTCTGGTGGGTAGTGTAGGAGTCTGGCTCTGGTGGCTAGTGTAGGAACCTGGCTCTGGTGGGTAGTGTAGGAGCCTGGCTCTGGTGGGTAGTGTAGGAGCCTGGCTCTGGTGGGTAGTGTAGGAGCCTGGCTCTGGTGGGTAGTGTAGGAACCTGGCTCTGGTGGGTAGTGTAGGAACCTAGCTCTGGTGGGTAGTGTAGGAGCCTGGCTCTGGTGGGTAGTGTAAGAGCTTGGCTCTGGAGGGTAGTGTAGGAGCCTGGCTCTGGTGGGTAGTGTAGGAGTCTGGCTCTGGTGGGTAGTGTAGGAACCTGCCTCTGGTGGGTAGTGTAGGAACCTGCCTCTGGTGGGTAGTGTAGGAACATGCCTCTGTTGGGTAGTGTAAGACCTTGGCTCTGGTGGGTAGTGTAGGAACCTGGCTCTAGTGGGTAGTGTAAGAACCTGGCTCTGGTGTGTAGTGTAGGAACCTGGCTCTCGTGGGTAGTGTAGGAACCTGGCTCTGGTGGGTAGTGTAGGAACCTGGCTCTGGGGGTAGTGTAGAAACCTGACTCTGGTGGGTAGTGTAGAAACCTGACTCTGGTGGGTAGTGTAGGAACCTGACTCTGGTGGGTAGTGTAAGAGCCTGGCTCCGGTGGGTAGTGTAGGAACCTGCCTCTGGTGGGTAGTGTAGGAACCTGCCTCTGGTGGGTAGTGTAAGAAGCTGGATTGGTGGGTAATGTAGGAACCTGGCTCTGGTGGGTAGTGTAGGAGCCTGGCTCTGGTGGGTAGTGTAGGAACCTGCCTCTGGTGGGTAGTGTTCTCGGGGAGAGGAAATTACTGACGGGCCCATTGGTCAGTACTCAACCCCCAAAAACTTTTAAGACAAGATAGCTGCACCAAGTGAGGACAGGATGCAAGACTTACATACTCCAGCACAAATAAATTCGAGGGACTCAGTAAATTGGCAAAGGGAAGTCCATTTTATACATACATCAGCTTGTGGAAATCAACAGCATCGCGAACACCTGTCTCGCCCTGACTTCCTCGCACTTCAGTACAACAGCCTCTTTTATGGGCAAACTTTGTCATCATTGACGTACACTTCTTATAAAAAACCATCATGCAATATAATTGGTTGGGAAAGGTAACTTAAGTATAGGTGTTATATCTGTATCTGAAAATAAAGCATACGGATTGGATAACACTTATGGCATCTACGCCCATCCCTCTACAACACACGTGATTGACGTCACTAAAAGTACGACGTCCTATTGGTTACAGTCTCTATAGGACCCTAGATTACATGGTCCATTGTGATTGGGCAAGTTACACCCCTAAACATAAATCTCCACTTTAATTAGCAGCATGCAGAATAGACACCGTGGTGCCTGGTGTCCCAAGATTCACCCTGCCTCCCTTCCATCAATCAGTGGTTTAGGGCTATGTGTCAATTAGTTGTCTGGGTATGGCCTTGTATCTGTAGTCTCTTATCAGGAAAAGTTATGGCACCCTCTGGTTCAGAATGACATCAGGCGGTGGTACATCTTCGCGCCTGTCAGGTCACGTGTTGGTCCACCGTGAATCTGCTTCAGTTCTCAGTCTTTTCGTGCATTTGATTCTGTGTTCGCTTGGCCACCTGCATGGGCCTCTCTTATCTTGACCTTCACGGGCGGGCTGGCGTGCTCTGAAGTTGGAGGCTCGTGAGCTCATGCTCACCTCCCCTTCTCTGGTTGACCTCGATTTCTCCGGCATGAGCCATCCTTTGTTAAGTTTCGATCCCGCTCTTTTCCTCAGCTTGGACGTAGATTTGAAACTCAGCCAGTTGGGCCTGGGCCGCCTGGGCTTTCTTCTGCTCAAACAAAATGGAGTCCCACATGTACATTGTGCTGTATTGAGGTAGACATATATAGTTGGCGCATGCCGCTCTATTCTTCTACTTAAGCCTTGCAGGCGGTATCGATTACTTAGCATCTTGCGTTTCAAGCTTATTTACACACGTTCAATAAGGCGGTTGCTTCCGTCTTGTCTCATGGCACCATTCTCATTCGTTTTCACAGTGTCTCTCCCCTTCGTCCATTACAATTCTCCTTGCAGTTCTTGGTACTGGCATGCATAGCTTTCAGTAGCCACTTCTGGTTGTTCTCGGGGCTGCCCAAGCCCTTAGTCTATTTCCATTGGCCTTCCATTAAGGCCTTCGGGGTCTCCTTGTGGACAGTCTGTAAATACTCGTTGTTTCGTACCAATGGCAGGTACGGTTGTCTGATTGGGTACCGTGCTGCCCAGGGTTGCCTGCTTATGGGCATTTCAACCGGTATTGATCTTCTAATGTTCACAGGGCAGAGGCCCATTGCAGCCCTTTGTTGGTTCAGCTGCTCCCTGTACGTCACATACCTTGGCGAGTACTTTACTGGCAACTCGCAACGGGGAGCGGGGGTGCAGGTCATATCTGGGACCTCCTCTACACTCCCCCCTCTGGTCGGTTCATCGACCACTCCTACTTCCTCCTTTATATTCAGTTTCTTTGATTCCTCAGCTTCTTGCTCATCGTCTCCTGGGTTTACACAAGAAGGCGTGAAGGTATGCAATTTTGGTGTCCATATCTTTATCACCCCTTTCAAGCTTCCTGCTGTTTTCACATGCTCATCTTTGTTCCAGGTCATCAACTGGCATTGTCCATTTGGACTGCAGTAAATCCATTTGCCTTCATACCTTCTTCGTTTCTTGGGATAAGTGAATTGTGTTCCCTCTGGTGCAAATTCACTGGCCTTCACGAAGTCCTTTATCTCCTTATCTGTCAGGTCTTTGGGCTTCCAGCCTGGTTCGACGTCGAGCATAATTTTCATCCCAATGGCCTTCTTTCCAGTTTTCTGGCACTGTGTGATGATTATCTTGATAACACAGAATCCTAGCAGCACCATTGCTAGCAAGATTTCCAGAAACTTGAATATGTCTGCCATCCATTGCGGGACCCATGAGAATAAGTTCCCAAACCAGCTGTCATCATCTACTTCATCTGTTTCCTCAGTCATCTGGTTTTTCAGGGTCGTTAACATGCTTATGGCCTCTGTGAGGGTTCCATTTTCTTCGTCGTGAGACATGCTTATGGCCTCTGTGAGGGTTCCATTTTCTTCGTCGTGAGATGGTATAAAAGTGCAGCATGATTCTCCAATCTTTGCACAAACACCTGCATTCATTGTGGTGATCATGTCAAGCACATATCTGTTCTGGAGAGTCATCAGTCTAACCGCTCTCAGCTCTTCTTTAATCGCATTGAATCCTTTTATTGTGGTGTTGATGGTCTGCAGTAACTCCCATCTGGTTATCTGCAACCATTTAGCATTCACTCCAATTTGGATGTGTGGCAGGAGCATTGTGGTGAATACTGTTGAAGTGAGGCTGATCAGCCTGTGTTCGTATGGAATCGCATGAAATGCCTCTTCCGATTTGGCTGAAAAGTAGTTTTCTCTCTTCATTCTGGATGTCAGCTCTACAGACCTCCTTTTCCTCAGGTGAGCATCTGCTTTTGGAAAGCTGTCCAAATTCAGTTCACTTTTTGGGATCACTAGTGCAGGAACGTGGATGTTCACCAGTGTGCATATGCCTCCCCAGTTCCTCGGTAGTCTTATATATGCCTTGGACCCACATGCCCAATAGTGATCCATTACGATGGCAGTTCCTTGTGTCATTCCTGGGGCTTCATATATTCGTCCGCAGTTTTGATTCTCCCCCATTTTCCTTGTGCCATTACTTCTAAAGCACAGTTTCGGGTTTTCTAGCGGTACTATCTGCAAGGGTCCTCCTCTGTCTTCGACCCACATCAACAGCTTTACCAATTTTGGCCACAATGGTCTGCATAGTCTCTGAGAGTTCTCTATTGCTTCTTTACAGGCTCCAAGGACCATCCAAGCTTGCCAGATTACTACTCCTTCTTCCCATCCGTCTGGGGAGACTACTGATCCCCAGATCTGCATTTGGCCTCTGTTCTTCCAGATTTGAGCCTCTTCTGCAGTTTTTCATTGGACGTTAAGTCTTGGGTTTATTTCCCATCTAATTCCTGATCCTTTGATGTCAGGGTTTTCATATCTAATAACGTGATTCTTGGTGTGCGCCCTGTTTCTTGTTTCGATGTCCTGGACAAAACCGTCTTCATCTGGGAAGTCTTTTTCTCTGGCCAATACCAGTGAGGCGTCTCTTCCCATAAACTGCCCTCTGGTGTTGCACATTGCTACGTGTGACATGCAGTGTGCCATGGGGACGTCAACTTCTACTGCAACAAAGATTTTGGACTTGCCCATGCTATATGGCAGGAGTGCACAGACGAAACATTCTCCTTCTGATTGCCGTCGTCCAACTTCCTTCATGTGCTGGTACCACATGTTGTTTCCAAGATGGGCTGTGCTGTCCAGGTAGTCGTTTAGTTCAGTGTCCGTTTCATATGGGCTTCTCTTGATTCTTAACGTTTTTCTGTAGTTGGCAAACACTATGGGCCTCCTTACACGGATGGCGGAGAACCATGGCGCTATTAGCGCCATGGTTCATGCCGGTAAAATACCGGCACCGCCTTGGCGGAAAGGGGAATTACCGCCCCATTCCAAGGTTGGCGGGGCGTTAATTCCCCCTTCCACCGTTGCCCTTCCCCATTCCCATTTTTGCCCCATAGGGCTCAATGGGAATGGGGAAGGCGCTAATTACGGTACCGCAAATTGCGGTACCGTAATTAGCTCCCTGGGCTCTAGGTCCCAAAAAGCAGGCGTTAAATCCCCCAACCCGCAAAGGGACCTCGTAGTAAGGTGGTAAGGATTTACCGGTACCGGTATTTTACTGGTACCGGTAAATCCTTACCACCATCCGTGTAATGAGGCCCTATGTCTCTGAATGCGACTATACTGCTCTTTCGTTCAGGCAGTCTCTCGGGCATTATCCTTGGTGGGGCAGGTCTCACTTCTTGCCCTGCAATAATAGGGGGAGGTCTTGGGTTTCTTTTCCTTCCCTCATGCATTCTCATGTAGACCTCCTCCCACCACCATTGGCTAGTCATCCTTCCAACACGTGGCAGTGTCGTGGGTTCGGTAGTTGCTTCTGGCGTTGGAGCTGGCGTACTTGTTATCACAGTTGTTGCAGTTTTCTTGCTCAGCTCCTCATGTAGTTTCTTTGCTCTTAGTATGAGCGGAAACACATACTTGACTACCGCGTGTGTTTTCTCAGTAAGTTCTTTCGTAGCTTCCTCTGTTCTCTTGAGGGATTTTGTCATGCCATCTCTGTCTTGTTGCTCGCTTGGTTCTCTGTTCTCTGGAGCTGTTCGTTTCGCAGGTATCTTTTCTTTTTCGGTTGTTCCGGCCTGTGGTTGCCTAGCCATTGACACTTGCCCTTGCTCGTGTGCATTCAGTGTATGGGTGCGTGCCGTGGACAGTGCTATGTTATCATTCATTCCGTGCTGACCCTGTCTCCAGCTTTTCTCACCATTCATTCCTTCAAGTGTGTACGTGTTGCTGCTAATTACATTCAACTGTAAATCGTTTGTTTTATCATCAGTTTTTCTTGGAACAGGGATGACAATATAAGGACTGGGCGCTTTTGTGGGCCCCAGATGTTCATTACCTGGTGGAAGCATGGACATTGGGATGCTTCGCACACCAATAAGAAAGGCAGTCTGACAGTTAGGGACAAAAATACTACAACAATCACTATGCATATACATATGACGGCCTTGAAAAACAATTTACAGCATCTCCTTCCAGGAAACCGGGGGAGCCCCTCCACTGCTGGCACAACTAAATTACTGTTTTGGGCCCCCATCTCGAACAAGTCCATAGTCAATAGTTTATTTATTTTTTTATCTTGATTTTCGTTACTTAAAAGTTCAGCAAACACTAAAATGGCGGGTGCAGTTTAATGTCCCCCCTCTTGCGAGTGATAACAGAAGTCTCTAGTTATGGAGTACAGATCCTTTGCTAGACTATGGAAAAAGGTTAGACTACCATTTTTACCACATCACATCCTTCCTGCATTTGTGTATATAACGCATTCCAGGGCCCCTTCCCAATTCGTCTTAGCCCTGAGGACATGCAGGAATTTGTACGCAGTGACACCATAAAAGGATGGCTTCGCTGCACATCATGTATAGATAAACCATTGAAAAAATAAAAACAAAAATAAAAATAACAGTGAACATATGAGAAGGTAGGAAAAAATAAGAAAAAGGTTGAAAAAAGTAAACACGGCAGTGAAGTTTGTTGCTCTGCTCCTTTCGCCTAGTTCTTCGAGGTCGAGTTGCTGAAAAGTCTCTCCCCCCGCCCCATTTATTCCACTGCGGGAGGATGATGAAAAATAGAAAACCCAGAATAATTAAAATCACAATGTTGGTATCCTTGTTTCTGCTTTCCTCGATCTCTCCTCCGTTAAAAGCATGGAGAACTGCGTCTTTATTTCCGTGCTCTGCCCATGGGGGGATGATGAAAAGTTTTATCTTGGACCTCCCCCTTCTAGAGCCCTTCTCAGCAGCGGAATTCCATGGTTGCTTCTCAGCTGTGATGCAATAGCTCTCAGGAGTCTGTTGAGTTGTGCATTTTTTGTTGGATTACAGAGAAACATGGGCACGTCGACAGTGATGTGTCTACCCACTAGTTCTGGAAAGTTCTCGATGATGTGAAAGAAGACTGTGAAGGCAATTCTGCTGTCTTCAGGTGACAGTGACATTACCTCTGATTCTCTGTCTCTTAGGTCATCAGTCTTTTTGCAGTGGGATCAGTCCTTGCCTTCTCAATCTGTCCCTCACCGAATGTTTCACTGGAATTCTCTCAGAAATTCCCTTTGAAAGCTGGACAGTTCCATTTGTAGCTGTATGCTATAGAAGAGTGCTCCTATCTTTCTCGCGTCGGCAGGGTCTCTGAGGAAGGTGAGGGCGTCAACCTCGGCAGGTCTCCCTACCATTTCCGGAAAATCATTTACTGAGCCGAAGAGGACGTTGTGGGCAAGTAGGCTGTCCTCATGGGACAGGGACATTTATTCGTTTTGCAGAGTCTCAATCACAAGGTTTTTTTGCTGTCATGAACAGTTTCTTTGCTTATCTCCCCGATCTGTCCCACGGCAGAAAGTCTCAATGGAACCTACTGAGGTATTCTTGCTGGAAGTTAGATAGCTCCACCTGGAGCATGATTCCATGGAGAAGGGTTTTCATGTGTAGGAAATTGACTGGGTCTCTGAGAAACGTTGCAACGTCAACGTCAGTAGATCTTCCCACCATTTCTGGATAGTCTGCAACAAGTCTAATTAGAACATTGTGGGCTAGCTGCGTGTCTGCGGGGGACAGTGGCATATGCTTCACTTTGCTGGGTCCCGATCACACGCCTCGCTTTGGCTTTGAGCAGTCTTTGCACTTGCCTGCTGTGTGGATGGCTACCACATTATTTAGTTTACTCCATATCTGGTTTAGAAAATGATTGTTTCGGGGATCTCTGATGAACGTCGGTGTATCTGTGGTCCTCCCGACAAGTTCTGGGCACTCCTCAATGATTCAAAAGAATAACGTGTAGGTCACTTCGTCAGACGGGAGCATGGGTCTTTGAGTCACTGTGCTCAGGCAACTCAGTGAAGACCTCTGCGATGACAGTCAATAGTTGCCTGATTACCTTCTTATTTTCTGGATCTTGAATGAATTCTGTGACACTTGTTTCTCTCCCTATGAGTGATGGATGAGTCAATGTCACTAATTGGAAGTAGGTGAGTACATCCCACTTAAGGCTTCTGCTGGATACTGGATGCTTTCAGGATAATAGTTTCAGCTTATAAGAGTGTCCTTCCTTTACTGCTTATCAGAGTCTTAGAGTTCTTTGTTCACTACTCTGTGGCTCTACGTGTTTTCGTTACCAGTGTCACTGCAGGTTCAAAGTATGCAACCTTTTCCTTTGCTCTGCGTTGCGTTTGTTTGAAAAGTCTTGCATCTCGTTCAGTGCTTAGAGAAAAGGTTCAATGTATAGCCACAATTTTCACAGCGAGTACTTCAGTCTGTCTTTTCTGCTTGTGCGTCCTTCTTCCTCACCATAGACCTTGTTTGCACGTACTGCGGTCCTTCTCCGTTGTCTGTAGCTTCCACTGTGGATGCAGTAGGAGCGCCTTCTCCTATAAAGGGCTTGACGTCATTCAGGAAGATCCAGGCTCTTCTTCCTTGGAGCTTGACAGCAGACGGGATGCAGTCCTCTATGATGAAAGGGCCATTAAATCGTGGTTCATCCCATTTCTTCCTCGTAAAGTTCTTCACTAGAACTCTGTCCCCCAGGAAGCCTATGCTGAGAGTTGCGCCTGCATCAACATTGTCTGTTGTGGTTTGTGCTGTGCTGTCCCCTTTCCGCCGTCGCTGCAGCTGGCCTGAAATGACAGATGTACTAGAGGTAAGGCAGTCAAGGTAATTTCTTCTCCCAGAACCTCCCTAGCAGGCTGGACATCACATCTAGCCCTATCTCGGGGGGTAACAGTGGTTCTCATTCTTCTACCAATGATAATCTTGTGCGGCATGAGGTGATGGTCGGAGCCTGGCTGGTTCCGAAGCGCATATAATGCCAGTGGTAGGCAGTGCAGCCATCCCTTCTCTAATGTGAGCTTTAGTTTGGCTATCCTCTCTTTCAACAGGCCGTTGAGCCATTCACATATGCCACTTACTTCTGGGTGATACGCCGACGAGATCTTGTGCTTTATACCAAGCAACAAGCTAATCTGCCCGTTGTCTGACCTCATAACCTCACACACCCCCCACCTGGGGAAAACCTCCCTCACCAGGAACTTTGTAGCACAGGCAACGTCAGGGTTTGTACAGGGCCCTGCTTCTATCCATCTAGAGAATGGACACACCATGACAATTAAATACCTGTACCCATTACAAACCTGAATCATATCGACATAGTTGATATGCAGGTGCTGGAAAGGCCATTCCAGTCTGGGAATGATGCCTCTCATCACTTTCAATGTGTGCCCAGAGGTGAATTGCTGGCAAATTATGTGATTGACCATAAAGAACGCAACATGCTCTGCTAAATTCGGCACGAACCAGTCTTCTGAGAGTGTTGCAGCAAGATTTTCTTTTGACATATGGAAAGGGTAGTGGAGCTGTTCTAATGCTACCTTTAGGAGGGTGACAGGCATTACTGGTTTACCAGTGCTGTCCTGCCTCCATAACCCATCAGAGGGGTTTAAAGAACACCCTTGACGCTTCCATAAATTCTTCTCATCCTGAGGTGCCTCCCCCTGGATTCCATTAACTGTGTCTGCCCCATATTGCTATAGGCTTCTGGAGTGGCTCGGGCTATCATCATTTGCTCATGGGCACGTGCCACCTCCACGTCCATGATTGTCTCACCCTTGGATGCCATGCGCTTGGTTTCCGTGTCCGCTTCATGGTTTCCACGTGACACGAAATCTGTTCCCTTGGTTGAACAGTGTACTTGACGACCGCTATGCACACTGGGAGCTGTAGTGCTTTTATCAGCCTGTCCAACAAGGCTGGCGTGCCGTCCGCTCGGAGGTAGCCCCTCCTTTTCCATCGTGCCAGGCCTGCATGCACGGTGGACGTCACATAAGCGTAGTCACTGTACACTGTTACTTCCTGGTCTGCGTGATTCTCGATGGCGAGTATCAATGCCACTAGTTCTGCAGCCGAATAGTGGGATGGTATTCGTGCACTGACAAGTACTTGGAACTCTCCATTTGCCATGTGTTTGATCACGGCCACGCCTGTGTATCTTTGCGCGTCTTCTTGGTCAATTCTCGATGACCCGTCAATGAAGACGACTTCTCCGCTTGGCTGAGCATTCTCTCTTATTCTGGGGATTTCATCATAAAACTCTTCATAATTGGCACAGTCATGCACAGGTTCTCCCTCTGTGACTGGCTCAGCAATAAACATAGCAGGGTTCACAGTTTTGCATCGCACTATTTTGATCAATGGATTTGAGATAATCACCTCATATGCGGATGCTCTCTGTGACATCAAGGTGCCCTTTGGCTTCTCCAATATGGCAAATAATGAGTGCTCAACATATAATGTCATGGAGCATCCCATCACAATGGATGATGCTTTCTCGATGGCAAACACGGCGGCTGCTAAATTTTGCTCACATGGGAAGTGGCCCCTCATGACCGGGTCCAAGCTCCCACTGTAATATGCTAGGGGCTTGTACCCCAGCGATGCTCGCTGAGTGAGCACTGCTGTCATAAAATTGCCATCGGTATGAGAGAAGAGATAGAATTCCTCTGCATAATTGGGGATACCGAGAACTGGGGCCTTACAAATTGCCCCTTTTAGTTCTGCAAACCACTTTTCCATTTCTTCAGTCCATTCAATTGTTCCCTCTGTTGCCTGGGCATGTAATCGAAGACCCATGCTCTGACATAATTGCATAGGCCTAAGAAGCTGTGCATTTGTTTTACCATGAGCGGCTTAGCCGTGTTCATAATAGCTTCAGCCCTCTCTGGTGTTACCTTTTTCTCCTCATGTGAGATTAGTTGCCCTATGTATAACACCTCCGGTTGGCAGTATTGCAACTTGTCCTTGTCCACCTTGTATCCCTTCTCAGCTAATATGGTCAATAGCTGAACAGAGTCGTGTTGGCATTGCTTTTCAGTAGTGCTGCAGATCAGAATGCCATCTACATACTGAAAAACAACACTGTCTACCGTAATGTTACTTAGGTCCATTTGCAGGACTCGGTTAAAAATGGACAGAGATTCACAATACCCCTGTGGCAGCCTTGTACTTTTCAGGCGCATTTGTCTGAAAGTAAATGACGTCAGGTCTTGTGAATCGCGGTGCAATGGGATCGAGAAAAATGCATTCTTCAAATCGATCACCAAGAAATATTTTGCCTCCGTGGGTATGTTGCACAAAATGGTGGATGGATTAGGGACTAGAGGGAACTCGGCTTCGACTATGTCGTTCAATGCTCGTAAATCCTGGATTAAACGCCAAGACCCTCCCTTCGATTTCTTGACAGGATAGATCACAGTGTTACAAGGTGATTCTGACGTTACCAGAATGCCCTGCTCCATCATGGCAGAGATTATGTTTGCAATCCCCTCATCTGCTTCTCTGGACATGGGGTATTGTCGCGCTCTTGGTAGAATCGCTCCAGGCTTCAGTTTAATCTTCACCTCTCCTGCTCCCTTCAGGAGCCCTACTTCATAAGGCCCTTTGTCCATACCGTGACTTGCACCTGGGCCATGTCCTCCTCAAAGTATTCTGGTCGTGCCATCACTAGCATCATTCGCTGTGGCACTTCTCGTTTGATCATTTTGACCCAGAATATGAGACTTACTTCCACCCGCGTCTCCTCTAAGTCAGGGTGCTCTTCGAACAGATCATCATCTGTGACGTCAGTCACTCGATACCCTTCTTCAATGGCAATAACTGCGCACCATTGCCTTCTTTCGTCATCGTATCCTTCTACCAAAACCACCTTCCCCTTTACTGCGGCAAACTGTATTACCAAAGGAAATATTTGGCCCTCTTCTTCATGCATGGGTATCCTTGGTCTAAAAAGAAACTCGTCAGGGGTCCTCATAGTTTTGCCTGCGAGGCCCGGCAATCCCGCACGCCATATTCGAAGACCTCCGGCTCCAGCGGTAAAGCTCTCATAGTTGTACGTGCCGCGTATGCTCTGATCATTTCGCATATGTTAGAATAATGCATTCCTGGCGTGGAGCACACTATGCCATCCCCAGTTAATGAGATTGACATATTCAGCTTTGTCATTAGATCTCGACCCATGATGTTTACTGGGGACTTACGTGAGTACAGGAAAGGCACATTCATTTCATGCTCTCCCACTGAGACCAGGAGAGTGTCTGTAAAGGGAACTCTACTATGAGCTCCAGTGAAACTTTGCGTGTCTATTGCCTCGCCGGACAAGGAAAACTTGCCTTCTCTTATGTACGAACGCGTCGCGCCCGTGTCAACTAAGAAGAAATACTCTTTTCCTCCTATGGTGACATTTACCCTTGGTTCCCTATTAGGGTCTGGTGTCACCGATAGGATAGAGCACATCCAAGTTTCCCGTGAGCTGTCCTATTTTATGTATAGGTTCGGCCCACTATAAGTTTGCGGAACACCCCCATTGTTCATCCCTTGTGGTACCGGAGGTGGTGCCCGCTGGGGTTGCCCCTGTTGCAAGTTCCCCAAGTTCGAGGGTTGAAATCCTTGCTGTGCACCTTGCTGCAAGCCAGCTGCCTGCTGCTGCACAGTATAGTTTTGTGTATTGCCCTGTTGTGGGGTAGCCGGTTGATTTACCGTGCCTGCCCCCATCCCTTGATTGTTCTGCCACATGCCTTGGCTTCTGCACATGCGTGCCACATGTCCTGTCACTCCACACAGCCAACACACTGGCGGTGGTCGGGCCATCTGTCCATCTCGCATAGCTGGACTGCCCATTGGTGCACTCTGGATACCACCTTGAACATTTTGAAAACCTCCTTGGTTACCTCTAAAGCCTCCCTGATTACCCTGCCATCCTCTTCCTCCAAATCCCCTTCCTCTCGGATAATATCCCGCATTACCCTGATTGTTTTGCGGTGGGTTAGTGCCACATTGTGCACTCGAATCGGCTGGGCTTGTTAGCATGGCTCCCTCGAGCGCATACTTCGAGAGCTTCCTTTGCACTAGCTTCGCTTCTTCTCCCTTACGCGTTGCCTCTTTCTTTCGATTCTTTTCTTGCAACAGCCTACAATAATGGGCAATTGTCAACTGGATTTCGGCCCACGGTTTAGCTTCTATTCCTACCAATTTTTTGAGTTGTTTTTGCACCGGTTCTGGTAACCCTTGGCACAACATATGATAGAATATAGGGATAGATTTCGTCCAAGACTCATGTGTTTCAAGCACCCACACGTCTTGAAAATTCTGGATATAAAGCAACGGATCTTCTGACTCTGTTACGCTCACCTGACTCCCACGGAGGCGCTGGCCTGGTTCGCGCTGCTGTGACCTCTTCTAAGGTGATGAGCAGGGTTCGGAAGACGGACTGGACCGGGCCCCCAAATCTGGCTTGTCTGGCTCGCAGAAGTATCCTTCTGTAGGCGGAAATAGGGGATTAACTGACTGCGGGGTAAAGCAATCGGCCTCCCACTTTCCCCTCTCAGCCTCCTTGAAACCCATCAGTGATTTCTCGTAGCGTCTCACCTTAGGGTCTGGAAGGACGAGCTCTCCATCCTGCTTCTGATGCAGGGGCGCGTTGGTATCCAGTTACTTCACTGGATTTTCGGATTGGTGAGAACCAAACTTGCTTGGCTTCCAGGTAAGTTTTTTGATAAGAGGTTCCCCTTGTGTCCATGCATTAATGTACTAATGCTAGTGTCTTTTTCCCCATAGGGGCCGGGGTACGGAATGCCGGGGAACAGGCACCGACCCGAGATGAGAGGTGAAATCCTTGTAGAAATCAGGTAAGTCTTTAATGAGCGTTTTTTGGTAATGTCTTTTCATTCGCTCATTAACGCTGATGTCTCTTTTTCCCCTTAGGGGCCGGGGTCCGGAAATGCCAGGATGCGGCGCGGACCCGAAATGAAGAGGGAATGAATCAACAGCTGAGTCTTAACATGGAGATTTAGCTTTCCTTATTCCCTTCTATCTCTCACCTTTTGTTCTGGTCTTTTTCTCCCTAGGCGCTGGGGTGTGACTGCGAATCCGGATGATCGCTGCTGAACATGGAGGCGCCCTGTAAAGGTGAGTGGAATGCGGCGCTGCAGCGATCGACGCGGTGAGCTTTTAAATTAAAGTCTTCCTTTTCAGGATTGTCGGCGAGATGTCTCCGGGATGCGGATTTAGCAGGTAAGGTCTTTTCCTTCTTCTGTTCTCTTCTTCTCTTCCTTTGCAGGTGATCCAGGATGCTGGCAGGTGTGGCAGAAGTCAGGATGCAGGAGCAGACACAGTGAGCGTCCAGCTGCGAGATGCAGAACAACGCAAAGCACGTGTGGCTGTTCGGGTGGGGTTTAAATAGCCTTGGAAGAAGTTCCAGGTATGTATCCTTCCTCCAATCAGGTATGCATCCTTCCCCGACCATGCCCGGATGGTAAATTAGTCCCACAGGTAAAGTAGTTCCTTTCAGGCCTCAAGGAGGCCGGGATCCTGCAGCATGGTCTGCATCAGGTAAGTGCACCTAAGCATTCCCACAATGAGCCTGGCGCCTATGGCGCCAGGACTGATGTCTTTTATGAGCCTGGCGCCATAGGCGCCAGGACACTGTCCAAAGGGCCACTATATGGGCTTGCTGGGTCCTTCCTTGGGGACTGGATGTCCGCTTTCCGGGCTTGAACCGGCTCCCCGGGAGCGGGCATCATGACAGCACTCCCCCCCAAGGCCCCTCCCAAGGTTGTTCCCTCCAGGGGTTTTGGTTTGTCTGGGATGAGTCGGTGGAATTTCCTGACTAATCGAGGTGCATGCACATGGTCGCTGGGTTCCACGACTTCTCCTGAGGTCCGTACCCCTTCCAATCAATTAGGTAGAACAGTTTTGAACTAAACATTTTTGAGTCTAAAATGTTCTTCACTTCGAATTCGGGCTCCCCATCTATTAGAATAGGTTCTGGAGGTTTGAGTAGTCGGGTTCCGGGTACCACTGGTTTCAGAAGTGACACATGAAAAACAGGGTGAATTTGCATACTAGCTGGTAAATCAAGTTTAACAGCCACTGGGTTAATTATTGCCGTAATAGCATAAGGTCCCAGATATTTTGGGTTAAAAGTTGGAGGCCCTTTGAGTGGTAAATGTCTGGTAGCTAACCACACTCGATCCCCAATCTGATACGGAGGTGCTTCACTCCGATGTAGATCAGCATTCTCCTTGTATTTTCTCTTGGCTTGTTGTAAATGCGTAGTTGCCTCTTTGAAGGCTTGGTTAATTGTAGAATGCAGATGTTCTACTGCAGGCATTCCGAGGTTCTGAGGTGAGTCAAGGTTTCAGGTTCGAGGGTGATGCCCAAACAAAGTATAAAAAGGACTGTGGCCAGTTCCAGAGTGTACCGAATTATTATATGCGTATTCGGCTATCCAAAGAATGTCTTTCCAGTTGCTTTCAGATTGCTGTAACATACACCGTAAGTACTGTTCAAGGGTCTGATTCGTCCTCTCGGTCTGACCATCGGTCTGAGGGTGGTGACTGGTCGATAATCTTACGTCGATCTGCGCCATTTGACAACATTTGCGCCAGAAGTGGGAAATGAATTGGCTTCCCGGGTCAGAGATTAGTATAGATGGGAATCCATGTAGCCGAACAATATTTTCGAGGAATTCTTTGGCTAGGACAGAAGCTGAAGGTAAACCTTTCAAAGGAATAAAGTGGGCCATTTTGGAAAACAAATCCACAATTACCAGAATAGTATTGTACCCCGAACAAGGAGGCAGGTCCGTAATAAAATCCATTGATAGGGTGTGCCAGGGTGCTGGTGGTATGTCTAGAGGTTGAAGGAGACCGGCTGGTCTTTTCTTTTGACTTTTATTTTGGGCGCAAACACCACAGGACATCACAAAAGATTTAACATCTTTTCGCCAAGAGGGCCACCAAAATTGTCGTTTCACCTTTTCCTCTGTCTTCGCAATACCGGGGTGTCCCTCTATTAATGTATCATGATAACCGGAAATAACTAGTTCGTGTAATTCCTTATGTGGCAGGAATAAGCGTCCTTGAAAATAAGGTAAACCATTATGCATGGTAAAGTCTGATCCCTTTTGTATCCATTCCTGTAAGGTTGTAGGGTCCAGGAGTTGTTTCAATCTGGCTTGAATGTCTTCAAGTGTCTGTAATGAAGTCATGCCTAGAATCCTCTGTTCGGGAATTATTGGTACTGGTTCTGAGTTTGTATCAGATTCTCCCATTCCAATTCGGGATAAGGCGTCTGCTTTGCCATTCTTGCAGCCAGGTCGATAGGTAATCACGAAATCAAATTCAGCGAAAAACAAAGCCCATCGGAGCTGCCGTGATGACTGAGCCTTGGCGGTTTTCAAATACTATAAATTCCGGTGATCAGTGATCACTGTGATGGTATGTCGAGCGCCAAGCAGATAATGCCGCCAGGCTTTAAAAGCGGACTTAATGGCTAACAGTTCTTTGTCCGTGATTGCATAATTAACCTCGGGTGCCAAGAATTTTCTGGACCAAAATGCTACGGGATGCAGTTGGTTGGTTTCGGGATCTTTTTGGGACAGGACAGCTCCCATGGCTAGGCTGGATGCATCAGTCTCGACAACATAAGGGAGATCTGGACGCGGTTGTTTCAATATAGGTGCAGAGGTAAACTTAGCTTTTAAATCCTGAAAGGCCTGCTCGGCTTCTTCAGACCATTCAAAATGTTTATTTTTCCTCAAGAGTGCAGTAATGGGTTGTACCACGCGTGAAAATTCCGGGATAAACCTGCGATAAAAATTGGCAAAGCCGAGCATGCTTTGAAGCCCTTTTACAGAGCTAGGTGATGGCCATTTGAGGATGGCATCCACTTTTCTTGAGTCCATTCGGACTCCTTTGGGTGTCAGGATGAAACCTAGAAACTCGACTTCTGTGGTATGGAAAACACATTTCTCCAATTTAGCAAATAGTTTGTGTTGGCGCAGTTTTTCAAGTACTACCCTGATGTGTTTTCTGTGATCAGATTCCGAAGAGGAGTACACCAGAATGTCATCGATATATACGACAACACAAACATCGATGAGTTCCCGAAGGACATCATTCATGAAGTATTGGAAGGCAGCCGGTGCGTTACACAATCCGAAAGGCATCACCTGGTACTAGAATAATCCGTATTTAGTACGGAAGGCAGTTTTCCATTCGTCGCCTTCTTTAACTCGTACCAGATGATAAGCTCCCCGGAGATCTAACTTGGTGTATATGCAAGCGTCCTTCACCTGGTCAAGGAGTTCAGAGATCAGAGGCAGAGGATAAAAGTTTTTAACCGTTATCTGGTTCAATGCGCGGTAATCGATACAAGTTCTAAGGTCGCCTTCTTTTTTGGGCACGAAGAACAAAGCCGAGGATGCCGGGGACTTTGAGGGGCAAATAAAACCATTAGCTAGGTATTGATCCAAATATTGTCTCAAATGCAGATTCTCAGGTTCGGTAAGGGCATAAATCCTGCTACAAGGGGGTTGTGCACCGGGCACCAGATCGATTTGGCAATCGTACGATCTGTGAGGAGGTAACGTGTTGGCCTGTTCCTTTTGGAAGACGTCCTGAAAGTCTTGGTATTCCGGAGGTAGTTGCATGGATGCTAGATTAATCTTCAGGTTTTCTGGGTAGCAGGTTTGTGTACAATCCGGGAAGGTTATTCTCTTAGCTCGCCAATCAATTCGAGGATTATGTGTCTCTAACCAAGGGATTCCAAGAATAACCTGAAACTGTGGATCCTTGATTACATCAAACACAACACCCTCCCGATGGCCGTCGGGACCAAGAAGAGTCACCTCAGTAGTGGAATGTGTTACCGGTCCAGAGGCAATTTCAGTTCCATCGACTGTGGTGATGACATCTTTGCTGGTTTTAGGACGGTGAGGGAGGTTAATCCTAGAGACCAATTCACGATCCACATAGTTTCCAATAGCCCTACTATCGATGTATGCCTTTATTGCATGCAACCGCTTAGGCTGTTCTGGATCTACGAGAACCATTGGCACAATGAAATGCGAGGTCTGAGAGTTAGTTTTCAAGCTCGGCAAGCGGACCCCTACACTTGTCGGGCGGAGTCGTTTCCCGAAACAGAGTCTTCATGGTTTTTTTCAGCGGCTCCTACCGCCTTTCGGGGCGGTTTTGCCGAGCAATCTTGTAGAAAGTGTCCAGAATTCTCACAATAAAGACATAATTTTAACTGTTGCCTCCTTTCACGTTCCTTTTGAGTTAAGGGTCCTTTAACCCCTCCAATTTGCATAGGCTCAGAGACATCAACTCCCTTGGGATTAGCATGGGTCTTGACCAACACCCGGGTCTCAAACCTGGACCGATCTGCTTTTCTGTTTTGAAGTCTGTGATCCAATTGGACCACTAAGTCTATAAACTCTGTGCATCCTTGGGGCGGATTTACAACTTGGGCCAAGACATCTTTAAGTTCTCCGCGAAGGCCTCGATAAAACAACGTGACTCTTTTATCCTCTGGCCATCCCGTTTCCACAATTAGTCTATTAAAGGTTGCAATATAGGATAGGAGGTCCTGATTGCCCTGTCGCAGGGATAGAAGTTCGTCATCCAGATCCTGCCCCTGAGAGTGTCGAGCAAATAACCTTTCCATGCTTTCTTGAAACCTTTGAAAATCACGGAGAATTGGGTCATCTTGAGTAACCAGTGGAACTGACCAATCGGCAGCGCAGCCGCTGAGATATGACAATACAAAGGCTACCTTGGTCTGATCATTAGGGAAGGCCCCAGGTCTGCATAGGAAGTGCAAACGACACTGATTCATGAATACGGCGAATCATTTGGGGTCCCCAGCAAAGCGCTCGGGTGGGGCCAGCGGCATGTTTCCAGGTAGATTAATCTGCACAGGGTTACTGGAAACCACAGGAGCGGGGTTCCCTCTGGAACCGGGTAGAGGAGTTTGCCCAGCTTGACCTTGCAAAAGCGGTCTGGCCAGGTCATCAGTTCTTTCCTTTGATATTATTAATTCCCTCCTGAGGGCATTAGTCTCTTGACGAGCGGCATGTACTTCGGCCCGTAATTCCCCCAGTAATTGGGCCAACTGATCAGTCTCAGAACTTTCCATAGCGCCTGGGTGAGAATTTGTAGGAAGGCTTCGCGTTCTGTTACGCTCACCTGACTCCCACGGAGGCGCTGGCCTGGTTCGCGCTGCTGTGACCTCTTCTAAGGTGATGCGCAGGGTTCGGAACACGGACTGGACCGGGCCCCCAAATCTGGCTTGTCTGGCTCGCAGAGGTATCCTTCTGTAGGCGAAAATAGGGGATTAACTGTCTGCGGGGTAATGCAATCGGCCTCCCACTTTCCCCTCTCACCCTCCTTGAAACCCTTCTGTGATTTCTCGTAGCGTCTCACCGTAGGGTCTGGAAGGACGAGCTCTCCATCCTGCTTCTGATGCAGGGGCGTGTTGGTATCCAGTTACTTCACTGGATTTTCGGATTGGTGAGAACCAAACTTGCTTGGCTTCCAGGTAAGTTTTTTGATAAGAGGTTCCCCTTGTGTCCATGCATTAATGTACTAATGCAAGTGTCTTTTTCCCCATAGGGGCCGGGGTACGGAATGCCGGGGAACAGGCACCGACCCGAGATGAGAGGTGAAATCCTTGTAGAAATCAGGTAAGTCTTTAATGAGCGTTTTTTGGTAATGTCTTTTCATTCGCTCATTAACGCTGATGTCTCTTTTTCCCCTTAGGGGCCGGGGTCCGGAAATGCCAGGATGCGGCGCGGACCCGAAATGAAGAGGGAATGAATCAACAGGTGAGTCTTAACATGGAGATTTAGCTTTCCTTATTCCCTTCTAACTCTCACCTTTTGTTCTGGTCTTTTTCTCCCTAGGCGCTGGGGCGTGACTGCGAATCCGGATGATCGCTGCTGAACATGGAGGCACCCTGTAAAGGTGAGTGGAATGCGGCGCTGCAGCGATCGACGCGATGAGCTTTTAAATTAAAGTCTTCCTTTTCAGGATTGTCGGCGAGATGTCTCCGGGATGCGGATTTAGCAGGTAAGGACTTTTCCTTCTTCTGTTTTCTTCTTCTCTTCCTTTGCAGGTGATCCAGGATGCTGGCAGGCGTGGCAGAAGTCAGGATGCAGGAGCAGACACGGTGAGCGTCCAGCTGCTAGATGCAGAACAACGCGAAGCACGTGTTGCTGTTCGGGTGGGGTTTAAATAGCCTTGGAAGAAGTTCCAGGTATGTATCCTTCCTCCAATCAGGTATGTATCCTTCCCCGACCACGCCCCGGATGGTAAATTAGTCCCACAGGTAAAGTAGTTCCTTTCAGGCCTCAAGGAGGCCGGGATCCTGCAGCATGGTCTGCATCAGGTAAGTGCACCCAAGCATTCCCATAATGAGCCTGGCGCCTATGGCGCCAGGACTGATGTCTTTTATGAGCCTGGCGCCATATGTGCCAGGACACTGTCCAAAGGGCCCCTATATGGGGTTGCTGGGTCCTTCCTTGGGGACTGGATGTCCGCTTTCGGGGACGCCGGGCTTGAACCGACTCCCCGGGAGCGGACATCATGACAGACTACTTCATTTTTCGAGTCATTATAGCTCCCATATCAGATGTGTCTGGATATAGCGTACGTAGCGCTTTCCATACTGCTGCTCTACAGTTATTAAACGGTTCTCCGTCATGAGAGGTGTTAGTTATGGTTACCCTAGGGTAGCCTGCCCTCTTCCACACATTGTCTGCTCTGTCTACAAGTATAGCAATTAGGAGACCCTTGATGTCCCCTATGGCTAGAGTGACTCCCCCATCATTTTTTCTAGCTCATGTATCCACTTCCCGGCTCCCGATGTCAACCTTGGAAGCTTATTCTTTAAATGTTCCCGGTCCATGTGTGCCCATGGAATATATTGCGGTCTTACTCCCCCTTTCTCTAGCAGTGGGAATTGGAATGCGCAATCCTCCTTTCCCTTTTCTTTACCTCCTCGGTCTCTTGCTGGGGTGGTGTTCCTGCCTTGCTTTCTACATGGCAGTGCCCTTAACCTATCTGTATAGGCAGGTGCCGACGCCCCCCTCTGACCGTGGGGTGTTTCTTCATGTCGGCTGGACTGTCCAGCGGACTTCGATGTCCTACTTACGGACTCGCCAGCCTCTGACCATTGTACCCATCAGTTCCCTGGGAGCCGCCTTTCGCGCCGTCTCCCTTCGTCATACATCGCTTCTTCCGCGTCCCCAACGGAGTCAGACTCCGAATACTCCCAGTTTGCACAACTTCTGGCATCATCTTCGTTCTGCCTATCTTCTAGTCTATCTAGGGAACGTCCCCTACTCTCACTACTTTGGGTGACATCCTCAGTGTCATATAACTGAGTGCTCTCTAAGTGCTCATCTTCCCTTCCCTCTTGGGAGATTCCTTCCAGTCCCATTTCATCATATATTTTATCAATCGTTTCCCCGATGCTTCTGGTGTCGAAGTCATCATCAATAATTGTCCTGCTTGTACCTGGTACTGCATCACTTGCTGGAAAGAACTCTTCTATGTCTTCCCAGTCTACAACAGGATTGGGTTTTTTCACTTCCCGCTGCAAATATTCTAAATCTCGCACCCTTTGCCTGCGCTTACGCTCTGCTTCCTCATCCATTTCTCTTCGCTCATCCGTTCGTTTCTACATTCTTTTGCCCTTCTACTTTCCTCATCTTCTCTCTTCTTCACTTTCCTTTCGTGCACCCGCCTTTCTTCCTCCAACTTTAGCATGTTCTGCCTGCACTTTTCATAGGCTGCATATTGCGTGCGACTGAGCATTATACCCTGCTCTTCACGATATAGTTGGTCTCGCCTCAACCTATCCTTTTTTCTTGCCTTCTCGTCTCTCATAGCCATTTCTTTCTTCTTTTCCTTACTTTGCGCCTCAACAGACCGTTCACTCGGCCTTGCGTCATCACTTCCTTTTCCATATAATTTCAATAGTATCTGCCCTCCCATCCATTCGTCCTTTGCGAATGTCATCTCATCACTCTCTCTCACGCTTCTTTCCCTCTCTCTCTCTATCGGGAGGTGCACTCGTTTGTGCCTGGTCCTTCCTTTCCTCATCTCGCCTTTCTTTGTCCCACGGGATTGTGGAGGCCGAGTCAATTTCCTGTTCCTTCTCTTTCGTCTCATCACTGCTACACGCAAGTGACTCGTATGCAGGGTTGCTATAACCTGTGGCTGCTTTGAGCTCTCCTAGTGGATAAAGACCCTCTGACCTGCTTCCCTCAATGACTGGTTCCGGCGGGGCCAGTGGTGCAGTAGGCATCTCACCCCCCTCTGTGCATACGTTTAATATCCAGTCTGCAGGTGGTTCTTCTTCCTTTGTTTGTTCAAACATCTTCCCTAACTCGAGAACGGCAAGGCGTTTCTCGAGTTTCTTCCCGCTATATGTGGTATGTAGGAACGTGGTCATGTGCTGTAAGACAGCCTTAGACAATGACCCATTCTGGGGCCACGGCATAAACATTTTATTTGCGGTGCCCTTAACCCACTCCTGGCTGTATTTCTTCAGCTTTGCTGCATGTTTTGGCAATTGCTTATAGAGATGCATAAGCGGGGTGACCTCCTCCATCTTTTCACTTCAATACCCACAATGTTTACACAATAACTTAAGCCTCTCCACCAATATGAGCGAGCACCACAACCGCAAGCTCCAATCCACTTTTTCCCGCCAAAATTTATACCATCAATTTACTCAACAGAAACCATCAATTCACTGGCGATCCCCTCTCAGTTACAGAATCGCAAAAAACAAAATGCATTTCACTCAAGCATCAACACATTTTTCGCATCAATACATTTATTGTGCATTCACATATAGCAAGACACTTATAACAGGCGCTTGACAGACTAGACAGACACCAGCTGGTCAACATATACCTGCCTTCTAATTATTACCCCCTCATGGGATTTGGACTACCCCTTTAAGACGTCTTTAAACGTCATCGTAGCCTAGCGTCCCCCTCTCTGTGGGTTCTGGGTTCAAGTACCTTCTGACCACTCTTTAAAGCACAGGAACAAGGCGAATTTACAGTTTTCTCTTGGGTGCCCCCCCGGTATTCCTTACCGTTTTTAATCTCTGGTGCCCTCCCGGTTTTCCTTACGGTTTTTATTCTCGGGTGCCCCCCCAGTATTCCTTACAGTTTTTAGTCTCGGGTGCACCCCGATATACTTTTACGTTTTTAATCTCGGGTGCCCCCCCGGTATTCCTTACAGTTTTTAGTCTCGGGTGCCCCCCGGTATACTTTTACGTTTTTAATCTCGGGTGCCCCCGGTATACTTTTACGTTTTTACCTTTCCCAGGTGCCCCCCTGGTATTCTATTACGTTTTAGCTCAGGTGCCCCCCTGGAATCCTATTATATTTGTCTTCCTTTTATACTCAAGTCATTAACCCTATATATATATATATATATATAGATATATATATATACTGTCTTCTCTACCTCTAACTATTTTATCTTTCTCCGCCACCCTCCATTACCTTTCCCCCACTTGCTCTAATGCCTATGAGTTATTTGCCAAGGTAACGAGTTTCGTTGTTTCACTCATCGATCGTCTCTTTTCCTCTCTGGATCTCCGGGATCACCGCCATTTCCTCTTCCCGCTTTATGGTTTTCGTCCGATCCGCTTCCTGTGGGAATGAAAAGGGTTATGCTTGGAAAAGCGGGTTCCTTCAGACACACTGCAGATTTTCTGGGAGTATATACACTATCACTGTCCACGGGAAGCTTCTCGGCCTACTCAGCCGGAATAGCGAAAGGACTGACGATGTAACCGAAGATCCAGAGTTACTTCGCGCCGTCGGTTTAAAGGTGTCTTGTGACTATATTAATCGATTATCAATAATCGATGGCCGAAACCATCCTCACGCTACCAAGTGTTCTCAGGGAGAGGAAATTACTGACGAGCCCATTGGTCAGTACTCAACCCCCAAAAACTTGTAAGACAAGATAGCTGCACCGAGTGAGGACAGGGTGCAGGACTTACATACTCCAGCACAAATAAATTCTAGGTACTCAGTAAATTGGCAAAGGGAAGTCCATTTAATGCATACATCAGCTTGTGGAAATCAACAGCATTGCGAACACCTGTCTCGCCCCGACTTCCTCGCACTTCAGTACAACAGCCTCTTTTATGGGCACCTTCGTCATCATTGACGTACACTTCTTATAAAAAACCATCATACAATATAATTGGTTGGGAAAGGTAACTTAAGTATAGGTGTTATATCTGTATATGAAAATAAAGCATACGGATTGGATAACTCTTATCGGGTGGGCCCTACGCCCATCCCTCTACAACACATGTGACTGACGTCACTAAAAGTATGACGTCCTATTGGTTACAGTCTCTATAGGACCCTAGATTACATGGTCCATTGTGATTGGGCAAGTTACACCCCTAAACATAAATCTCCACTTTAATTAGCAGCCTGCAGAATAGACACCCTGGTGCCTGGTGTCCCAAGATTCACCCTGCCCCCCTTACATCAATCAGTGCTTTAGGGCTATGTGTCAATTAGTTGTCTGGGTATGGCTTCGGATCTGTACTCTCTTATCAGGAAAGGTTATGGCACCCTCTGGTTCTGAATGACATCAAGCGGTGGTACATCTTCGCGCCTGTCAGGTCACGTGTTGGTCCACCGTGAATCTGCTTCAGTTCTCAGTCTTTTCGTGCATTTGATTCTGTATTCGCTTGGCCACCTGCATGGGCCTTTCTTATCTTGACCTTCACGGGCGGGCTGGCATGCTCTGAAGTTGGAGACTCGTGAGCTCATGCTCACCTCCCCTTCCTTGGTTCACCTCGATTTCCCTGGCATAGATTTGAAACTCAGCCAGTTGGGCCTGGGCCGCCTGGGCTTTCTTCTGCTCAAACAAAGTGGAATCGCACATGTACATTGTGCTGTACTGAGGTAGACATATATAGTTGGCGCATGCCGCTCTATTCTTCTACTTAAGCCTTGCAGGCGGTATCGATTACTTAGCATCTTGCGTTTCAAGCTTATTTACACACGTTCAATAAGGCGGTTGCTTCTGTCTTGTCTCATGGCACCATTCTCATACGTTTTCACAGTGTCTCTCCCCTTCGTCCATTACAATTCTCCTTGCAGTTGTCGGTACTGGCATGCATAGCTTTCAGTAGCCACTTCTGGTTGTTCTCGGGGCTGCCCAGGCCCTTAGTCTATTTCCACTGGCCTTCCATTAAGGCCTTCAGGGTCTCCTCGTGGACAGTCTGCAAATACTCGTTGTTTCGTACCAATGGCAGGTGGTTGTCTGAATGGGTACCATGCTGCCCAGGGTTGCCTGTTTATGGGCATTTCAACCGGTATTGATCTTCTAATGTTCACAGGGCAGAGGCCCATTGCAACCCTTTGTTGGTTCAGCTGCTCCTCGTACGTCACATACCTTGGCGAGTACTTTACTGGCAACTCGCAATGGGGGGTGGGTGTGCAGGTCATATCTGGGACCTCCTCTACAGGAGTGTAGGAACCTGCCTCTGGTGGGTAGTTTAGGAACCTGCCTCTGGTGGAGAGTGTAGGAACATGGCGCTGGTGGGTAGTGTAGGAACCTGGCTCTGGTGGGTAGTGTGGGAACTCGGCTCTGGTGGGTAGTGTAAGAACCTGCCGCTGGTGGGTAGTGTAGGAGCCTGGCTCTGGTGGGTAGTGTAGGAACCTGGCACTGGTGAGTAGTGTAGGAACCCAGCACTGGTAGTCAGTGTGGGAAGCTTGCACCGTATGCTAGCGTAGGCAGCTGACACTGGCAGACAGTGTAAGAAGCTGGAATGGTGGGTAGTGTAGGAAACTGGCTCTGGTAGGTAGTGTAGGAACCTGGGTCTGGTGGGTAGTGTAAGAACCTGGCTGTGGTGGGTAGTGTAAGAAGCTGGAGTGGTGGGTAGTGTAGAAACATGGCTCTGGTGGGTAGTGTAGGATCCTGCCTCTGGTGGGTAGTGTAGGAACCTGGCTCTGGTGGGTAGTGCAGGAACCTGACTCTGGTGGCTAGTGTAGGAACCTGGCTCTGGTGGGTAGTGTAGGAACCTGGCTCTGGTGGGTCGTGTAGGAACCTGACTCTGGTGGGTAGTGTAGGAACCTGACTCTGGTGGGTAGTGTAAGAGCCTGGCTCCAGTGGGTAGTGTTGGAACCTGACTCTGGTCGGTAGAGGAACCTGGCTCTGGTGGGTAGTGTCAGGAACCTGCCTCTGGTGGGTAGTTTAAGAACCTGGCTCTGGTGGGTAGTGTAAGAAGCTGGATTGGTGGATAGTGTAGGAACCTGGCTCTGGTGGGTAGTGTAGGAACCTGCCTCTGTTGGGTAGTGTAGGAAACTGGCTCTGGTGGGTAGTGTAGGAACCTGTCTCTGATTGGTAGTGCAGGAACCTGGCTCTGGTGGGTAGTGTAGGAGCCTGGCTCTGGTGGGTAGTGTAAGATCCTGGCTCTGGTGGGTAGTGTAGGAACCTGCCTCTGGTGGGTAGTTTAGGAACCTACCTCTGGTGGAGAGTGTAGGAACATGGCGCTGGTGGGTAGTGTAGGAACCTGGCTCTGGTGGGTAGTGTGGGAACTCGGCACTGGTGGGCAGTGTAAGAACCTGCCGCTGGTGGGTAGTGTAGGAGCCTGGCTCTGGTGGGTAGTGTAGGAACCTGGCTCTGGTGAGTAGTGTAGGAACCCAGCACTGGTAGTCAGTGTGGGAAGCTTGCGCCGTATGCTAGCGTAGGAAGCTGACACTGGCAGACAGTGTAAGAAGCTGGAATGGTGGGTAGTGTAGGAAACTGGCTCTGGTAGGTAGTGTAGGAACCTGGGTCTGGTGGGTAGTGTAAGAACCTGGCTGTGGTGGGTAGTGTAAGAAGCTGGAATGGTGGGTAGTGTAGAAACATGGCTCTGGTGGGTAGTGTAGGATCCTGCCTCTGGTGGGTAGTGTAGGAACCTGGCTCTGGTGGGTAGTGTAGGAACCTGCCTCTGGTGGGTAGTGTAGGAACCAGGCTCTGGTGGGTAGTGTAAGAAGCTGGAATGGTGGGTAGTGTACAAACCTGGCTCTGGTGGGTAGTGTAGGAACCTGGCTCTGGTGGGTAGTGCAGGAACCTGACTCTGGTGGCTAGTGTAGGAACCTGGCTCTGGTGGGTAGTGTAGGAACCTGGCTCTGGTGGGTAGTGTAGGAACCTGATTCTGGTGGGTAGTGTAAGAGCCTGGCTCCAGTGGGTAGTGTTGGAACCTGACTCTGGTGGGTAGAGGAACCTGGCTCTGGTGGGTAGTGTCAGGAACCTGCCTCTGGTGGGTAGTTTAAGAACCTGGCTCTGGTGGGTAGTGTAAGAAGCTGGATTGGTGGATAGTGTAGGAACCTGGCTCTGGTGGGTAGTGTAGGAACCTGCCTCTGATGGGTAGTGTAGGAAACTGGCTCTGGTGGGTAGTGTAGGAACCTGCCTCTGGTTGGTAGTGCAGGAACCTGGCTCTGGTGGGTAGTGTAGGAGCCTGGCTCTGGTGGGTAGTGTAAGAGCCTGTCTCTGGTGGGTAGTGTAGGACCCTGGCTCTGGTGGGCAGCGAAGGAACCTGGCTCTGGCGGGTAGTGTAAGAGCCTGGCTCTGGCGGGTAGTGTAAGAGCTTGGCTCTGGTGGGTACTGTAGGAACCTGGCTCTGGTGGGTAGTGTAGGAGCCTGGCTCTGGTGGGTAGTGTAGGAACCTTGCTCTGATGGGTAGTATAGGAACCTGGCTCTGGTGGGTAGTGTAAGCACCTGGCTCTGGTGGGTAGTGTAAGTGCCTGGCTCTGGTGGGTAGTGTAGGAACCTGGCTCTGGTGGGTAGTGTAGGAACCTGCCTCTGGTGGGTAGTGTAGGAACCTGCCTCTGGTGGGTAGTGTAGGAACCTGGCTCTGGTGGGTAGTGTAGAAACCTGGCTCTGGTGGGTAGTGTAGGAGCCTGGCTCTGGTGGGTAGTGTAGGAGTCTGGCTCTGGTGGGTAGTGTAGGAACCTGGCTCTGGTGGGTAGTGTAGGAGTCTGGCTCTGATGGGTAGTGTAGGAGTCTGGCTCTGATGGGTAGTATAGGAACTTGGCTCTGGTGGGTAGTGTAGGAACCTGGCTCTGGTGGGTAGTGTAGGAACCTGCCTCTGGTGGGTAGTGTAGGAACCTTCCTCTGGTGAGTAGTGTAGGAACCTGGCTCTGGTGGTTAGTGTAGGCACCGGGCTATGGTGGGTAGTGTAGGAACCTGGATCTGGTGGGTAGTGTAGGAACGTGCCTCTGGTGGGTAGTGTAGGAGCCTGGCTCTGGTGGGTAGGGTAAGAACTTGGCTCTGGTGGGTAGTGTAGGAGTCTGGCTCTGGTGGGTAGTGTAGAAACCTGGCTCTGGTGGGTAGTTTAGGAGCCTGGCTCTGGTGGGTAGTGTAGGAGTCTGGCTCTGGTAGATAGTGTAGGAACTTGGCTCTGGTGTGTAGTGTAGGAACTTGGCTCTGGTGGGTAGTGTAGGACCCTGGCTCTGGTGGGCAGTGTAGGAACCTGGCTCTGGCGGGTAGTGTAAGAGCCTGGCTCTGGTGGGTACTGTAGGAACCTGGCTCTGATGAGTAGTGTAGGACCTGGCTCTGGTGGGTAGTGTAGGAGCCTGGCTCTGGTGGGTAGTGTAGGAACCTTGCTCTGGTGGGTAGTATAGGAACCTGGCTCTGGTGGGTAGTGTAAGTGCCTGGCTCTGGTGGGTCGTGTAGGAACCTGGCTCTGGTGGGTAGTGTAGGGACCCGGGTCTGGTGGGTAGTGTAGGAACCTGGCTCTGATGGGTAGGGGAAGAACCTGGCTCTGGTGGGTAGTGTAGGAGCTTGGCTCTGGTGGGTAGTGTAGGAGCCTGGCTCAGGTGGGTAGTGTAGGAGCCTGGCTCTGGTGGGTAGTGTAGGAACCTGGCTCTGGTTGGTAGTGTAGGATCCTAACTCTGGTGGGTAGTTTAAGAACCTGGCTCTGTTTAGTAGCCTGGCTCTGGTGGGTAGTGTAGGATCCTAACTCTGGTGGGTAGTGTTGTAGCCTGGCTCTGTTTAGTAGCCTGGCTCTGGTGGGTAGTGTAGTAGCCTGGCTATGTTTAGTTGCCTGGCTCTGGTGGGTAGTGTAGGAACCTGGCTCTGGTGGGTAGTGTAGTAGTCTGGCTCTGTTTAGTAGCCTGGCCCTGGTGGGTAGTGTAGGAGCCTGGCTCTGGTGGGTAGTTTAGGAACCTTGCTCTGGTGGGTAATGTAAGAGCTTGGCTCTAGTGGGTAATGTAGGAACCTCACTCTGCTGGGTAGTGTAGGAACCTGCCTCTGGTGGGTAGTGTAAGAGCCTGGCTCTGGTGGGTAGTGTAGGAACCTGGCTCTGGTGGGTAGTGTCGGAACCTGGCTCTGGTGTGTAGTGTAAGAGCCTGGCTCTGGTGGGTAGTGTAGGAACCTGGCTCTGGTGGGTAGTGTAGGAACCTGGCTCTGGTGGCTAGTGTAGGAACCTGGCTCTGGTGGCTAGTGTAGAAACCTGTCTCTGGTGGGTAGTGCAGGAGCCTGGCTCTGGTGGGTAGTGTAGGAGCCTGGCTCAGGTGGGTAGTGTAGGAGCCTGGCTCTGGTGGGTAGTGTAGGAACCTGGCTCTGGTTGGTAGTGTAGGATCCTAACTCTGGTGGGTAGTTTAGGAACCTGGCTCTGGTGGGTAGTGTAGTAGCCTGGTTCTGGTGGGTAGTGTAGGAACCTGGCTCTGGTGGGTAGTGTAGAAGCGTAGCTCTGTTTAGTAGCCTGGCTGTGGTGGGTAGTGTAGGAACCTGGCTCTGGTGGGTAGTGTAGTAGCCTGTCTCTATTTAGTAGCCTGGCTCTGGTGGGTAGTGTAGGAACCTGGCTCTGGTGGGTAGTGTAGGAACCTGGCTAGTGTAGGAACCTGGCTCTGCTGGGTAGTGTAGGGGCCTGGCTCTGGTGGGTAGTGTAGGAACCTGGCTCTGGTGGGTAGTGTAGGATCCTCTCTCTGGTGGGTAGTGTAGGAACCTGGCTCTGGTGGGTAGTGTAGGAGCCTGGCTCTTGGGGGTAGTGTAGGAACCTGGCGTTGGTGGGTAGAGTAGTAGCCTGGCTCTGGTGGGTAGTGTAGGAACCTGGCTCTGGTGGGTGGTGTAGGAACCTTGCTCTGGTGGGTAGTGTAGGAACCTGGCTCTGGTGGGTAGTGTAGGAACCTAGCTCTGGTGGCTAGTGTAGGAACCTGGCTCTGGTGGCTAGTGTAGGAGTCTGGCTCAGGTGGGTAGTGTAGGAACCTGGCTCTGGTGGGTAGTGTAGCAGCCTGGCTCTGGTGGGTAGTGTAGGAACCTGGCTCTGTTTGGCAGTGTAGGAACTGGGTTCTGGTGGGTAGTGTAGAAGACTGGCTCTGGTGAGTAGTGTAGGAACCTGGCTCTGGTGGGTAGTGTTGTAGCCTGGCTCTGTTTAGTAGCCTGGCTCTGGTGGGTAGTGTAGGAATCTGGCTCTGGTGGGTAGTGTAGTAGTCTGGCTCTGTTTAGTAGCCTGGCTCTGGTGGGTAGTGTAGGAACCTGGCTCTGGTGGATAATGTAGTAGCCTTGCTCTGTTTAGTAGCCTGGCTGTGGTGGGTAGTGTAGGAACCTGGTTCTGGTTGATAGTGTAGGAACCTGGCTCGGGTTGGTAGAGTAGGAACCTGGCTCTAGTGGGTAGTGTAGGAGCCTGGCTCTCGTGGCTAGTTTAGGAGCCTGGCTCTGGTGGGTAGTGTAGGAACCTGGCTCTGGTGGGTAGTGTAGTAGCCTGGTTCTACTGGGTAGTGTAGGAATTTGGCTCTGGTGGGTAGTGTAAGTGCCTGGCTCTGGTGGGTAGTGTAGGGACCTGGCTCTGGTGGGTAGTGTATGGACATGGCTCTGGTGGGTAGGGGAGGAACCTGGCTCTGGTGGGTAGTGTAGGAACCTGGCTCTGGTGGGTAGTGTATGGACATGGCTCTGGTGGGTAGTGTAGGAGCCTGGCTCTGGTGGGTAATATAGGAACCTGGCTCTGGTGAGTAGTGTAGTAACCCGGCACAGGCGGTCAGTGTGGGAAGCTTGCACTGTATGCTAGTGTAGGAAGCTGGCACTGGCAGACAGTGTAAGAAGCTAGAATGGTGGGTAGTGTAGGAACCTGGCTCTGGTGTGTAGTGTAGGAGCCTGGCTCTGGTGGGTAATGTAGGAACCTGGCTCTGGTGAGTATTGTAGTAACCCGGCACTGGCGGTCAGTGTGGGAAGCTTGCGTTGTATGCTAGTGTAGGAAGCTGGCACTGGCAGACAGTGTAAGAAGCTAGAATAGTGGGTAGTGTAGGAACCTGGCTCTGGTGGGTAGTGTAGGAACCTGGCTGTGGTGGATAGTGTAAGAAGCTGGAATGGCGGGTTGTTTAGGAACCTGGCTCTGGTGGGTAGTGTAGGACCTGCCTCTGGTGGGTCGTGTAGGAACCTGGCTCTGGTTGGTAGTGTAAGAAGCTGGAATGGTGGGTAGTGCAGGGACCTCGCTCTGGTGGGTAGTGTAGGAACCTCGCTCTGGTGGGTAGTGTAGGAACCTGCCTCTGATGGGTCGTTTAGGAACCTGGCCCTGGTGGGTAGTGCAGGAACCTGGCTCTGGTGGGTAGTGTAGGAACATGACTCTGGTGGGTAGTATAAGAGCCTTGCTCTGGTGGGTAGTGTAGGAACCTGGCTCTGGTGGGTAGTGTAGGAACCTGCCTTTGGTGGGTAGTGTAGGAACCTGGCTCTGGTGGGTAGTTTAAGAAGCTGGATTGGTGGGTAGTGTAGGAATCTGGCTCTGGTGGGTAGTGTAGGAGCCTGGCTCTGGTGGGTAGTGTAAGATCCTGGCTCTGGTGGGTAGTGTCGGAACCTGGCTCTGGTGGGTAGTGTAGGAACCTGGCTCTGGTGGGTAGTGTAAGAGCCTGGCTCTGGTGGGTAGTGTAGTAGCCTGGCTCTGGTGGGTAGTGTAGGAACCTGGCTCTGGTGGGTAGTGTAGGAACTTGGCTTTGGTGGGTAGGTTAGGAGCCTGGCTCTGTTGGGCGTTTTAGGAGCCTGGCTCTGCTGGGTAGTGTAGGAACCTGGCTCGCTGGGTAGTGTAGAAGCACTGGCCCTGGTGGCTAGTGTAGGAACCTGGCTCTGGTGGCTAGTGTAGAAACCTGGCTCTGGTGGGTAGTGTAGGAGCCTGGCTCTGGTGGGTAGTGTAGGAACCTGGCTCTGGTGGGTAGTGTAGGAGCCTGGCTCAGGTGTGTAGTGTAGGAACCTGGCTCTGGTGGGTAGTGTAGGATCCTGGCTCTGGTGGGTAGTTTAGGAACCTGGCTCTGGTGGGTAATGTAGTAGCCTGGTTCTGGTGGGTAGTGTAGGAACCTGGCTCTGGTGGGTAGTGTAGTAGCCTGGCTCTATTTAGTAGCCTGGCTCAGGTGGGTAGTGTAGGAACCTGGCTCTGGTGGGTAGTGTAGGAACCTGGCTAGTGTAGGAACCTGGCTCTGCTGGGTAGTGTAGGGGCCTGGCTCTGGTGGGTAGTGTAGGAACCTGGCTCTGATGGGTAGTGTAGGAGCCTGGCTCTGGTGGGTAGTGTAGGAACCTGGCTCTGGTGGGTAGTGTAGTAGCCTGGCTCTGGTGGGTAGTGTAGGAACCTGGCTCTGGTCGGTGGTGTAGGAACCTTGCTCTGGTGGGTAGTGTAGGAACCTGGCTCTGGTGGGTAGTGTAGGAACCTAGCTCTGGTGGCTAGTGTAGGAACCTGGCTCTGGTGGCTAGTGTAGGAGCATGGCTCAGGTGGGTAGTGTAGGAACCTGGCTCTGGTGGGTAGTGTAGCAGCCTGGTTCTGGTGGGTAGTATAGGAACCTGGCTCTGCTGGGTAGTGTAGGAACCTGGCTCGCTGGGTAGTGTAGAAGCACTGGCCCTGGTGGGTAGTGTAGGAGCCTGGCCCTGGTGGCTAGTGTAGGAACCTGGCTCTGGTCGCTAGTGTAGAAACCTGGCTCTGGTGGGTAGTGTAGGCGCCTGGCTCTGGTGGGTAGTGTAGGAACCTGGCTCTGGTGGGTAGTGTAGGAGCCTGGCTCAGGTGGGTAGTGTAGGAACCTGGCTCTGGTGGGTAGTGTAGGATCCTGGCTCTGGTGGGTAGTTTAGGAACCTGGCTCTGGTGGGTAGTGTAGTAGCCTGGTTCTGGTGGGTAGTGTAGGAACCTGGCTCTGGTGGGTAGTGTAGTAGCCTGGCTCTATTTAGTAGCCTGGCTCTGGTGGGTAGTGTAGGAACCTGGCTAGTGTAGGAACCTGGCTCTGCTGGGTAGTGTAGGGGCCTGGCTCTGGTGGGTAGTGTAGGAACCTGGCTCTGATCGGTAGTGTAGGAGCCTGGCTCTGGTGGGTAGTGTAGGAACCTGGCTTTGGTGGGTAGTGTAGTAGCCTGGCTCTGGTGGGTAGTGTAGGAACCTGGCTCTGGTGGGTGGTGTAGGAACCTTGCTCTGGTGGGTAGTGTAGGAACCTGGCTCTGGTGGGTAGTGTAGGAACCTAGCTCTGGTGGCTAGTGTAGGAGCCTGCCTCTGGTGGGTGGTGTAGGAACCTGGCTCTGGTGGGTAGTGTAGCAGCCTGGCTCTGGTGGGTAGTATAGGAACCTGGCTCTGTTTGGTAGTGTAGGAACCTGGCTCTGGTGGGTAGTGTAGAAGACTGGCTCTGGTGGGTAGTGTAGGAACCTGGCTCTGGTGGACAGTGTTGTAGCCTGGCTCTGTTTAGTAGCCTGGCTCTGGTGGGTAGTGTAGGAACCTGGCTCTGGTGGGTAGTGTAGTAGCCTGGCTCCTTTTAGTAGCCTGGCTCTGGTGGGTAGTGTAGGAACCTGGCTCTGGTGGGTAGTGTAGTAGCCTGGCTCTGTTTAGTAGCCTGGCCCTGGTGGGTAGTGTAGGAGCCTGGCTCTGGTGGGGAGTGTAGGAACCTTGCTCTGGTGGGTAATGTAAGAGCCTGGCTCTGCTGGGTAGTGTAGGAACCTGCCTCTGGTGGGTAGTGTAAGAGCCTGGCTCTGGTGGGTAGTGTAGGAACTGGCTCTGGTGGGTAGTGTCGGAACCTGGCTCTGGTGTGTAGTGTAAGAGCCTGGCTCTGGTGGGTAGTGTAGGAACCTGGCTCTGGTGGGTAGTGTAGGAACCTGGCTCTGGTGGCTAGTGTAGGAACCTGGCTCTGGTGGCTAGTGTAAAAACCTGGCTCTGGTGGCTAGTGTAGGAGCCTGGCTCTGGTGGGTAGTGTAGGAGCCTGGCTCATGTGGGTAGTGTAGGAGCCTGGCTGTGGTGGGTAGTGTAGGAACCTGGCTCTGGTGGGTAGTGTAGGATCCTGGCTCTGCTGGGTAGTGTAGGAACCTGCCTCTGGTGGGTAGTGTAAGAGCCTGGCTCTGGTGGGTAGTGTAGGAACTGGCTCTGGTGGGTAGTGTCGGAACCTGGCTCTGGTGTGTAGTGTAAGAGCCTGGCTCTGGTGGGTAGTGTAGGAACCTGGCTCTGGTGGGTAGTGTAGGAACCTGGCTCTGGTGGCTAGTGTAGGAACCTGGCTCTGGTGGCTAGTGTAAAAACCTGGCTCTGGTGGCTAGTGTAGGAGCCTGGCTCTGGTGGGTAGTGTAGGAGCCTGGCTCTGGTGGGAAGTGTAGTAGCCTGGTTCTGGTGGGTAGTGTAGGAACCGGGCTCTGGTGGGTAGTGTAGTAGCGTAGCTCTGTTTAGTAGCCTGGCTGTGGTTGGTAGTGTAGGAACTTGGCTCTGGTGGGTGGTGTAGTAGCCTGGCTCTATTTAGTAGCCTGGCTCTGGTGGGTAGTGTAGGAACCTGGCTCTGGTGGGTAGTGTAGGAACCTGGCTAGTGTAGGAACCTGGCTCTGCTGGGTAGTGTAGGGGCCTGGCTCTGGTGGGTAGTGTAGGAACCTGGCTCTGGTGGGTAGTGTAGGAGCCTGGCTCTGGTGGGTAGTGTAGGAACCTGGCTCTGGTGGGTAGTGTAGGAGCTTGGCTCTGGTGGGTAGTGTAGGAACCTGGCTCTGGTGGGTAGTGTAGTAGCCTGGCTCTCGTGGGTAGTGTAGGAACCTGGCTCTGTTGGGTGGTGTAGGAACCTTGCTCTGGTGGGTAGTGTAGGAACCTGGCTCTGGTGGATAGTGTAGGAACCTAGCTCTGGTGGCTAGTGTAGGAACCTGGCTCTGGTGGCTAGTGTAGGAACCTGGCTCTGGTGGGTAGTGTAGCAGCCTGGCTCTGGTGGGTAGTGTAGGAACCTGGCTCTGGTGGGTAGTGTAGGAGCTTGGCTCTGGTGGGTAGTGTAGGAACCTGGCTCTGGTGGGTAGTGTAGTAGCCTGGCTCTCGTGGGTAGTGTAGGAACCTGGCTCTGTTGGGTGGTGTAGGAACCTTGCTCTGTTGGGTAGTGTAGGAACCTGGCTCTGGTGGGTAGTGTAGTAGCCTGGCTCTCGTGGGTAGTGTAGGAACCTGGCTCTGTTGGGTGGTGTAGGAACCTTGCTCTGGTGGGTAGTGTAGGAACCTGGCTCTGGTGGATAGTGTAGGAACCTAGCTCTGGTGGCTAGTGTAGGAACCTGGCTCTGGTGGCTAGTGTAGGAACCTGGATCTGGTGGGTAGTGTAGCAGCCTGGCTCTGGTGGGTAGTGTAGAAGACTGGCTCTGGTGGGTAGTGTAGGAACCTGGCTCTGGTGGGTAGTGTTGTAGCCTGGCTCTGTTTAGTAGCCTGGCTCTGGTGGGTAGTGTAGGAACCTGGCTCTGGTAGGTAGTGTAGTAGCCTGGCTCTGTTTAGTAGCCTGGCTGTTGTGGGTAGTGTAGGAACCTGGTTCTGGTGGATAGTGTTGGAACCTGGCTCGGGTTGGTAGTTTAGGAACCTGGCTCTAGTGGGTAGTGTAGGAGCCTGGCTCTGGTGGCTAGTTTAGGAGCCTGGCTCTGATGGGTAGTGTAAGAACCTGGCTCTGGTGGGTAGTGTAGTAGTCTGGCTCTAGTGGGTAGTGTAGGAATTTGGCTCTGGTGGGTAGTGTAAGTGCCTGGCTCTGGTGGGTAGTGTAGGGACCTGGCTCTGGTGGGTAGTGTATGGACATGGCTCTGGTGGGTAGGGGAGGAACCTGGCTCTGGTGGGTAGTGTAGGAACCTGGTTTTGGTGGGTAGTGTAGGAACCTGCCTCTGGTGGGTGGAGTAGGAACCTGGCTCTGGTGGGTAGTGTAGGAGCCTGGCTCTGGTGGGTAGTGTAGGAGCCTGGTTCTGGTGTGTAGTGTAGGAGTCTGGCTCTAGTGGGTAGTGTAGGAACTTGGCTCTGGTGGGTAGTGTAGGCGTCTGGGTGTGGTGGGTAGTGTAGGAACCTGGCTCTGGTGGGTAGTGTAGGAACCTGCCTCTGGTGGGTAGTGTAGGAGCCTGCCTCTGGTGAGTAGTGTAGGAACTTTGCTCTGGTGGGTAGTGTAGGAACCTGGCTATGGTGGCTAGTGTAGGAACCTGGCTCTGGTGGGTAGTGTAGGAACCTGTCTCTGGTTGGTAGTGTACGAACCTGGCTCTGGTGGGTAGTGTTGGAACTTGGCTCTGGTGGGTAGTGTAGGAACCTGGCTCTGGTGGGTAGTGTAGGAGCCTGGCTCTGGTGGGTAGTGTAGGAGTCTGGCTCTGGTGGGTAGTGTAGGAACTTGGCTCTGGTCGGTAGTGTAGGAGTCTGGCTCTGGTGGGTAGTGTAGGAACATGGCTCTGGTGGGTAGTATCGGAGTCTGGCTCTGGTGGGTCGTGTAGGATCCTGGCTCTGGTGGGTAGTTTAGGAACCTGGCTCTGGTGGGTAGTGTAGTAACCTGGTTCTGGTGGGTAGTGTAGGAACCTGGCTCTGGTGGGTAGTGTAGTAGCCTGGCTCTATTTAGTAGCCTGGCTCTGGTGGGTAGTGTAGGAACCTGGCTCTGGTGGGTAGTGTAGGAACCTGGCTAGTGTAGGAACCTGGCTCTGCTGGGTAGTGTAGGGGCCTGGCTCTGGTGGGTATTGTAGGAACCTGGCTCTGATGGGTAGTGTAGGAGCCTGGCTCTGGTGGGTAGTGTAGGAACCTGGCTCTGGTGGGTAGTGTAGTAGCCTGGCTCTGCTGGGTAGTGTAGGAACCTGGCTCTGGTGGGTGGTGTAGGAACCTTGCTCTGGTGGGTAGTGTAGGAACCTGGCTCTGGTGGGTAGTGTAGGAACCTAGCTCTGGTGGCTAGTGTAGGAACCTAGCTCTGGTGGCTAGTGTAGGAGCCTCGCTCAGGTGGGTAGTGTAGGAACCTGGCTCTGGTGGGTAGTGTAGCAGCCTGGCTCTGGTGGGTAGTATAGGATCCTGGCTCTGTTTGGTAATGTAGGAACCTGGCTCTGGTGGGTAGTGTAGAAGACTGGCTCTGGTGGGTAGTGTAGGAACCTGGCTCTGGTGGACAGTGTTGTAGCCTGGCTCTGTTTAGTAGCCTGGCTCTGGTGGGTAGTGTAGGAACCTGGCTCTGGTGGGTAGTGTAGTAGCCTGGCTCCTTTTAGTAGCCTGGCTCTGGTGGGTAGTGTAGGAACCTGGCTCTGGTGGGTAGTGTAGTAGCCTGGCTCTGTTTAGTAGCCTGGCCCTGGTGGGAAGTATAGGAGCCTGGCTATGGTGGGGAGTGTAGAAACCTTGCTCTGGTGGGTAATGTAAGAGCCTGGCTCTGGTGGGTAGTGTAGGAACCTCACTCTGCTGGGTAGTGTAGGAACCTGCCTCTGGTGGGTAGTGTAAGAGCCTGGCTCTGGTGGGTAGTTTAGGAACCTGGCTCTGGTGGGTAGTGTCAGAACCTGGCTCTGGTGTGTAGTGTAAGAGCCTGGCTCTGGTGGGTAGTGTAGGAACCTGGCTCTGGTGGCTAGTGTAGGAACCTGGCTCTGGTGGCTAGTGTAGAAAATGGCTCTGGTGGCTAGTGTAGGAGCCTGGCTCTGGTGGGTAGTGTAGGAGCCTGGCTCAGGTGGGTAATGTAGGAGCCTGGCTCTGGTGGGTAGTGTAGGAACCTGGCTCTGGTGGGTAGTGTAGGATCCTGGCTCTAGTGGGTAGTTTAGGAACCTGGCTCTGGTGGGTAGTGTAGTAGCCTGGTTCTGGTGGGTAGTGTAGGAACCTGGCTCTGGTGGGTAGTGTAGTAGCGTAGCTCTGTTTAGTAGCCTGGCTGTGGTGGGTAGTGTAGGAACCTGGCTCTGGTGGGTGGTGTAGTAGCCTGAATCTATTTAGTAGCCTGGCTCTGGTGGGTAGTGTAGAAACCTGGCTCTGGTGGGTAGTGTAGGAACCTGGCTAGTGTAGGAACCTGGCTCTGCTGGGTAGTGTAGGGGCCTGGCTCTGGTGGGTAGTGTAGGAACCTGGCTCTGGTGGGTAGTGTAGGAGCCTGGCTCTGGTGGGTAGTGTAGGAACCTGGCTCTGGTGGGTAGTGTAGGAGCTTGGCTCTGGTGGGTAGTGTAGGAACCTGGCTCTGGTGGGTAGTGTAGTAGCCTGGCTCTCGTGGGTAGTGTAGGAACCTGGCTCTGGTGGGTGGTGTAGGAACCTTGCTCTGGTGGGTAGTGTAGGAACCTGGCTCTGGTGGATAGTGTAGGAACCTAGCTCTGGTGGCTAGTGGAGGAACCTGGCTCTGGTGGCTAGTGTAGGAACCTGGCTCTGGTGGGTAGTGTAGCAGCCTGGCTCTGGTGGGGAGTGTAGGAACCTGGCTCTATTTGGTAGTGTAGGAACCTGGCTCTGGTGGGTAGTGTAGAAGACTGGCTCTGGTGGGTAGTGTAGGAACCTGGCTCTGGTGGGTAGTGTTGTAGCCTGGCTCTGTTTAGTAGCCTGGCTCTGGTGGGTAGTGTAGGAACCTGGTTCTGGTGGGTAGTGTAGTAGCCTGGCTCTGTTTAGTAGCCTGGCTGTTGTGGGTAGTGTAGGAACCTGGTTCTGGTGGATAGTGTAGGAACCTGGCTCGGGTTGGTAGTTTAGGAACCTGGCTCTAGTGGGTAGTGTAGGAGCCTGGCTCTGGTGGCTAGTTTAGGAGCCTGGCTCTGGTGGGTAGTGTAGGAACCTGGCTCTGGTGGGTAGTGTAGTAGCCTGGCTCTAGTGGGTAGTGTAGGAATTTGGCTCTGGTGGGTAGTGTAAGTGCCTGGCTCTGGTGGTAGTGTAGGGACCTGGCTCTGGTGGGTAGTGTATGGACATGGCTCTGGTGGGTAGGGGAGGAACCTGGCTCTGGTGGGTAGTGTAGGAACCTGGTTTTGGTGGGTAGTGTAGGAACCTGCCTCTGGTGGGTAGTGTAGGAACCTGGCTCTGGTGGGTAGTGTAGGAGCCTGGCTCTGGTGGGTAGTGTAGGAGCCTGGCTCTGGTGTGTAGTGTAGGAGTCTGGCTCTGGTGGGTAGTGTAGGAACTTGGCTCTGGTGGGTAGTGTAGGCATCTGGGTGTGGTGGGTAGTGTAGGAACCTGGCTCTGGTGGGTAGTGTAGGAACCTGCCTCTGGTGGGTAGTGTAGGAACCTGCCTCTGGTGAGTAGTGTAGGAACTTTGCTCTGGTGGGTAGTGTAGGAACCTGGCTATGGTGGGTAGTGTAGGAACCTGGCTCTGGTGGGTAGTGTAGGAACCTGTCTCTGGTGGGTAGTGTACGAACCTGGCTCTGGTGGGTAGTGTTGGAACTTGGCTCTGGTGGGTAGTGTAGGAACCTGGCTCTGGTGGGTAGTGTAGGAGCCTGGCTCTGGTGGGTAGTGTAGGAGTCTGGCTCTGGTGGGTAGTGTAGGAACTTGACTCTGGTCGGTAGTGTAGGAGTCTGGCTCTGGTGGGTAGTGTAGGAACATGGCTCTGGTGGGTAGTATCGGAGTCTGGCTCTGGTGGGTCGTGTAGGAACCTGGCTCTGGTGGGTAGTGTAGGAACCTGGCTCTAGTGAGCAGTGTAGGAGCCTGGCTCTGGTGGGTAGTGTAGGAACCTCGCTCTGGTGGGTAGTGTAGGAACCTGGCTCTGGTAGGTAGTGGAGGAACCTGCCTCTGATGGGTAGTGTAGGAACCTGGCTCTGGTGGGTAGTGTAGGAACCTGGCTCGGGTGGGTAGTGTAGGAACCTGGCTCTGGTGGGTAGTGTAGGAGCCTGGCTCTTGTGGGTAGTGTAGGAGCCTGGCTCTGGTGGGTAGTGTAGGAACTTGGCTCTGGTGGGTAGTGCAGGAGCCTGGCTCTGGTGGGTAGTGTAGGAGCCTGGCTCTGGTGGGTAGTGTAGGAGTCTGGCTCTGGTGGGTAGTGTAGGAGTCTGGCTCTGATGGGTAGTGTAGGAACCTGGCTCTGGTGGGCAGTGTAGGAACCTGGGTCTGGTGGGCAGTGTAAGAGCCTGGCTCTGGTGGCTAGTGTAGGAGCCTGGCTCTTGTGGGTAGTGTAGGAACCTGCCTCTGGTGGGTAGTGTAGGAACCTGCCTCTAGTGTGGAAACCTGGCTTTGGTGGGTAGTGTGCAAAACCTGCCTCGCGTGGGTAGTGTAGGAACCTGGCTCTGGTGGGTAGTGTAGGAACCTGCCTCTGGTGGGTAGTGTGGGAACCTGGCTCTGGTGGGCAGTGTAGGAACCTGCCTATGGTGGGTAGTGTAGGAGCCTGGCTCTGGTGGGTAGTGTAGGAACCTGGCTCTGGTGGGTAGTGTAGGAGCCTAGGTCTGGTGGGTAGGGTAGGAACCTGCCTCTGGTGGGTAGTGTAGGAACCTGGCTCTGGTGGGCAGTGTGGGAACCTGGGTCTGGTGGGCTGCGTAAGAACCTGGCTCTGGTGGCTAGTGTAGGAGCCTGGCTCTCGTGGGTAGTGTGGGAACCTGGCTCTGGTGGGTAGTGTGGGAACCTGGCTCTGGTGGGCAGTGTAAGAACCTACCTCTGGTGGGTAGTGTAGGAACCTGGCTATGGTGGGTTGTGTAGGAGCCTGGCTCTGGTGGGTAGTGTAGGAACCTGGCTTTGGTGGGTAGGGTAGGAACCTGGCTTTGGTGGGTAGTGTCGGAACCTGGCTCTGGTGGGTAGTGTAGGAGCCTGGCTCTGGTGGGTAGTGTAGGAACCTGGCTCGGGTGGGTAGTGTAGGAACCTGGCTCGGGTGGGTAGTGTAGGAACCTGGCTCCGGTGAGTAGGGTGAAACGCGGATACGCTTGGGCTGTTAGTTAAGTTGGTACTTGTTAGCAGTGCATGCAGCTTGCATTGACTGATTGAACCCCTGGCACAATAAGGCAGTGGGGAAATCTTGCATCCGGGCGAAAAGCTTCAGGCCACAGTACTCTCAGCCCGCCACGTTTAGAAGCATAAAATCCACCAGACCCCGCACATCCGAACTTCTAAAGTGCCTGGAAACGTTTCTGTCTACATGAGCGCTCCGAAAACGGGCATGCTTACTTACCTACGGATGCATCAGGGCTGCAAACTAGAACTAGAGCTTTTTTTAAAAACCGTAGAGGCCAGCTGTAATCAGCAGGGGGCGCTGCTTGACCTCTATAATTCCTGCTATTTAGTGGAGAATTTCAGAGAAGCCAAAAATCCACATTAAAAAGGGGCACACACTTTGAATAGCAGATCCGTGAGAATGCTTAACGATGGAGCGATTGATCTCCTCGCTTCTCTGGTGTTGTGAGGATTTGAAGGCACGTGTAATTTGGGTGAAAAGATGATTCAATGCTACTGCTCCCCCTCCCCTCACAAACCAAAGAAATGAAGGACCCCAAGAATGCCCGCCCCCTAGTTTGTTGCGACCACCACAGATAGTTTCATATGGTGACCAGGAAGTCATCTCACTAAGTCCGAGAAGTGCCTTGAAGACCCGTGCCCACAGTGGTGGAAATGGAAAAAATGTAAAAACAGGATCCCAAAGGGGCCACGCTGGGGGAGGAGTTTGGAAGTAGGGGCGGAGTGCTGAGGGGGCGGAGTTCCGAGGAGGCAGAGCTGGCAGTTGGACTCCACTCAAAGGAAATGTTCAAATTAATATATATTTTTTAAAAGTGCAATTTCTGGGGGCGTGGCTTGGCGCCATGGTGAACGGTCAGGGTCCGGTGAGAGCTCCCGGCCGCGACCTCGTGTTACCTGCAATGCCCCAGTAAAAACAGGCTAAAGCGAACAAAATCGACGTCCTACAGAGCCGGGAGGCTCCGGCTGCCCATGCCTTAATTTCGCCGCTCTAAACGGGAGTGGGACCGAGTTGGAGCTGTTTTCTCCAAGCGAGGGAGTGGCAAGCTAAGATGGCGGACTGTGGAGCGGCACAGTGAAGCCCCTTCCGACGTTCGAGTGGAGTGGGAACTGGGGGAGCCCCCCCCTCCGATGCTCACAACAACCGATCTGGCCGCCAGCATCCCCTGCTTGAGGAAGCATCGACATCAAGGCTTAGGAGTAAATCCAACCACGAAAGCAGTAGTCTTCGCGTAGGAAGACTGGCGGCGGCTGATCCCCGCCACGGGTAGCTGCAACGTAAGACTCCGAAGCATGAGTCCCGCGTGAGACCCGCGACTGCCTGCAGCCGTCCGCTTCCTGGAGGACTATCGGGGGAGTAGTGGCGATTGGGGTGCCCCTGTCACTCCTTAGGGTCTTTCGCTGAATCCCTCCTGAAGCTTACCTAAACCTTCACCACCCCGGCCCGAGAGCACAGCTGAACCGCCCCAAAACTGGACCTTGAAAACAGTGGACACCGCGGCCGATTGCTAGCAATGGCAGCGGGTTGATCCTCAAATCAAATCTCCCTCACCCGCCGTCTCGGAGTCGTTGGACCCGTCCTTTCCGGCCCGTGATTGTCCGCTATCTGGAGGAACTCCGGGGGAGCATCGGGCAACCAGGGTGCCTGCAGCACCCCGCAGCACCCTCCGCAGGACCCCGTGGATAGACAAGGCCAAAACGTCCCCCTCCAGCAACCAGCCAACTGAAGGCACGGGACCCGGCCTTCCTCCAGGTGTTTACCAGCACCTCCCCCACCCCAGCCCGAGGGAAGCATCAGGGCCCGACAGTGGGAGTACAGCAATACCGCTGCCTCCCCCGACTGCCGTCCCAAACCAACAGCTGCAGTGAGGCGTCCTCCGATGAGGGGGGGGTTGTGCGGGGCGCAGTCGGGGAGAATATCAGCAACTACTGTGACGGTAGCATCTGCAGCGGCGGGTCCCCTCAGCGCAAGGAGCAGGCCCCACCTCTGAACGAAGCCCTACGAACCTGCTAGCTAGCACCCGCGGCACTTGAGCAGGCCTGCAGAACCACAGCAAGAAGACCAGCCGCCCTCATCAAGTTCACCAGTATCTCTCCCACGACGCCTGCTGAGTCCCGCAACTGCCATCTGTAGCACCGAGGCCAGCCACGGAGGGGCCTCCTCCTCCCACCGTGCTTTGGCTGGAATTCACTGACTTCCTACTTCTCCCCCCCCGACGAAGCCTAGAGTCCCCCCTCCGGTGCGGACACGGGGGAGATCGGTGGAGGCGGTGGATTGAGTCCCCCGAGGGGGGGTTGCCTGTGGTTCCCTCCCTCCCCTCCGGGTCCAGTGGACCCATCGGTGACCGTGGCTGCGGAGGGTCCGTGAAACTCGTGGTCCCCATCATCCCAGCTGGGACGGGAAGCTTGGAAGTTCCTTTCCCTGCTTCACATCACCAATAACGCCTCCTGGAGTCCGAGATAATCGTATCCTCAACCACCTTGACGCGGCAGAGGCAGGCTCTGGCACCCTGAGGAAGGTAAGGCGGCACCTGCCGCATTACGCATACCCTAGCACGAACCCCGCTGGGAGTGAGCTGGACCCCAATCCTGAAGGGGAGGCCATATCCTTCCACCCTCGTTGGGCCCCCCTCTCTACAGAAGTACTATGCTACCAGCATAGAGCTATTCCTCCTGAGAACGGCCACGGCCCTATCATTTTCCACCACTACCATTATGGCCACTATTGACGCTCCAATCCACGGAGGACACAGGGGGTGATCAGCCAACTGGCCCCACAGCAAAGTCCCCTCTTATATCTAAATCTGCCCAGCCAGGAAGCTAGGGCCAAGAAGAAGTCCCGTTCCTTTACAACAATCCACCCCGGGTGGGGGGTGTGCAGGGGCCAGCGGAGGGCGCAAGGGACAATGTCCAGGAACCAGAAAACAGCCATACAAACAGACATTGCAACCTTACTATCTGCCAACATGGGTGAAAAATCAAAGAAAGGGGAGCGAAATTACACTTCTTGTGCCCCCTCGGAGCACAACACGGAGTCGTCAACCCAAGCTGTGACCAAAGCAGACCTCCAGGAGCTACTCTCCGCCATGACTAAGGAGTATCAAAAAAGGACAGAAGAACTAAAAGGCAGAATCTCCTCCCTGGACAAGAGAGTGGGGGAAGTGGAATCTAGAACAGAAGAAATTGAAAACACCCTGACTGAACACAACTTCGAGATAGGGGAGGGGGTGGACAGACTCGCTGCGCTGGAGGCCAGGTGCGAGTCCCTCGAGAGCAAACAAGAGGAGGCTGAAAATAGGGCTAGACGCAACAATATCCGCTTGAGGGGAATCCCGAGTTCTGTCCCTGACGAGGAGCTCAACGCTTATGTTAGTGACTTATTTCGCTTCATCATAACGCTCCCAGATGGAGCTCCTCTGGAACTGGACAGGGTCCACAGAGTTAGAGCCAGACAAAATGCAAATGTTGCGCCGGATGTCTTAGCAAGAATCCACTTCTATGAGGTAAAGGAAGAAATCATGCAGGAAGCTAGAAGTTCGGCCTGAATCCACTTCCGTGACTCCGAAATATCCCTATACCAGGACCTAGCAGCGACTACCCTCGTAAAAAGAAAAGCCCTTAAGCCACTCGCCGAATGGCTGCGTGATCGGAAAACAACATACCGCTGGGGCTTCCCCACCTCTCTACTCTTCAATTGGGAGGGTAGGTCTTGGTCTATCCCTTCTCCTAGAGAAGCCGAGAGCCAAAAAGGGACACGCTCCCTCCTGGCCCATCTATCTACCCCCCCGTGAGGGGAGACTGAATTACCGCAAGTTGCCTCCATCACTTAAATCAGTCAATCTCAACCTGAATGTTTACTGGCCAAAGGAAGAGGCAAGGTTTGCCTCCAAGCAGAGTTTATACACCGGTCCGGCCGTATGCCCCGTTGGTTGAAGGCTGGCCCGGAAACCTTGTTATTGTTGGGTGGGCGGGGGGTGGGGAGATAGGGGGGGACAAGGAGGAGAGGAAATCATCACGAAGATGGAAGGACGGAGAACTTCATCACGCAAAGACAAGGAACAAGAGAGCTTCAGGGAACAATTCAAACTGACCTATGTGAAATCCAAAAGATGGGCTCGCTAGACAAGACCCTAACTATTACAACCTGGAACGTGCAGGGGCTTAATGCACCTAGAAAGCGGAAAGCAGTGGAACACAAACTAGACCAACTAGCAGCTGACATTGTCTTCATCGAGGAAACCCACCTCATTGCGGACGATGAAAAGCGACTACGGTTCTGGCGCTTCCCAAAGTGCTACTTTGCCTCGGCCACACAGAAAAAGAGAGGTGTTGCTATCCTGCTAAAAAGAGACGTCCCATTAACACAGATCACTATCAAAAGAGACCCAGAGAGCAGATTCCTACTATTGAAGGGCCTCCTAGTGGAGCTACCGATCACCTGGGCGGCCATCTACGCTCCAAATAAAGAGCAAGACCAATTCCTTCACAGCCTCCTCCCAACTATCACGACCTTCGCAGTGGGCTGCTTATTAATTGGAGGGGACTTCAACCTCCCCCCAGATCCGACGATGGATAAGACACTCCCAGCTTCGAGGGAGGACTTTGTTAAATCCCTGGCCCTGGCGAAATTCCTGCAGGAAACCGAGACAATAGACATATGGAGATCCCACAACTGGAGAGAAAGGGACTACACCTTCTTCTCGCACGTGCATAAAGGCTACTCACGGATCGACCTCTTGCTAGCCACGAACAACATGGCCCCCTGTGTGGAGAATATCCAGATTGGACCAATCGCAATATCGGACCACGCGCCAGTCACGATGGCGCTGCTTATCCACGGGGCTCCGGAACCTAACCAGCGGCAATGGAAACTGCAAGATTACATCCTCACCGACATAGCGGCCAGCTGGGCCCTCACGGAGGCGATTCAGAATTACTTCACCGAGAACACAACCCCTGACTCCTCAACAGCAACAGTGTGGGATGCCATGAAACCGGTGATCCGAGGGGTGGCGATGGATTTGACAGCCAGACTCAAGCGCCAAAACCTACTGAAGCAACAGAAGCTCGAGCAAAGACTCACAGAACTGGAAAACAAACTCAAGGCCCGTTACATGAAAACAACGCACCAAGAACTTAAAAGAATTAAAAGGGAGCTCGAGATCCACCTAGCGGACCGAGCCGCCAGAGAATTAACTTATACCAAACAATACTATTACCTGAACAGTAACAAAGCGAACCGGCTCCTAGCACACAAATTGAAAAAGCTTCAAACCAGAAACCACATCCAATCCCTGCTGGATAGAAACGGCTCCCTAGACTATCTGGACCCCGGAAAACTCGAGTTAATGGTGCAACACCACGAAGAAATCATGGCAGGGCCTCCGACAGCTACCTCTGCCATCACCCAATTCTTGGCCCTAATCCCAAAGAAACAGCCACCCCCACCCCTAGTGGACTTAGAGGGCCCTATCCCAGAGGAGGAGGTCAGCGAAACAATCCGTCACCTGAAGAACACAACACCCGGTCCGGACGGGTTATCGGCAAAATTCTACAAAAAGTTTGCTCACCTGCTAGCACCACAGCTGGCAAATCTATTCAATTCATTCCTGTCCACTGGCTCCACGACTCCGTCTATGAATGAGTCAATAACAGTACTGATCCCTAAACCAGGAAAAGAACGAACACAATGTGCTTCGTATAGGCCCATAACGCTCAAAAACGATGCGAAAATATTTGCTAAAATCCTAGCAAATCGGCTGGCCCCCTCCCTCCCAGAGCTCATCCATCCGGACCAAACAGGATTCATCCCGGGTCGGGGTACCCAAGACAACATCCGCAGAACCATCAACATCATTGAGTCAGCGAACAGACTGGGCACAAGGCTCTCAGTACTCTCCTTAGACGCGCACAAAGCATTCGATATGCTCAACTGGGGCTATGTTGGGAACATTTTAAGGCACTTTGGCTTCGGCCCGAATTTTGCAAAGTGGGTCCTAGCCATCTACCAAAGACCTTCTACAAATCTTCGTCTCAACGGGGCCAAATCCAGTAGAATAAACATAACCAGAGGCACTAGGCAGGGATGCCCTCTTTCCCCACTCATATTCGTCCTATCTATGGAGCCATTCGCGGAAAGGGTCAGTCGAAACGCATCAATACTCGGCCTAACGATTAAAAAAGTATCCTACAAAATTGCCTTATACGCGGACGACGTGCTCTTCACACTCACCAGACCAGAAGAATCAATAAGAGCCCTATGGCAAACGCTCGAAGAATTCCGAGTAGCATCGGGATTCACAATAAATATCTCCAAATCAGTTGCACTGGGCATAAATATCCCAAGAAAGTCCAAATCTCACCTCGAAGCGGAGTTCCAAATCCCCTGGGCAAGAAGTAGCATCAACTATCTAGGAGTTCATATACCCAACAAAACCGAGAAGCTGTACAAGACAAACTTCCCGGCACTCTTCAGAGACCTGAAAAATGACATCAACCGCTGGAAAAAACAGGAGATCTCCTGGTTCGGCCGAACTACTGCGATAAAAATGAATCTTACGCCACGGCTGCTATACTATGCCCAAGCTCTGCCGGTGTCGATCCGGGAAAAGGCCCTGCAAAAGCTGCAAGGAGAGGTTCTGAATCTAGTCTGGGAAGGAAAGAAGTCCCGCATCCCAAAACGAATCATGCTCCGAAGTGCTGCCCTGGGCGGCCTAGGGGTCCCAGACGTGTCAAGGTACTGCCTCGCGGCCCAACTAGCCCCAGCCTTCGCCTGGAAGCTCCCCGCCAACCTCCCTCGGTGGCTACAACTAGAGGAAGATTGGAGCCAGATCCCACTGGAAGCTCTGCCCCACTCCAAGGAGCCCAAAGGGGCCTGGGGCCCGGGTCCCCTACCAGCAACAAGAAACACGGTTGCCAGCTGGAAAGCGGCTGCCCGCTGGTGGAAATGCAGAGGCACAATGGGCTCACTCACGCCAATCTGGGACAATCCTGACTTCTCCCCCGGAATCACACCAAACCAGTTCACGGAGTGGCGGGCCGGTGGTTTAGAAACTGTTTCTGATTTCTTCGAGAATGGCCTCCCTTTAAACTTCGAAGAGTGTAAATCTAAGTTCAAAATCCAGGAAACAGAAAGGTTCCGCTATACCCAGCTGAGGCACTGGCTATCGAATCCCCAGGTCAGGAAACAAGGCAGCAGAGAGCTAACAGCATTGGAACTCACCCTCTCAACAAATCCCCCAAAAGGGAAAATTTCCGCATTGTACAAAATACTAGATAGAACAGACCCCACAAAAAAAGAACCGTACATGGTGAAATGGGAAGAGGACATCGGGAGACCAATTGAACCAGAGGAATGGCACCACATCTGGTCCCGTGCACTGAAAAGCTCAAAATGTGTGACGAACAAAGAAAGTGCGTTTAAAGTCTGCTACAGATGGTACAGAACTCCGGCAATCCTTAACAAGTGTAACCCGGCTATCCCTGCGCAGTGCTGGAGGGGGTGCCCGGACCGCGGAACTCTATTCCACCTCTTCTGGTCATGCCCTAAAGCCACCCTATTTTGGAAAAACATCCTGGAACAAATTAAAACAATCACCGGACTCAACATCCCGTGGGACCCAGGGATCGTGCTACTGGGGGCGACAGGAGAAGGCCAATTCCCCCTAACCGGCAGCCTGGCGGACCTATGCTCCCATCTCCTGACAGCGGCCAAAATTACCATTGCCAGACTCTGGAAAAACCCAGAGGGCCCGTCTACACAGATGTGGTGGTCCAAATGCTGGGAAATTGTTGCAGCTGAGAAAGTCACAGCCATCAGATCAGGCAATAAACCCAAATTCGAACGCATATGGGCGCCCTTTATGGACTATGTGCAGCAATTCCCCGGGGTGGCGAGGCAACCACCTAACTTACACTGGATGGGAACCCAAGACTGAAAAGAACGTACAGATCCAAGCCGGATATGCAACTGAGCTCCTCCACGCCTCTGAACTGTCACTAACCATCAGTCTATTTACCCTGACCCGGAAGGTCCTGCGCTAAAGCACCCTGCTGAAATCCAGCGAAGCGCCATCTCGAACCCTCGAAATTGTCTCCTTGTCGAAACAGTCATCTGTTCCTAATCTGCACACAGCTCCTTGTCCCTTGTTCCCCTCCCCCCCCTTTTTGTTGTAGTTAAAATTTTTGTTATTGAAGAGAACGCAGGACTGACTAAGACTTAATTTTCAAAGAGCTGTTCCTTCCACTAAATGTTCTAACAAGTTGGTAAAACATGTAATAATTACAGCTTCTGCATGACTTGTTATGTTTAAAACAATAAAAATAATGTTGGGAAAAAAAATGCAATTTCTTTCATGCTGCTTCTTTCCAAACTCCACACTGTACATCATTTCTGATACAAATCACTTTCACGGCAGTGGCACCCAAATACTGTTGGCAATGTAGTGATTGTTATTACATTAAGGGATCCATAGACACGCTCTACAGTAGAAGGCTACCAGGGTAGCTTAGCAGGTTGAGAGACCGTTGCTGAGATGTTATATATTCAAAACTGGCTGTTAATCGTATGACTTTTTGCAAGCCCTTATAAAAAAAAACAAGTGCTCTAAAATGTGTTTGGCCAGGGGATGGGTTGAGCTGGTCACTTGCTTATATTCAGGGAGGAAGCAGGGGTATTTCTGCCCCTATAGTGAAAATCAAGAGTTGGCACCCATGAACCCACCGTTTAATTTCCCAAAAACTGCTGTCAGCACAACAGAAGCATTTATTTGTGATTACCCAGTTTAACAAGCATATAGCATCTTTATAAATATAACCTGTGATAAAACGCAAAGGAGCACACAATTTACAGAGTATGTGTGGTAGTCCAACAAAACAAAAAAAAAACATTCAAAGTAAACTCGTGAATGCAGGCAGCATTTTTCAGTTTGGAATTACTTTCCTTTTTTAATGGAAGTGTGAAATGCACATTTGGAAAACAATAGTGTGCTCAGCATGTATAAAGCCTGCTTTCAACAGTGATGCCCCGTCCCAGGTATATTCATGGCCCACTGATTCCCGTGGTGTCCCTTTCAGGCCAGAGGAAAGACAACGGGCTGCAGGCCCGCGATGACGGCTGGGGAAAGGAGCACAGGGCAGATTGCAGCACTGAGCTCCCAGCTTCCCTCGGCGAAGCTCAGGGCTCGGTATAGCCTGCTAGGGCCGAGTCTGGCCGGGTCCAGAGATTCGGCCAGACAGCTGACCTGGCAAGAGCCGGCCCATTGGCCAGCGAGGTGTGCACGGCTTCATCCGCGCAGAAATTAGAATATTAAACATTTGGCATTTCAAAGTCAACATTAGCAGTCCATCAGAATGGCTCACATTTTCTATTATAGGTGCAGGGCACATTTCAACAATAGCAGCCAAGAGGTCGATGTAGACACTCTAATATAGATGCAGAACACAGATTAGTAGCCATATGAACAAGCATTGGCAATGCCAACAGTTTGGACTTTTGTGTAGCCATGAGAAAGGGATTTGCCAGGCACTGCTGTGTGGTACTAACTGGACATTGATGGTATCAGCTGCAAAGTGCAATTACATGCGAGAACCTGGGCTGGAAAATGCATATGTAAGACCTATTCAGTCTAAACTGTTGGCTCTGCCATTGCTTGTTTTTAAAAGACGTTTAGTGAAGGAAGGCATACTGCTTATAAATCAAGTGGTTGGGGTTACACCTAATACATTTTAATTACACGAGTAGCTTGTTTACAGGTCCAAATAAGCCGTTAACTCTCAGAAGATTGCTTTGAAATAACACTGGCATGCCCTTCAAGCACAACGTTTCATGTTCCGCCTGATGAAGCCAGCGCAAAAAGTGCTCAGGAGGATGTGTTTTTGTGTTTGTGTTTTAGATGGGGAGGGGCAGGAAGTTGGTGGGAATTGCCATATGGATTAGCTTGGCCATGGGGAGTCAATGGGTGGGCAATAGCCAAACAGCACCTGCAAGCTTTGTAGTGTAGGCTTAAGTGCCACCTAAAAGCCAAAAACAAAAAGGGACACATATCCCAGTACAGATACAGAATTAGCAGCCTCACATAATGTCCAAGTGCTCAAACATGGTAACTGGGCACAAGAGGCATAGACATACCACAGCATAGATAGAGGGTATGGATTCGGAGTTACCATGACCAATCCCTAGGAACTACATGACTTTTAGGGTGTGACAATTTTTAAATATTCGGGGACTAGGAATTATGAGAGATTAGGCACTATCATATCAAATGAGCTGCCGAGGAACACACTGTTTGGTTAAGTGAAAAGCTAGGATTTGAGCCCTCACTGCAATTTCAGCACACGCCCACATTGTTCACCACTTCTTGTCATACAGAAAGGAGCAATTGTTAGTGAATATTTGATTTTCAAGAATTAGATAATATCTTGTTCTGTAGACCTGCATTGCAAAGTGCATAAATCACATGATCAACCAACATGCCAATGTTTAAGAACATACTTATAGAAACGTTATGCAAAATAATTAGTGTACATTATTTCTTTGTCATAAATGTAAGTTTGCAAGTACGAGAATACTAATTGATATGAGTCTAAAACATGTAATCGTGTATGTGCTACTGTATTTTAAAGATTTAAAGACACTGAACAAAATAAACTATGCTGAGGGCACCTTCCCAAGTCATTGTTTGACAATGACTTGCAGATTGTTATTCAAGACATACATATGGGCATTTGAAACTGTAGACAAAAAGCAAATGGTTTTTTATTCAAAAAGATAAATCTGAAAATAAGCTTACCAGGGCCCTGTTGGTCTGCTCTCTGCTGCCTATGACCCCTTTCGCTCCAATGTACTTCATGAAAAAAAGTGCGGGCAGTAGGCTAAACAATGCCATCAAGTTGTGAGAAGGCAAACCTTTTCATGCAAGACAGCAGAGTGCTTCACATTAAGATAATATGATTTGCCCAGGATCACTGCATCAACCAGTGAAAGTCGGGATATGATCATTCATACTTTGGTTCCACTTTCCCGAATTTGATACCCAATCATGTCTCCCGAATAACGTATCATGCTCTTCCTTGGGGGTGGCTGCCCTGTTTTTACAGCCTCATTTGGCTGGACCAAGGTATGCACCTGCTCTATAATGATGCTATGTTCGTGTTTCTAACTAGCCCTTTTGATACCAGTGCATTGTTTTATAAGACAGAAAGTGTTACTAAAAATCAAAGTGTATATACTTATGTTAATCGAGCACAGATGGAGGAAAGGCTGCCTTACCAGGATCTGGCACTGTGATCTGACACAGGAACACAGACATCTGTAATAAGTGCTTAACGCACTGAGCTATCTTCTGAACCATTAAGTCACTCAAACCTATCATCTGCATTTCATCTTCTGTTTTTGTATCAATGTATTCTTAAAAGAAGAGTCAAAATGCTACACAAGTTATGCCATAGTGAACAGACAAACTACAGGTACTAAAGGGAGCAGAGAACACTTTAGAGGATTAATCGATGAGATCAGAATTTCGATTTCAACAACAGGTCTGACAGCATGCCCAGAGTCTCATCAGCTCACTGTACAATCTCATGAGGTGTTACTGTTTTGTTACAAATGTGCACTGATTTCAATTAAACAAATTGGACTCATGCACCTGTTGCCAAAGATTTGCAAGAAAGAAAACACAAGAGTGGAAAGGTTGTGTCCCAGGAACCTGTAGTTTTCGGGTCATGGCCTGACATGTAATCCCAGTCCAGCAGTTAATCAGTGCTTGTATATGTTAGCTATCTTTCATGTTATTTAGGCCTCTATTTCCCAGCAGGTGCAGTCTGTTTTCAGCACCAAGCCTAGCCTGCCTCACAGTCTGTTTTCCAGTTCTATGATGGATGGCTTTTGGCGGCATGAAGTAACTAAATGTCCTGGCCAAACCTAATGCCTCATCCTCAAATGTATTTATAAATCATGTTGCCACCACACTTTGCTGTACGATAATCATTTGATAATAGGAGATTGTGTATCTTTCACTCTAAGAGTCTGGTGGTCCTCCTCTGTTATCATTGGCTTGAAGGATCTGTCGCTTGTTCAGCAAATTCACAAATCCACTCCCAGGGATGAGCATGTTCTTGATCCTCTCTTTGCAGTCAATGATCATTTTGTGCTTCTCCCTCTAGTTTGGAGACACTGATTAGATTTTCCTTTTTCCTTTTCTCAATCTCTTATTCAGGGATATCGAGGTGAGGAGGCCCCTGGAGACAATTTGATAAGACAGGACTCCTTTGTGGAGAACATTAGCTCTGTCAATTGTTCAACTGAGGAGTTTTCAGAAGATATTGAGGGTAAATGAGCTCCCCACTTCTCTTAAAGATAGCTTAGATGCTGGGACTCCCGGGAAAGCTTCTCATTAGCAGAAAATGAGTATCATGAGCCTTTGGTACCCAATGAAATTCTTATATTGAAAAAGGAGAAGAAAACTAGAGCATGCCTGGGGGAAATAGGAGGACTTTTACCTGGTACTTAACATCATTGTACAAGTCCATTCTTCAAGCTCAAAAACTGTATTCACATGACTCTTCATTAGGACCTGGCAGTGAGCAGAAAAAACTACACCAGATCATTGAGGTGCTTTGCTCTCTGGAGGTGCGGAAGTGCAGCATTGTGCTCACGCAGACGCGTTGCAAGGACTTAGCAGATTTTCTTCAGGACACACATCCAGTTCATCTTTCCGCTTCAGCTGTGATGTCTCAGCTGCAATACTCTTTATTGGGAGAGAATCTATGACTTGGATGCAGTCTAATTCTACTGAATTTCAATTCGTGCATCAAATTTAGTTTATGCAACTAATCAATTGTAGCCAACTGTCCAGATCATCTTTGAACCCCGGTCCTCTAAAAAATATTTTAACAACGTGCACTCTCCTCTAATGTAGCGTCTGCTATTTAAGTAATTATTAATGCCTGCTTGAGCACAGTAGTGACTCCACAATTGGAAAATCCCAGGACGGGCGGACGGCCAGGATCTATGGAACTTGCCTTTCATAGCAACGTTCATTGGAAATATGTTTGTCAACTTTAAGACTTTGCTGAGACCAACAATATCCTGGGCGGTTCTATGTTCTTTTGCCAAAGTAAATTACAGCGTGATAATTTACTTTGGCAAAATTACTTTGAATTACCTTGTTTTTCCCCCAATATTTTTATTAAATGGGGTTCCCCTTCCATGCCTCCTTTCCCCATCGCTCTATTTCTTCATCTACTTCCCTTTGCTTTCTCGTATCCCTACACATTCTTTCTTCCTCTTGCCTTCATTCTTCTGCTCTCCTTACTCCTTCCCTCTTTTCCTCTTCTTCTCTGTAATCTTCTGTCCCTTAGTCTTTGTGCTTTTTCCCCCTCTCTTTCTTTCCTTTCTGTCCCTTTCTTCTATTGCTCTTTGTTTATTGTCATACTTTCTTTGTTCTTCTGCCCGTTCTTCAATTTTCTCGTGCTCCTCCTGATATATCTGCTCATGTCGATCCCTGCTTTTCCTTTTCTGCTCACCCGCTTTCAATCTTTTCTTGCATTCCTTATCCTTCCTTTCTTGTTCGTCCTTATCTTCTCTTTGCCTAAATTCCTCGATGCTTTTCCCATCTATCTTGAGTAATATCTGTCCTCTGAGCCATTCGTTTTGTACGAGCACTACCTCGTCAGCCTTATCCTTTTCTCCTTTCCATCTCTTAATCTCCTTGTCTATTTCTGCGACAAATTCGACTGCTCACTTTTTTCTTTCTTGTCTTGTATGAATTTATAAATCTCTTCCTTTCTTTTATTCTCTTCCAGACTATCGTCGCTACTGTAAGCGGGGGGGTTCATATATCAGATTACTGTACCCCGTTGCTGCTCTTAATTCCTTTCAAGGATAAACTCTTATCTCTTCCGATGCAACACTCTTTGCTTCAGGAGAGGTAAGGGGAACTGAGGGCTCAACGCCTTCCCCTTATGCTGATTAAGCATCCACTCCTCAGGTAGAGGGTCTTCTCTTTCCTCTTGATACATCTTCCAAAGCAGCGAGTAAGTATGTTGTCATGTGTTGCAATAGCACTCTTGACAATGATCCCCCTTGTGGCCCTGGCAGGAAAATGATATCTGCTGTGCCCTTTACCCATTCTGCCCAGCACTTTTTGACCATGGGCATATGTTCTGGCAGTGTCTTTCATGGCAAGTCTCAATTGACTGTCAATACTTACCAGACCGTTAAATAAACCATTTACCTTGGCTTAAATCACGACTTTTCAATGTTTTAAAACAACAAACATGAGTAAGCACCATCAATCACTGCTCAATCCTCTTGTTTCAATGGCCTATCTATTCTTTTGATTGCCGTCAATCATTTCACTACACTTTATCTTTACTCACTGCTACTTTTTCAACTCTTCGCAATTTTGGTCGCTCCTCGATATTTTACTCAACAAACAACATTTAGACTAGTCAGACATTTACACTTTATAAAATCCTGTGATCACCTCGTCCCTTGATTTTTTTACCCTGTATAGGGTTTGAGACATTATATTACAGGTGTCCAGTTAACGTTTCGAAAATAAAGGATCGAATGACCTTTTATTTGAAAGTCAAAAGGTTTGAATTTTATTTTATTTATTTATTTATATTTTTTTTAGTTTGGTTTGGTAAAAAAAGTGTTTTAATAAAGAAAACAGGGGGTTAGGGAGGAACCCCCCCATACAAAAAAATGTGAACCTTTTTTTCGACCCTTTGACTGTCGAATAAAAGGCATTCGAACCTTTTGATTTCGATACTTTAACCTAGAACCTATATTACACAGTCCTGACTGTGCGTTTTATACTTCACCCTACTGCCTCCTGCTGGAGTTTGAAATGTCTCCTTCTAATTCCCTTGAATTAGGATTCCTAGGCAGTATTTCTTTATCTTCACAATTTTTCCCTGTTACTCAAAATTATCACAACCCCATCCCTTCGTTTGCCATTCCCCTTAGTCTACTCACCATTCATTAATCTACTGGAGGCCTTTGGTATCGACTCCTCCTCCAATCCAACTATTTCACCTTCCGTCCACTGAGCGCCATTGGAACCCGAGCAGGGATTACTTCAAAGGGGGACCTGCCCACCGTCTCAGTTCTTCTTGCAAGTTTATTTCTATTCGGATGCTCCCCACAGGAAACTCTGTAATCTTCCAGCTAATGGCGGAGGATGCCCGATCATCCGAAATTCTGGACCCCAACTAGTTTGGATCTTTGAACCATCCGCACCACTACCACGTGACCTTAGGGCCCTTCAGGAACATGCATGGAAAGGATGGGATCACACAGAAAAACTCCAAGTCCAAATAACCAAACCAACTCAGGAAGATGGCAAAGTACTGTTTTAATAACAATTATCTAAAACAGGGAGTTTACAACAAACATCAATGGTTGTAAACTCAGGTTTTCTCAGCGATGTTTTCACAAAACATAGTTTATATATCAAAAATATGTCAAAGGTGATGTCATAATATGTGGAAAATAATGAAAAACCTACTAAGGTTCGGGATTGCCTTAAGGGGAACATTTTAGTATATTTTCTATATAAACTAGGATTGTGATTGGCTGCCCACTGTCAGGTGCACAATATATGCCTACCTCTAAAACATGTAATCTTCAGAAACATTAGATACCTGGTTTCTCATTGGTTTTCAAACTATAAGGTCCTTCGTTATATGGACCACTACAATTGATTGGCGCGCTTGTGCCATGTGTGGAACATTCAGTTCACTTAGCAGCACGTAAATCCATACCCAGGTGCAAGGAGATGGGGCATGACACTACCTCCCCACCCAATTAACCCAGTATCGCTCTTTACCCATGCCTTCTGCCATGAAGATTGTCTTTGAACTTGGCCTTGCAAAAGTATCTTTGTCTTCAGAATACATGGGAGTGGGAGCATTCACTATCGTGTTCTGAGACACAAGTCCGAACTATATTTTCATCCTTGGCTCACGTGACAGTAGATCATGATTTGGTCCATTTTGCAGGTTTTAAATGCCTTAAATGAATTAAACTTGGCACTCTTGGTGTTCTTTCTTTGCACTGTAACAAGGGATGATTCATCCTTTGCACGTTCGCTCCTTTCCAGAATAGATAGCTGACATTAGCGGCTTCGGTTTTGACTCCAGGCCAGACAACCTCGCCATGCAGCTCCACGATTCAGCTTATTCTTGCTGCCACACAGTTTTCCCTCTCGTCTTTATGAGTCCTTGCTTGATAAATTCATGATATCGATGTCCAGCTTCTATACAATGGTGGCCTTGATTCTATTCACTACGTATAGCCAGCTTCTATAATGGCATAGTCTACTTGCATTTCAGTGTTTGTACAATTATTGAACGGTTGATTCTCTGCAGCACTTCGTGCACATGTAATCTTCTTTTTCGTATTCAAAAGTTCACTTGATACTTTACTTCGTCATTAGTTTCTGTAGGATCCATATATCCTCTTCAGCCAGTATCTTGGGACGTTGTATATGTCTCTTGCGATGTGACTAGCTTCTTTCTTTGCACTTTTTCATATTCCTTCAGGGAGTTCCTCCCTTCGGTTGTCATCGCTTCGGGGATACATTAGGTACGGTTGTCTCAATGAGTATCTTCTTTCGAACACACGCTGCCGAATTGGCACAACTGCTGGTGTCATATACAGCACGATCTCAGGTCTCCAACATATAGGAGGTAGGGTCACCTGCAGAGGCATGCAGCTGCTCCTCTACATATGTATTACTACTCCCTCCTCCAAACCACTTCCTCCTCCACACTACTACTGCCTCCCACACACTACTTCTCCCTACTCCACACTACTACTCCCTCCTCCCACCTACTACTTAGCCTCTCCTTTTACTCAGTCCCACACACTTCTCAATCACTCTTTACACTAACTGCCCTGCCTAAACTTGCCATACTAGCATGCACACTCACACCGCAGTACCACTTGCACTTACTAGCCAATACCTCACATTCTCCAGAAATTGCTACACAATCCACCACTTCTTCCTTCCTCCTGCCGGTCTCTTGGTCCACCAACTCCACCTTCTCTGACCTCGCCTGAACAACCCACAACTTCCTGCTTCCTGTACTTCATTTTATGTACTCATGCCTTTGGTTTTCTCTTCCTCCTTCCCTCTCACCCTGCTAATGTCCCCTTCTGCCTTGTGTGCTAGATGCCTGGTTCCTTCAGATTCTTACAGGTCCAAGTGCTGCTTGTCCAGTCTACTACTGCACTTGGTCTCCCCTGACCACCTCAACCTACACTTGCCCTCCGGGCTCCCCCCCTGCACTAGCCTGGCTGTGCCTGCACCTCTTGAGCCCTTCCAGCTCCGTCCCTTTCACTTAGTACGTGGACTTCTGCATTCCCTTGGCACTGCCCACCTGGCCTCCCCTGGCACTCACTTAACCCACGGGCCCTTCCGACTTGACTGGCACTTCCCTCCTCTCTTCTCCCCCACACCTCTTGTTACTGCACTTGCACAAGGCCCAGTAGGACCATTTTTGTTTCTTTTCATCCCTGTATTTTTTCACCCCCCCCCCCTCCTGTCTTTTTGCGGGTTGAAACACCTTGTGTATAGGCGCATTCAAAATACCAAATAAAAATAAAATAGACACCAGAGCCCTGAATGGAGATAGTCTTGCATTTCCATGACTCTGGAGGACCCCGCCGAAACAGCAAATGGGTGCAGCAGTCGATTCAAATTGATCCCTTACAGGGTCAGCAGGCACTCAGCAGCACAGTTCTTAAACTGCGGTTCCAGCTAGACCCCTCTCTATGGTGAAGAGCAGCAGCAAGGTGAAGTGGCTCCAATAGTGCAGAGAAGATGCTTGCAGAATGTTCAGCCTCAACGCCAGACAGTGTGTCCATTGTGGGGAATCATGTGGATCCCTCACCAGAACCCGGTCTAGAGTCTCCTCCCAGGGGGCCAAGAGAAGGCAGTCACTTTCTGATCCCAATCCCAGGGATGGTGTACAGCGGGAGGATCACCTGGGTGGAGACAGGGCCCAGGGTAGTGAGGAGATTCCATGGGATGAGATATGGTATTTTTCCTTGGAGAGGGATACTCTTAATACCATTCCGGAAGAGGTTATAGCCTGTTGCTGTTCTAATGGTTTTCAACCTATGGTTAAAACTAAGGCAATACAACCTAGGATTAAAACATTTAAATCCATCACATCAAAATAACAAATCTTTTTTATCCCAAATGTCCTCCTCAATATCAAAGGTACACTACAGAGAGTGTCAAAATGTGTTGCACCTTCTGTCTCTGTCCACAAGCCCTCTTCTAAAAACATCAAGGGAATTAAAACCACTCTTAAAAGTGGAAAAGAAGTCGAAAACCATAATCTCCTTAAAATGGACCACATGTCCCAGATTCCCTCAGGGAATGTGATGAAGAAGAGGGCTAGGGAGGCATGCAGAAGTAAAGGACAGGCAAACAGGCCTAAGAGCATTTGCCTTTGCCAAGATCAGGCTATTAACACTAAGGGCCTGCACCTGAAGCCAATTGCCCAACTTGAGAGGCATAAAAGGCTGCATCAGGAAGGAGCAATAGAAAGGAGCTGGAGCAGGAGCTGGAAGGTTGGCAGTAGCAGCAGAAGAAGAAGCAGAGCACCAGGCTGGCAGTTCACAAGGAAGTGTGACCACTTAAGGGGTGCAGGGAACGAGAGAGGAGCAGATTTCACGTGCAGGCTCTGAGTTGGTCCTGTGCTCACAAACCCTGTTTGGGTGTGGCTGCACTGAAAGAGACTGGGAGAAGTTAACAGTCTTCCCAGGTTCGCCTGAATTCTGTGAATGCAGAGCTGAGGTCATGCAGCTGCCCGCGGCCTGTGTGCAGAAGCAAGCTGAGGGAAGTAGGAAAGAAGTAGACTCTCTGTGGTCGAGGCTGGATCAGAGACACCGGTGCTGCAGAGGGTGCGGTTCCCAAGAGTGTCTGAAGTAGTAGTAGCAGGATGAACATTTGGGAAGTGGAAGCCGCCCGCAACTGCTGTGATTTTGGAGCTGGTGAGTGAAGCTCTGTACTGCATTTCGCTAAAACACCTTGCTGGTAACTGTAACCAGCTAATTTAACACTCACCTAGAAGTGGAAGCAAGTAAAAGTTGTTTGTTGCCATGGGAAGTCTTCAAAACAAAGGGAATGTATCCAGTGTATGTTTAGCACAAGTTAAAAAGCTTGCGATTAAGGAAAGCCTTTTATTTTCCATTGTTGTATTACGAAAACCCTGACCGGAGTGGTCGTGTGTCTCCAATTAAGAGGGAGAACCCTGCCGGTAACCAGTCGAAAGGTAGCAGCTGACTTTAATGTATACATTAAGGAGAATGCAAGTCTTTAAGTTGAAATTCTACATCAAAGAGTGGTCGTGTGTTCCTAATTTTGTTTCTCTAGTGAAACCTGACTCTTGTAGTGTCCAGAACAAATACTTTGTAGTTCTAGAAGTTACTTAAGTCATGAGAAGAACAAGCATTACCCAAGCCAGTAGAAAGATCCTTTCTAATGTGAAGCCAGCCCAAGTAACCCAACCACCAAAGTTTTGAAGTAGTTGAAGCTGTTACAAATATAGTGTCCTCTTATACAAGGGTGACAAAGTTATCCAAGGCTAGAAGAGTGGCAATACAGCTTTGGGGTAACTACTGGAACCAGGAAGGTGTGCATAAAGCTGGGGAAGGGAGCTGAGTGCTTGTTAAAAGAACTGATTAACAAATCAGTGAAGCTGAGAATGTTGGAGCTGAGATAAAGAAGCAGCCTAGAAGCCAAGACAGATTCTAGTGGTAGCTTTAAGACAGACAGAAGAGACAAATAGGCTGCCCTTTCTCATGGCATAGGAAATAAGATGTGCTTTTAAATGTCCAGAAAGGAGGGTCACCCCTCCATCTCTTGAAACAGGCACAGGGGGATTCGCAAATCATGACAAGGCCATTTGTGAACCTGTCATTAGTTCTTTTTGAAGTGTGACGGCTGTGGGTTAAACCGCAGTTGTCACACTTGCATTTCCATCCCCCAAACAGGGATGGAAATGCTGCTTTTTTCCTTCTGGCATTCCACTGAGATCAGTCCTTTAAGTGCCTCTCTTGGTGAAATACGCTCTCAGCAACCACACACGGCTGTACACTGGACAGATGCAATACATCCTGAATAATCTTGGTACAAAATTAGAAGTATACCATCTTACACAGACAGGAAACTTTTTGGATGAACATGCTAAATGGACATGCTAAATTTTAAGCACAGAAATTATTCATGTTTATTTAAAAAATAGAGAAGTTACAATTGTAGACTTGGACATCACTGCATGCAATTGAGTTATGGATGGAATTAATTTGACCCAATATTTGCACTCAAGGAGAATTGATTGACAGATCTAAGAATTGGGTTGCATTATACAATATAATTCTTGTTTGATAATTGATTGATGTCAAATTGCTTGATAAAGACCTTTGGTCAAAACACGTGTTGGCAAAAGCATAATTAATTGGAGGCAGAAACATAAATCAATTAAATATCTTTTTCTAAAAAAGGTTTTGAGAGATTTGGTATGTATATTTTCTTTTTGTTAATAAAATTGCTCAACAGGATTGAATACACATCAGTTAAAAAGATTGATTGGGAGATAAATTGTGCATATGGTTATGGGGGAAAGTTTGGAATTGAAAATGGTATGTACTCCCCTTGCACATTACTGCATTATAATATTGAGGAGATATTGCAAACGGCCATGTTTAAACAACTGTTTCTTTCTTGTGCAATGTGATGGATCCAATGGTGTCATCCCTCCTTTCCCGGCGGTGACCTCTCCCCATGTGGCCAGGGGACAGCATCCACTACCTGATCCTGACCCTGGAGGCAGCTATATGAGGGAGGATCACATGTGAGGAAACAAACTCTGTGAAAATATCAAGGCACCATCATATGAGACATGGGGCCTCATTACGACCCAGGCGTTAAGGGTTAACGCTGTCGTTAACCCTTAACGCCTGATTCTGATTTTAATGGATGCTTTTAGCAGCCGTTAAAATCCATGGCGCTAACCTGCCATGATGCCAATTACGCCACCGTAATTTACGGTGGCGTAATTAGCGCCTTCCCCACTCCCATTATGCCCTATGGGGCAAAAATGGGAATGGGGAAGGGAAAATGGGAAATGGGGATTTACCGCCCCACTCACCTTGGAATGGGGCGGTAAATCCGCCATCCACCATGGTGTAAACATAGTTTACACCATGGTGGTAAAGTTGGCACAATTAGCGCCTGGGTCGTAATGACCCCCATGGTATACCCTTTCTCCTTTTGATTATACCCCATCCCTGCCTAATGCCTTAATGGCATACTTATACACCTCCCCTCTTCCACCTAGAAATGATGCTGAAGATCATCTAATGAGAATAAGACATCACCATCTGACTTACCCTCTAGAATTAATAAATAACCATCCCAGCCTCGACCTACAAGTCATCGACAAGTGACTTACCTTTAAAGAACAATTATCCAAACCTGACCTGTAAAACATCAAGAATTGACTTCCATTCCATAACTACCAGAAAACTGCAACAAGGAAGATGAATGGAGTAATGCAGATCAAGGAAGGCCAGGAACACAGACTGCGCTCTAGTTGCTGTGAGCGCATACCTGTGACCAGGAGATTTAAACAAGTGAAGCAGCTGACTGACGTGTGCTGCTGCAAGAGAAATTTGTTTCTCTCAGAACAATCCGAGAGACAGTGAGGCTGGAGAAAAGGCTGTGGAGCAAATCGGTTAGGGAAGCAGAGACTTGGAAGCTGACCACAAGAAGAAACACGCTGCAGGAACACCAGAAGCCAACACAGGGCTCATGGGCATTCGCAGGTGTTTGGGGGTAGCCTTCCCCTTATCAGAGCCTGAAGACATGAAACAGACAAGCACAGCAGAGGCTGCGCGGAATGAAGAGAAACCACAAAATGGATGCAGCGACAGAAGAGGAAATGAGGAACAACCATTGCCTGCTTAGTGCAGGAGAAGGAGAATACGCCAACCAGAGCTGGTGAGTCTACTCAGGGAAAGCAGGGATGCCAGGGCATATTGGCAGCCATGCCAACACTGAATTCGTATTCATGAAGCATATCACAGAGAAAGAGCAAGAGAAAATATACAGAACGGAAGAAAAACACAAGACTTTCCAGTTTGTGAATTTATGCGATACACATGTGAAAAAGCAGAAACAAGAGACTATGGGCCTCATTACACGGATGGCGGTAAGGGATTACCGGTACCGGTATTTTACCGGTACCGGTAAATCCTTACTGCCTTACTACGAGGTCCCTTTGCAGGTTGGGGAATTTAACGCCTGCTTTTTGCAGGCATTAAAAACCAACCCGCAAAGGGACCAGGGAGCTAATTACGGTACTGCAATTTGCAGTACCATAATTAGCGCCTTCCCCATTCCCATAGAGCCTTATGGGGCAAAAATGGGAATGGGGAAGGGCAATGGGGGAAGGGGGAATTACCGCCCCGCCAACCTTGGAATAGGGCGGTAATTCCCCTTTCCATCAAGGCAGTGCCGGTATTTTACCGGCATGAACCATGGCACTAACAGCGCCATGGTTCACCGCCATCCGTGTAATGAGGCCCTATAAATTGTGGAGGGGTGCACAGAGCCCACCTGGCAGGGAAGTATACCAGGCAAATTGAAAGTGTAAGAAGGATATATATATGAGAAAGCCCTGGCAAGAGAGTATACCATGCAGTTGCAATTGTGTGCATCTAAGAAAGCCCTGGCAGGAGAGTGTGCCAGGCAGTTGCACGTATGTGCATCTAAGAAAGCCCTGGCAGGAAAGTATACCAGGCAGTTGCAAGTGTGCACATAAAAGAAAGCCCTTGTAGGGAAATACAGGGGGCAGAGACAAGTTGAAAATTCAGTAGGATAATACCTAACTTACAGAGATCCTGAGAAAGACCTATCAGGATTAGCAGAAAGGCTGTACTGATTACAAAAGGAGGAGTGGAAACCTGGCAGGAAAGTACACCAGGCATCCTAACAAGACAAAGTCAGAGAAACAAGTTGGTTTGTACATTTCATCAAGAGAAACCCAAGGAACGGACATTGTTGAATAAGCAACCAAGGGAAGAGAAATTCAGTTAGGACTTTTATGTTGGAGCTACACATTTTCCTTTTTGAACATTTATGAACCACTGAAGGTCAAAGAAATTACCCTTCTCACTCTAGAGTTTAGATTGGTAGAATGTAAGGGCCAGAATAGTAATTTGGACACAGTGCAGTTTTGCTTTGGACATTCTGACTTTGACAGACCGTAGTTTGGTTTTAGGTATGGAAACATCTCTTAGAGCGGGGACAGGGAGGCATTAACCAACCCCCTTCTATTTTAATAAAAGTCTTTGACCAAACCCATGACTGCCTTGTGTCTCAGTCACATTCCTGGCTCCTCATAGCAAGCTGAGCTTTAGGCTTTGTTGGGCATGACTTTGCGATGAAGGTGCTATGCCTAATGTGCAACTATGCACACCTTCACATCTTTCACTTCTAACATGTTTCCCTTTTGGCATTGTAACCATGTTTTAGGCTCCTGCTTTCTTAGGAAAAGCAGCATTAGCAGACAGAAGTCATCATACTGTAAGTGTTCTTGCCTGCCTCAGACCATGTGAGAATCTTTGATGAGTATATACAACTTCACTAAATGTACCACGTCATGTTGTCCTCCCTGATAACTGTCTAACATGTAAGAACGCAGCTGGTACAAAAGACTTGTATAGTGGGGATTTGTTCCCTGCTTGCAACATTGTTTCATTATGATTACTTGCCCTGTCTGAACCACCCCTTCCACTGAAATGCACGTTTTCCTTTTGGTATAAGAGAACGGTGCACTGAGGGACGGGGGTTCTCACTTGCGCCGAAAGTCTTGTTTTGTCATTGGTTTGTTTTGTCCTGTTGTTCATTTTCTACTGATAAACTTTTCATCAATCCACAATGTAAGACCAGAAACGACCCCATAATATGTAAAGTATGTTGGCCAGAAACCAATCGCATCATGTGACAAACATCGCAATCGCAGAATCGTCAATGTAACCAGAGGGCGTCCATTTTGTGAAATGCCGGCCGTTTGCTTTTTTCCTTTTCTGTTCAAAACACTTTGCAAAATGTATTCTATGCTTCGAACTCACACACGGTGCAAGGCCACGGCCTGAATGCTGAGATACTAACACAGACAGGAATGTCAAACTATGAAGAGATACATTGTTCTTCTCTCTCACTAAGTCCTTGAAGGCGAGCAGAGCCGCTTCTAATCAGTAGTCCAGGTGCCGGATTGTCTAGCAAACGCTGTAGTAAAAGGCAGTTAAACCATGAATTATACTCTTCTAGCGGTACTCCTTCGCGGAGAGTGGTATTTTCTGCTTCAGAACTGTCTGACCCTTAGCTCATGACCCGAAACACACAGCACACAGATAACATGCTTAGAAATGTTTCTCTGCTACGAACATGATATTTTTACTGAACTAAGAGCTCTATGTTCCCCATAACAAGAAAACTGTCTCTGCTGCCATTGCTAGAATAACTATGTTTAGACTGAATGAAGACTTGTCATAACGTGTCATATTTGTCACTACTGTCGATCACTGAACCCTAGCCTGAATGATATGTTTATGGGTGGATCGAATAGCCTTCGTACTGATTGCATGTAATGTATATATATTGTTGCTTGAGCGTTGCTCGCTCTCTTGCATCTCATGAGGTCTGGGAACACACGTTGCGAGACGTTGAGACCCAGTCGGCCGACTGAGATACTTTGAAATAAACCAGACTGGTTTGGAAATCGAACCTCGTGTTTGTCGTGTCACTAGTGTATATGGTTATTGTGCCTTAGTTTCCATATGCAGTCTTTATGGCCTAGAAAAT